>NC_045434.1:36250175-36390171 GCF_002776525.5 Piliocolobus tephrosceles
CAATATTAACCTTAAATGTCAATGGGCTAAATGCCCCAATTAAAAGACATAGACTGGCAAATTGAATAACGAGTCAAGACCCATTGGTCTGCTGTAGTCATGAGACCCATCTCATGTGCAAAGACACACATAGGCTCAAAATAAAGGGATAGAGGAATATTTACCAAGCAAATGGAAAGCAAAGAAACAAAAAAAATCAGACACTGCACTCCTAGTCTCTGATGAAACAGACTTTAAACCAACAAATATATATTAAAAAAAAAAAAAAAAGAAGAAGAAGAAGGGCATTACATAATGGTAAAGGGATCAATGCAACAAGAAGAGCTAAGTATCCTAAATATATATGCACACAATACAGGAGCACACAGATTCATGTAGCAAGTTCGTAGAGACCTACAAAGACACTTAGACTCCCACACAATAATAGTGGGAGACTTGAATACCCCACGGTCAATATTTGATCAATGATACACAAAATTAACAAGGATATTCAGGACTTGAACTCAGCTCTGGACCAAGTGGACCTAATAGACATCTACAGAACTCTCCACCCCAAATCAACAGAATATGCATTCTTCTCAGCACCACATCACACTTACTCTAAAATTGACTACATAATTGGAAGTAAAACACTCCTCAGCAAATGCAAAAGAATGGAAATCATAACAGTCTCTCAGACCACAGTGCAATCAAATTAGAACTCAGGATTAAGAAACTCACTCAGAACCACACAACTACATGGAAACTGAACAACCTGTTCCTGAATGACAACTGGGTAAATAACGAAATGAAGGCAGAAATAAAGATGTTCTTTGAAACCAATGAGAACAAAGACACAACATACCAGAATCTCTGGGACACAGCTACAGCAGTGTCTAGAAAGAAATTTATAGCACTAAATGCCCACAGGAGAAAGTGGGAAAGATCTAAAATTGACACCCTAACTTCACAATTAAAACAACTAGAGAAGCAAGAGCAAACAAATTCAAAAGCTAACAAAAGGCAAGAAATAATTAAGATCAGAGCAGAACTGAAGGAGATAGAGACACGGAAAACCCTTCAAAAAATCAATGAATCCAGGAGTTGGTTTTTTGAAAAGATTAACAAAATAGAAGACCACAAGCCATAATAAGAGAGAAGAATTAAATAGATGCAAAAGTGATAAAGGGGATATCACCACTAATCCCACAGAAATAGAAACTACCATCAGAGAATACTATAAACACCTCTATGCAAATAAACCAGAAAATCTAGAAGAAATGGATAAATTCCTGGACACACACACCCTCCCAAGACTAAGCCAGGAAGAAGTTGAATCCCTGAATAGACCAATAACAGGTTCTGAAATTGAGGCAGTAATTAATAGCCTACCAATCAAAAATAGCCTAGGACCAGATGGATTCACAGTCAAATTCTACCAGAGGTACAAAGAGGAACTAGTACCATTCCTTCTGAAACTATTCCAAACAATAGAAAAAGAGGGACTCCTTTCTAACCCATTTTATGAGGCCAGCCATCATCCTGATACCAAAACCTGGCAGAGACCCACCAAAAAAGAAATTTTCAGGCCAATATCCCTGATGAACATCAATGTGAAAATCCTCGATAAAATACTGGCAAACCAAATCCAGCAGTGCATCAAAAAGCTTATCCACCACGATCAAGTTGGCTTCATCCCTGGGATGCAAGGCTGGCTCAACATACACAAATCAATAAACATAATCTATCACATAAACAGAACCAATGACAAAAACCACATGATTATCTCAATAGATGCAGAAAAGGCCTTTGATAAATTCAACATCCCTTGATGTTAAAACACTCAATAAACTAGGTACTTTAAAATAGTAAAAGCTACTTATGACAAACCCACTGCCAATATCACACTCAATGGGCAAAAGCTGGAAGCATTCCCTTTGAAAACTGGCACAAGACAAGGGTGCCCTCTCTCACCACTCCTATTCAACATAGTATTGGAAGTTCTGGGCAGGGCAACCAGGCAAGAGAAAGAAATAAAGGTATTCAAATAGGAAGGGGGGAAGTCAAATTGTTTCTGTTTGCAGATGACATGATTGTATATTTAGAAAACCCCATCATCTCAGCCCAAAACCTCCTTAAGCTGATCAGCAATTTCAGCAAAGTCTCAGGATACAAAATCAATGTGCAAAAATCACAAACATTCCTATACACCAATAATAGCCAAATCATGAGTGAACTCCCATTAACAATTGCTACAAAGAAATAAAATACCTAGGAATACAACTTACAAGGGATGTGAAGGACCTCTTCAAGGAGAACTACAAACCGCTGCTCAACAAAATGAAAGAGGACACAAACAGAAAAATATTCCATGCTCATGGATAGGAAGAATCAATATCATGAAAATGGCCATACTGCCCAAAGTAATTTATAGATTCAATTCTATCCCCATCAAGCTACCATTGACCATTGACTTTCTTCACAGAATTAGAAAAAACTACTTTACATTTTATATGGAACCAAAAAAGAGCCCATATAGCAAAGACAATCCTAAGCAAAAAGAACAAAGCTGGAGGCATCATGCTACCTGACAAACTATACTACAGGGCTACAGTAACCAAAACAGCATGGTACTGCTACCAAAACAGATATATAGACCAATGGAACAGAACAGAGGCCTCAGAAATAATGACACACATCTACAACCATCAGATCTTTGACAAACCTGACAAAAACAAGCAATGGAGAAAGGATTTAGTATATAATAAATGGTGTTGGAAAAACTGGCTAGCTATATGCAGAAAACTGAAACTGGACCCCTTCCTTATATCTTATACAAAAATTAACTTAAGATGGATTAAAGACTTAGATGTAAGACCTAAAACCATAAAAACCCTAGAAGAAAACCTAGGCAATACCATTCAGGACACAGGCATGGGCAAAGACTTCATGACTAAAACACCAAAAGCGACAAAAGCCAAAATTGACAAATGGGATCTAATTAAAGAGCTTCTGCACAGCAAAAGAAACTATCATCAGAGTGAACAGGCAATCTACAGATGGGAAAAAAATTTTGCAATCTATCCACCTGACAAAGGGCTAATATCCAGAATCTACAAGGAACTTAAACACATTTACAAGAAAGAAACAACCCCAACAAAAAGTGGGTGAAGTATATGAGCAGACACTTCTCAAGACATTTATGTAGCCAACAAACGTACAAAAGCTCATCATCACTGGTCATTAGAGAAATGCAAATCAAAACCACAATGAGATACCATCTCATACCAGTTAGAATGGTGATCACTAAAAAGGGAACAACAGATGCTGGGAAGGATGTGGAGAAATAGGAATGCTTTTACACTGTTGATGAGAGTGTAAATTAGTTCAACCATTGTGGAAGACAGTGTGACAATTCCTCAAGGATCTAGAACCAGAAATACCATTTGACCCAGCAATCCCATGACTGGGTATATACCCTACAGATTATAAATCATTCTATGAAGACACACGCACACGTATGTTTATTGCAGCACTATTCACAATAGCAAAGACTTGGAACCAATCCAAATGCCCATCAATAATAGACTGGATTAAGAATATGTGGCACAGGGCGTGCACCCAAGATGGCCTAATAGGAACAGCTCCAGCCTTCAGCTCCCAGTGTAAACGACACAGAAGATGGGTGATTTCTGCATTTTCAACTGAGGTACCGGGTTTGTCTCACTGGGTTGTGTCGGACAGTTGGTGCTGGTCCATGGGTGCAGCCCGACCAGTGAGAGCTGAAGCAGGGCAAGGCATAGCCTCACCTGAGAAGCGCAAAAGGGAAGGGAATTCTTTTTCCTAGCCAAAGGAAATTGAGACACATAACACCTGGAAAATCGGGTAACTCCCACCCTAATACTGTGCTTTACCAAGGGTCTTAGCAAACGGCACACTGGGAGATTATATCCCACACCTGGCCCAGAGGGTCCACACCCACAGAGCCTCCCTCATTGCTAGCACAGCAGTCTGAGATCTAACTGCAAGGTGGCAGCAAGGCTGGGGGAGGGGTGCCCACCATTGCTGAGGCTTAAGTAGGTAAACAAAGCCTCCGGGAAGCTCAAATTGGGTGGAGCCCACCACAGCTCAAGGATGCTGGCCTGCCTCTGTAGACTCCTCCTCTGGGGACAGGTCATAGCTAAACAAAAAGCAGCAGAAACCTCAGCAGAGGTAAATGCCCCCGTCTGACAGCTTTGAAGAGAGCAGTGGATTTCCCAGCACGGAGGTTGAGATCTGAGAACAGACAGACTGCCTGCTCAAGTGGGTCCCTAACCCCTGAGTAGCCTAACTGGGAGACATCCCCCACTAGGTGCAGACCAACACCTCACACGGTGGGGTACACCCCTGAGATGAAGCTTCCAGAGCAAGAATCAGACAGCAACACTTGCTGTTCAGCAATATTCTATCTTCTTCAGCCTCTGCTGCTGATACCCTGGCAAACAGGGTCTGGGGTGGACCTCAAGCAAACTCCAACAGACCTACAGCTGAGGGCCCTGATTGTAAGAAGGAAAAGTAACAAACAGAAAGGACACCCAGACCAAAACCCCATCAGTATGTCACCATCATCAAAGACCAAGGGCAGATAAAACCACAAAGCTGGAGAAAAAGCAGTGCAGAAAAGCTGGAAATTCAAAAAATCAGAGTGCGTCTCCTGCTCCAAAGGAACGCAGCTCATTGCCAGCAACGGAACAAAGCTGGATGGAGAATGACTTTGATGACTTGAGAGAAGGCTTCAGTCGATCAAACTTCTCAGAGCTAAAGGAGGAACTACGTAACCAGCGCAAGGAAACTAAAAACCTTGAAAAAAGATTTGACAAATGGCTAACTAGAATAACCAATGTAGAGAAGTCCTTAAAAGAACTGATAGAGATGAAAACCATAACACGAGAACTATGTGACAAATGCATAAGCTTCAGTAACCAACTCGATCATCTGGAAGAAAGAGTATCAGTGATTGAAGATCAAATGAAGTGAGAAGAGAAGTGTAGAGAAACAAGAGTAAAAAGAAATGAACAAAGCCTCCAAGAAATATGGGATTATGTGAAAAGACCAAATCTACGTCTGACTGGTGTGCCTGAAAGTGATGGGGAAAATGGAACCAAGTTGGAAAACACTCTGCAGGATATCATCCAAGAGAACTTTCCCAACCTAGTAAGGCAGGCCAACATTCAAATTCAGGAAATACAGAGAACGCCACAAAGATACTCCTCCAGAAGAGCAACTCCAAGACACACAATTGTCAGATTTACCAAAGTTGAAATGAAGGAAAAAATGTTAAGGGCAGCCAGAGAGAAAGGTCGGGTTACCCACAAAGGGAAGCCCATCAGACTGACAGCAGATCTCTCGGCAGAAACTCTCCAAGCCAGAAGAGAGTGGGGGCCAATATTCAACGTTCTTAAAGAAAAGAATTTTAAACCCAAAATTTCATATCCAGCCAAAGTAAGTTTCATAAGTGAAGGAGAAATAAAATCCTTTACATACAAGCAAATGCGTAGAGATTTTGTCACCACCAGGCCTGCCCTACAAGAGATCCTGAAGGAAGCACTAAAAATGGAAAGGAACAACAGGTACCAGCCATTGCAAAAACATGTCAAAATGTAAAGTCCATTGATGCTAGGAAGAAACTGCATCAACTAGCAAGCAAAATAACCAGCTAATATAATAATGACAGGATCAAGTTCACACATAACAATATTAACCTTAAATGTAAATGGGCTAAATGGTCCAATTAAAAGACACAGACTGGCAAATTGCATAAAGAGTCAAGATCCATCAGTTTGCTGTATTCAGGAGACCCATCTCACATGCAGAGACACACATAGGTTCAAAATAAAGGGATGGAGGAAGATCTACCAAGCAAATGGAGAACAAAAAAAAGCAGGGGTTGCAATGCTAGTCTCTGATAAAACAGACTTTAAACCGTCAAAGATCAAAAGAGACAAAGAAGGCCATGACATAATGGTAAAGGGATCAATTCAACAGGAAGAGCTAACTATCCTAAACATATATGCACCCAATAGAGGAGCACCGAGATTCATAAAGCAAGTCCTTAGAGACTTACAAAGAGACTTAGACTCCCATACAATAATAATGGGAGACTTTAACACTCCACTGTCAACATTAGACAGATCAACGAGACAGAAAGTCAACAAGGATATCCAGGAATTGAACTCGGCTCTGGACCAAGCAGACCTAATAGACATCTACAGAACTCTCCACCCCAAATCAACAGAATATACATTCTTCTCAGCACCACATCACACTTATTCCAAAATTGATCACATAGTTGGAAGTAAAGCACTCCTCAGCAAATGTACAAGAACAGAAATTATAACAAACTGTCTCTCAGACCACAGTGCAATCAAACTAGAACCCAGGACTAAGAAACTCAATCAAAACCGCTCAACTACATGGAAACTGAATAACCTGCTCCTGAATGACTACTGGGTACATAATGAAATGAAGGCAGAAATAAAGATGTTCTTTGAAACCAATGAGAACGAAGATACCACATACCAGAATCTCTGGGACACATTTAAAGCAGTGTGTAGAGGGAAATTTATAGCACTAAATGCCCACAAGAGAAAGCAGGAAAGATCTAAAATTGACACGCTAGCATCACAATTAAAAGTACTAGAGAAGCAAGAGCAAACACATTCAAAAGCTAGCAGAAGGCAAGAAATAACTAAGATCAGAGCAGAACTGAAGGAGATAGAGAAGCAAAAACCCTCCAAAAATCGATGAATCCAGGAGCTGGTTTTTTTAAAAGATCAACAAAATTGATAGACTGCTAGCAAGACTAATAAAGAAGAAAAGAGAGAAGAATCAATGAGATGCAACAAAAAATGATAAAGGGGATATCACCACCGACCCCACAGAAATACAAACTATCATCAGAGAATACTATAAACACCTCTATGCAAATAAACTAGAAAACCTCGAAGAAATGGATAATTTCCTGGACACTTACACTCTCCCAAGACTAAACCAGGAAGAAGTTGAATCCCTGAATAGACCAATAGCAGGCTCTGAAATTGAGGCAATAATTAATAGCCTACCAACCAAAAAAAGTCCAGGACCAGACGGATTCACAGCTGAATTCTACCAGAGGTACAAGGAGGAGTTGGTACCATTCCTTCTGAAACTATTCCAATCAATAGAAAAAGAGGGAATCCTCCCTAACTCATTTTACAAGGCCAACATCATCCTGATACCAAAGCCTGACAGAGATACAACAAAAAAAGAGAATTTTAGACCAATATCCCTGATGAACATCGATGCAAAAATCCTCAATAAAATACTGGCAAACCAAATCCAGCAGCACATCAAAAAGCTTATCCACCATGATCAAGTGGGCTTCATCCCTGGGATGCAAGGCTGGTTCAACATACACAATTCAATAAATGTGATTCAGCATATAAACAGAACCAAAGACAAAAGCCACATGATTATCTCAATAGATGCAGAAAAGGCCTTTGACAAAATTCAACAGCCCTTCAGGCTAAAAACTCTCAGTAAGTTCGGTATTTATGGAACGCATCTCAAAATAATAAGAGCTATTCATGACAAACCCACAGCCAATATCATACTGAATGGGCAAAAACTGGAAGCATTCCCTTTGAAAACTGGCACAAGACAGGGATGCCCTCTCTCACCACTCCTATTCAACATAGTGTTGGAAGTTCTGGCTAGGGCAATCAGACAAGAGAAAGAAATAAAGGGTATTCAGTTTGGAACAGCAGAAGTCAAATTGTACCTGTTTGCAAATGACATGATTGTATATTTAGAAAACCCCATTGCCTCAGCCCAAAATCTCCTTAAGCTGATAAGCAACTTCAGCAAAGTCTCAGGATACAAAATCAATGTGCAAAAATCACAAGCATTCTTATACACCAGTAGCAGACAAACAGAGAGCCAAATCATGAATGAACTCCCATTCACAATAGCTTCAAAGAGAATAAAATACCTAGGAATTCAACTTACAAGGGATGTAAAGGACCTCTTCAAGGAACACTACCAACCACTGCTCAGTGAAATAAAAGAGGACACAAACAAATGGAAGAACATTCCATACTCATGGATAGGAAGATTCAATATTGTGAAAATGGCCATACTGCCCAAGGTAATTTATAGATTCAATGCCATCCCCATTAAGCTACCAATGAGTTTCTTCACAGAATTGGAAAAAAACTGCTTTAAAGTTCATATGGAACCAAAAAAGAGCCCGCATTGCCAAGACAATCCTAAGCAAAAAGAACAAAGCTGGAGACATCACGCTACCTGACTTCAAACTATACTACAAGGCTACAGTAACCAAAACAGCATGGTACTGGTACCAAAACAGAGATATGGACCAATGGAACAGAACAGAGCCCTCAGAAATAATACCACACATCTACAGCCATCTGATCTTTGACAAACCTGAGAGAAACAAGAAATGGGGAAAGGATTCCCTATTTAATAAATGGTGCTGGGAAAATTGGCTAGCCATAAGTAGAAAGCTGAAACTGGATCCTTTCCTTACTCCTTATACGAAAATTAATTCAAGATGGATTAGAGATTAAGATGTTAGACCTAAAACCATAAAAACCCTAGAAGAAAACCTAGGTAATACCATTCAGGACATAGGCATGGGCAAGGACTTCATATCTAAAACACCAAAATCAACGGCAAAAAAAGCCAAAATTGACAAATGGGGTCTAATTAAACTAAAGAACTTCTGCACAGCAAAAGAAACTACCATCAGAGTGAACAAGCAACCTACAGAATGGGAGAAAATTTTTGCAATCTACTCATCTGACAAAGGGCTAATATCCAGAACCTATAAAGAACTCAATCAAATTTACAAGAAAAAAACAAACAACCCCATCAAAAAGTGGGCAAAGGATATGAGCAGACACTCATCAAAAGAAGACATTCATACAGCCAACAGACACATGAAAAAATGCTCATCATCACTGGCCATCAGAGAAATGCAAATCAAAACCACAATGAGATACCATCTCATGCCAGTTAGAATGGCAATCATTAAAAAAATCAGGAAACAATAGGTGCTGGAGAGGATGTGGAGAAATAGGAACACTTTTACACTGTTGGTGGGACTGTAAACTAGTTCAACCATTGTGGAAAACAGTGTGGCGATTCCTCAAGGATCTAGAACTAGAAATACCATTTGACCCAGCCATCCCATTACTGGGGATATACCCAAAGGATTATAAGTCATGCTGCTATAAAGACACATGCACAAGTGTGTTTATTGTGGCACTATTCACAATAGCAAAGACTTAGAATCAACCCAGATGTCCATCAGTGACAGGCTGGATTAAGAAAATGTGGCACATATGCACCATGGAAGACTATGCAGCCATAACAAAAGGATGAGTTCGTGTCCTTTGTAGGGACATGGATGCAGCTGGAAACCATCATTCTCAGCAAACTATCGCAAGAACAGAAAACCAAATACTGCATGTTCTCACTCATAGGTGGGAACTGAACAATGAGATCACTTGGACACAGGAAGGGGAACATCACACACTGGGTCCTATTGTGGGGAGGGGGGAGAGGGGAGGGATAGCATTAGGAGATATACCTAATGTAAATGACGAGTTAATGGGTGCAGCACACCAACATGGCACATGTATACATATGTTACAAACATGCACGTTGTGCACATGTACCCTAGAACTTAAAGTATAATTTAAAAAAAGAAAAGGTGCTTATAAGGGGAAAAGAAAAAAGAAAATGTGGTATATATACATATATATATACCATGGAATACTACTCAGCCACAAAAAGGAATGAAATAATGGCAATCGCAGCAACCTGGATGGAGCTGGTGACCATTATTCTAAGTGAAGTAACTTAGAAGTGGAAAACCAGACATCGTATGTTCTCATTTACAGGTTGCAGCTAAACTATGAGGAGGCAAAGGCATGAGAATGATATAATGGACTTTGGAGTCTTGTGGGGAAAGGTGGGAGAGGAGTGAGGGATAAAAGACTGCACACTGGGTACAGGGTACAATGCTTGGGTGATGGGTGCACCAAAATCTCAGAAATCACCACTATGCAACTTATCCATGTAAACAAAAAAGCATCTGTTCCCCAATAACTATTGAGTTTTTTTAAAATAAAGTTCATTAGTGAGAAAAAAAAAAAGAATATGTGGCACATATACACCATGGAATACTATGCAGCCATAAAAAAGGATGAATTTAGGTCCTTTGCAAGGACATGGATGAAGCTGGAAACCATCATTCTAAGCAAACTAACACAGGAACAGAAAATCAAACACCGCATGTTCTCACTCCTAAGCAGGAGTTGAACAGTGAGAACACATGGACACAGGGAGGGGAACATCACACACCAGGGCCTGTCGAGAGGTGTGGGGTTAAGGGAGGGACAGCATTAGGAGAAATACCTAATGTAGATGATGGGTTGATGGGTGCCGCAAACCACCATGGCACGTGTATACCTATGTAACAAGCCTGCACATTCTGCACATGTATCACAGAATTTAAAGTATAATTTTCTAAAAAAAGATCAACTTGCCTGTGGTCACACAGTTTGAATTATCATATCTGCTGATTCCTAGCTCAATGCCCTTTCCATAGGAAATATTGCAGCTCCATCTTGTGTACTTGAAATGATTTGATGCCAGAAGACACAGCTTTGATAGATCAGTCCATAAGAAAGGTGCTTGTTGGCAGTGTTGGGCAAGGGACTAATTAGCAGGCTTGGTCATATCCTTGAATGTGGATACTTAAATAGTGGGCCAGTTCTACAGCTGAAGAATCTGAAAAAGGGATAGGATAGCATAAGGAATGAGAAACCAATTTCTTACACTGAAATCTTTCTGAAGCTTTCTATTAACATTTATACTAATAGGCATTTCTAACATTTTTGATATCTTTTCATAATCTCATATACAGTCCAATGGACAGCATTCACTATATGCCTTATTTATAATTCTGCAGGAGCTGTCACTAAGATGTTGAATATATTTCATTTCATGAAGCCCATTCAAAGCTTGACCTTTTCCAAGATTCCAACCAAGGAGCATAGCTGTATGAACTAAATCTATGTGCTTTGAATTTAGCCCCATTCCTAACAAGTGGTGTTTGTGTCATTTGGACAGTCACCAGTCATTCTAGCAAACTTTAGGTCCCACTGGCCTCCTGAAACCAGAATCCTTTAGACACTTGTTTTAACTGTGGACAGATGTTGTAACTACTCAGTTAAGGAATTCTTTAATATTTAGTATCATAATTGACTTGTATGCCACTTTTCATGTGAAATTGAGTGACCATACCTCAAAACTGAATAGAGAATTTATTCATAGCTAAATTTTCCTGGTTTTTTAAAGCTTAGTTTTCAGGAAATGCTTTTAGCTTTCTGTTTGGCGTAAACTTTGTTGTATGTTTCCATTCAAATTTTTTAATTTATGGAAAAATTATAATAAACAATATTTACTTGATTTTAACTTCTTGGTGCAATTTAAATAAATAATCTCATGAGGAAGTCAAACGTATAACTCCATCTCTGCCCTCTAAACTTTTGTTACAGAACTAATGGGAAGTTGTTGGAATCAAGAAATGATTAGCTTAATCTTTAATCTTTGGTGTTTGTAACAGTATTTTGTTTGATTTAAATACTTATGAAGTTGAAATTTGTTTTTTCAAAAATGTCTCTTTCTTTGTAAATTAGTGTTGTTGATTCTATAGGAATGAACATTTCATTTAAATACGTAAAGCACTTGAGTAAAATGCAAAATTTATGTAGTTGGAAAACAGATTTGACTCTTGACTAAACCATTTGTCTTCATTTTTGGCATGACCTCTTTATTTTCAGAATACTGGCCTAGTCAGCCTTTCCTGTATTTTAGATAATTCCATGAAATTGGAAATTCATTAATGTTGGAGCCACTTCTTAAGCACCTGACAGCTACATTTCAAAGAATTATTTATCTTGTGTATAGCAACGTGTGAAACCCTAAGTCATCATCTAGGTTCTTAAATTCCCTTTTGAAACTGTTCCAAACACCAAATACCAAACCTAATTCTGTCTAGCAACTGTAACTCATTGCTCATTCAGCTGCCTCCTTGATTTATTGATTCCACATTCAGAGCCTTTGCTGCAGTCCAGCTCTTCTGCCTAGAGCAGAACATTTCCAGATGGTTCTGAAATTCCAAAACTTTTCCTTAATCTGTCATTCCACTGGACCATAAGTAGAAGCTGTAAACAAGTTCAGTTCATTACTTACCAGAACAAATGGTTCCCTGACAAAAGCATTCATTACTGCAGTGTTGTTACTCTGATGGAGAATCTCTTCTGACACCACATGTATGAAAACACCTTTCAGTTAAATAAGATGATATGTACCACTTAGGATACTGACTGTTAGGCAAAGAATATCCCCATGTATTTCCTCTTCATGATACCCTGTTTGACATGAGTATAATGTCTAAGACTTTTCAAGTTTCTATATGCTAGGGACCAGTGATCTCCAACGTTTATGGGGTCATTAACTTTCTTTTTAGAGACAGGGTCTCGGTCTGTTACCCAGGCTGGAGTGCAATGGTATACTCATAGCTCACTGCAGCCTCAAACTCCTGGGCTCAAATAACCCTCCCACCTCAGCCTTAGAGTAGCTAGGACTATAGGTGCATGCTACCATGCCTGGCTCATTTTCTTTTTTAAAAAATTTTTATTAGGGACAAGGTCTTGCTATGTTGCCCAGGCTGGTCTTGAACTCCTGATCTCAAGCAATCCTCCCACCTCGGCCTCCCAAAGTCCTGGGATTACAGGAATGAGCCACCATGGCTGGCCCAGACTTTGTTGAATAGGAGAAGTTCAGAAAAATCTTCCTCTTGCCCAAGCCCCACCTCTGCCCTGTGTTCCTCTCCTAGATATGAACTAGGAGTAGATTCCTGGCTACTCGTAGCCCTTCACCCTGTGATCTGAGAGACCAAAAAAAAAAAAAAAAAAACCCCTTTATCAACTAAGAAAGACACTAAGGTTAAAAAAAAAAAAGTTACCTACGGCTCAAGGGTTCAGGGCTCAGTTGACATGATACCTTCCTGAATGCCTAGGTGACAAGGAAAACTACACTCTTGCTAAACCCTCTAACAATAGGAGCTATCAGACTCCTCCTAACTGATTTCCAGCCCTACATACATTCTTTTCTGATAAGCACACCGGTAGACTCTAAGCCAGTTTCAGCCAGCTTATAGAGGCTGTACACAAACTGTGTTTGTAGTTCACCTTTTAATGTAAAGAGCCAAATTCTACCTCATTTTAAAGTTAAAAGTCCACTCTAGAGTGAACATGAGATGTGTGTTACACATACGTCCATACAACTGGGCATGTGCTCGACCCTTCCCCTTCATAAATATGTATAGCTTTCCCACCAATCCTGCTGAACGTGTATAACTATTATGCGATACAGCCCAGTGAGCTATCAAACTCAACCTCTCTTCCCCTCTTAGAAGACGGAGCACCTTCATCCATGCTGGAGACTATCTCTCCCCTGTTTGCAAACTGATACCACCAATAAAGCTCTCCTTTTCACTATTTAGCCTTTTCTGGTGGTTTTAGATGACATGCCTCGCATTCAAGGCCTGTCAAATTCTACCTCCTCATTATCTCATTAGTCCCTCTTTCTTTGTAGACCTGCTGCCACCCCAGGCTAAACCACTTCCATGTCTTTCCTGGCACATGGTAGATGCTCAGTAAATTTTATTGAGTGATAGAATGAATAGATAGAACAGGGAATAGGATATAAATTAAGGCAATTGAAATCTTGATCTTTTCTCTGCAACGCTGTGTTCTGAATATCTATAAAACAGAAGACTTACTGGGAAGAGCCTAATCAAACATGAGCAAACATCCCATTTAAACTTTGCATTTAGAATTGGATGAAAAGCACGTCCTCCAGATAAGCGTTCTGAATAGGAAGGCAGGAAGTATTTTGTTAAGGTTATTCGTCTGCAGAAACCATATCTGATCATTTTTCTGGTTGGTTTTGTGAAGGAAAGTATCCCCCCAAAAAAGCAATTTGATATTTTCTGTTTTTCAGCAACAGCCTCTTAGTCTCCCCAGAAAACATTGATTTGCCATATTGGCTCCTTTTAATTTATTGTTCCTCATTCTTGGAGGTTTTACCTCTGACTTCATGGTTTATTTCCCAGAAAATTTTTCTAACACCACAAACCCCAGTGCAACAGGTAAACAAGTCAAAAGAAATTCATTTAAAGCTGCCCTTTAGAGTTAATATTTATCTTGAACTTTAACTTCTTTCTGTGGATCTTCTGGTGGTCTTAAAGTTTGTGGCTAAATCAAGGGATGTGTGTGTGTGTGTCAGAGAATGAGAGAGAGTGTGTGCTAGCCTGAGCACTGGCTATGTGGTGTGCCAAATAATGAACTCCAGGGACAAAAGAAAAATGAAAGAAACCAAAGAATTTGCTCTACTTACCAAGAAATGTCTGTATTTTGTGGTGGCCTTTCTTCCATGAATCCTTTTTAAGTATATATTGACTTTGAATGTTAAAATCGTGAGATTTTTGTTTTGAATGTGGTGTAGTGTGAGAAAATGTGGTTTTAAAAAATAATAATACAACTAAAGAAATGAGCAAGGAAAGTACCACCAATTTTAACTTTCTATTAGATAACAAAGATTAAATCATGGATTTACACTGAAGAATAAAATGCATTAAAATAACCATTGCCAACGCAGCAGGCACAGCAGCAGTTTGCAAGCTTGGCCTTGCACTTTCATCCCTTGGAGGAGCTTTCAAAAACTTCCGCGGCTTGGAACACATCTCCTAAGGACTGATTTAGTGTCTCCTACGTGATTGATTCTAACGAGCAGCAAGAGCTGAGAACTGCCACGCGGGAGGATAACACCGACTACATACAAGAAACAAACACAAACACCTATGTCCTGACCTTTCTCACTGAAACTTTAAAGTGGTGATTCTCAAGGGAAGGAGCTGGAGGAGCACACTGCCTGGATGAAGAGAGAACTTCATCAGTCTATTCACACTGCTCCTCGTCCCCACCCCATTTCTTCAGTCCTTCTGTGAAAGCTGATTGCATGAATTGGGCCATTCTTGTCACACCCATGTGAAACAGTTGAGAAGCCATGGGGGGAAAGGACTCAGGACCCATAACGTTGCTCCAAAAATGTAATTCTCTGCACACCTGGCTGCTGAAACTGTGTGCTGTAATCTGAAACCCATTTCATCGAATAGTTGCTAAAATGATTTGCTGCAATTCTAAGACTAATTTTACCTACTGCCATCACTCACTAATCAAAACTTGCAGCTCCCTAGAACCTTATTAGTACCAAAGAACTTTCTCAAAGAGCAGTATGTAACATTTCTCTTTTTTGTTTGTATTATTATTATTTTTTGAGGCCGAGTCTCGCTCTGTCACCAGGCTGGAGTGCAGTGGCGGGATCGCGGCTAACTGCAACCTCCGTCTCCTGGGTTCAAGCAATTCTCCTGCCTCTGCCTCCAGAGCAGCCAAGATTATAGGCACCCGCCACCACGCCCAGCTAATTTTTGTATTTTTAGTAGAGACAGGGTTTCACCATGTTGACCAGGATGGTCTCCATCTCTTGATCCGTCCGCCTCGGCCTCCCAAAGTGCTGGGATTACAGGCATAAGCCACTGCGCCCGGCCACATTTCTCTATTTTATAAAACCCCAACCTTCTCTTTGTTCTTCAGACATACCAAAGACTGCCCTGTATGACATGAATTGCAATTCTTTCTTCCCAAATGAAAGTGAGAGCCACTGTGACATATCCAAGGGTTTTATCCCTCAGACATGTGAGCATGGGCATAAGAAGCTGAGAACTCCTATGTTTGAAAGTAATTTTATTTTTAATAAGTGAAATAGAATAGCAATAGGTTACTGTAACTCATCTGAATTTGATTATCCGCTATCTAAGTTCTATATTCTTTTATCTCCCATAGTGGCGTTTTCCTACCAAATATTGTAAAAAATGTAATGTGGGCCATATCATGAACAATACTTGAATTGTGATGGCTTTTTTCCCCTCTCACAATACTGGCCAAATGGATGGCAACGTGGGGAGAGTCGAAACAACCTTCCCAACAGTGGAATCAATGGCAACTCTTCTTTTGTTAATGCCATGACATTGATTGGGCAAGATAAACTGATATCATTGGGACTTTTGTGAAACCTTAACAAAATTGAATTTGCTGTTGTCTTTGAAATGAGTCTTTAGGAGTGTCAGGGTGTCATAAGGAGTGTTTAGTGTCATAAGGGCATTGGCCGAGGGTTAGTTGGTAATACTACCCGGATAGCTGAGCTTTCAGTAGCAGCTGCTAAAACGGATAGCAAGGGGAAAGTAGCGTGTGAAAACCTCATTCGAGTTTTCAACTTGGAGATGACAAGCCCAGGGTTTCTCTACCTGAATTACTCCTCAGAGTAGACTTGGTGAGGGGAATACTTCACCAAAGCTGGATTTTTAAAAAATTGTTTTGTTCTAAAGTCAAATTAATTATTCTTTAGAGGGTTTTGCTTTTTCCTTGCTGCTAGGTGGCGCTCTAGGACAGGAGTTCTGTTGCCAGGCCAGCTGCTAAAAATCCTTCCCTTGTGTGTTTCATCGCAGGTTTTAGAGTTAAAAATGGAGTTAGGAGCTAACTTCATCCAACCCCTCTTTTTACTTGGAAGAAAAAAAAAAAAAAGTTAAGTGACCTAGAACTAGAACATGAATTCATTGGAAACAGGGTCTTAATGTGTGATCTTCCCACAGATTAAAATTTCCCTTTCTAATTTTACACTCCAGGAAATGGCCATAGAGCACTCCCTTTTTACAGAACTTAAAGTTTAATACTGCATAGTTATCTATTCTTTGAAGGTGGTGGGGAAAGACCAACAACCCCTAATCTCATTCAGAAGCTACAAGTACTGATTCTATCTTGCTCCATTGAAAAATGTTTAAGAAAAAAAAAATCACTTTGCCATCTTTATTTTGGCCTTTCCAGGCAGATGTGTTTTCACAGCCTTTATGAATTACTGCTATAGGAAAAAATGCAAAATTATTACAGTTAGGCACATTTTTTAGTCTTTAAAATGATTTTGTAAATTCCAGAGCATTAAATTTTGTGTTTGTCTGCCTTTCTGGGGAAAGTTCCTTGGCTTGCTCAGATTCTCAAAAATGATTAAGAATGTCTGCATGAGGCCGGGCGCAGTGGCTCATGCCTGTAATCCCAGCACTTTGGGAGGCCGAGGCGAGCAGATCACCTGAGGTTGGGAGTTCAAGACCAGCCTGACCAACATGGAGAAACCCTGTCCCTACTAAAAATGCAAAATTAGCCAGGTATGGAGGCGCATGCCTGTAATCCCAGCTACTCTGGAAGCTGAGGCAGGAGAATCACTTCAACCTGGGAGGCGGAGGTTGCGGTGAGCCGAGATCGCGCCATTGCACTCCAGCATGGGCAACAAGAGTGAAACTCCATCTCAAAAAACAAAAACAAGAATGCCTGCAGGAATTCAGCATCCTGTAATATGACTATTTGCTCACCAGATTCTCTGTGAGATGGAAAACTGATTAACCCTTGCGACTTCACTCTCAAATGAAGACAAGCAAATTCTGTGGTCAGAGCCTGGTTTTAATTCACATCAGGAGTCAGCTCTAATAACCATCACTTGCAGAGGACTTTACAAATTGCAAAGCAGCAGAGGCTACTGCCAACAAAAGTTTAAATCACATTAACACAAGGATAGTATACAAGACAAGGGAGTTATTTGATAAGTTCTACACCCCTGTTCACTTCTAGGAAGCAAAACGTTTACAAAGGAGATAGACCAGCATTCACAAGAGAACTGATTGGATAATAAGAGCTTTATGGAGTTCGTATGTGCCACAAGCTATTCATTTTGTATGCTTTTATGTAGATTACATCATGTAATCCTTACAACACCACCATGGGATAGGTGGTGTTACTACTCCCATTTTACAGATAAGGAAATTGAGGCACAGAAATGTATTTTGACAACATGTCAGAAATTAATATTGTTTTACAATAATCTTAATATCCAATTACTAAATGCTTATTATATGCCAAAACTTTTACATATTTAATATTTACAGCATCCTTGTTACTATTCCTTTTTTACAAGAGGAAAAACTTGAGGATCAGAAAATTAAGTTATTTACCAAGAATCATGCTAGTAAGTGGTAGGACCTTAAATATGTGAGATTTCGCCAAAATGAGTTGCCGGTATTATCTTCTTATACTTCTCTGATTCCCTCTTAAACCAATTCCAGTTCCACCTACACCACTCCACCAAAACTGCTCCTGTCAAGTTCTCCAGCAACTCCATGCTGAATCCACCAGTCATTCCTCAGTCATCCCATCTGACTTATCAGTAGCATTTGAATCACTTGACAATCCTCCTCCCTGACACTCTTTCTCTTCTCCCAGGACATCTCATTCTCTAGGGTTTCCTCTTACTCACCGGTCAAAGCCTTAGCATCTTTTGTGCCGCCTCCTCTTTTTCCCCCGACCTCTTAATGCTGCAGGGCACCAGGCCTCATTCTCTTGGGAATTCCTCCAGTCTCCTGGCTTTAACTACCATCTACATCGATAGGAAATCCTGTTGGCTGTGCTTCCAAAATGTGTCTGGAATCTGCTGGCTTCTCACCACCCCTACCTCCACCAGCAGGTCTGAGTTATTGTGCTGAGCCTGGACCACTTCGCAGCCTCGTCTGGCTTCCCTGCTGTCCACAGTGCTCTCTCTGTCTCTGCTCTCCACAAAGCAGCCAGAGTGGCCACTTCAAGCTCCAAGGCAGCTGGCATCCCTCCTCTGCCCAAGGCCTTCTGAGGGCTCCCAGTCTTACTCAGAGTCCTTCCAATGGTCCACAGTGGTATTGCCAAAGACAATGCAGGATGCCCAGTTAAATTTGGATTTCAGGTAAACAGCTAATAACTTTCTAGTTTAAGTATGGTTTCATGCAATATTTGAGGCATATTTGTATTTTTAAAATTATTCATTATCTGAAATTCAAATTTAGCTGAGATTGCATATTTTTATTTGCAAAATCTGCCAGGCACATCCACCAGCTCTACATGATGCCCCGTTACCTCCTTGACCCCATCCCCCATGATCTCCCCCTTATTCAGTTCACTGCCCCACACTGGCCTCCTTGCTTTCCTTCCAGTGCATAGTTCCTCACTTTGGGCTCTTGCCTTGGCTGTTCTTCCTCCAGCATCTGCATCATCTTAAAGAGGTGATTTCTAAAATGACTTCTCAACCCTGGGCTCCCAACGCCCCTCATCCTGCTCCACTCTTTTCCATAGCACCTGACTTCTAACACGACTTACTCGTTTTATTGTGAACTGTAGGTCTCCACCAACCAGAATCTAAACTCCACCCGTTAGGTATTTTTGTCCATTTCATGCATTATCATATCCCAAGAGGCTAGAACAACAGCACCTCAGTACACAGTGTTTGTTTATTTTGAATGAATGCTTTCAAAGGCTTTTGCTCCTTTCCATTACATTATATATTCCCTCTGTTTCAACTTATGATAAATATCTGAACAAACTGAGGGTGCACAGCCTGGAGAGGAGATTATGGGCAGAGGTGGAGAATGTGCTCACACCTCAACTGGAGTGGTCCTTTTGTTGTGGGACAGTCTGGTTCAAGGAACATAACTGTCCACAGCTCTCTGCCCAGGCAATTGCCCTCTATTTAACAACAAAAAAGCGTGTATTTTCTATGTGTCAGGTCCTGTGCTAACCTCCAATACAAGGATAAACAAGATAATGCTACCTAGGAGGAACAGGCAATGAGCTTGAGGTTCTTGCCTGACTGATAAAATGAAAAAGAACTGGGCCTGACTGGCCAGAATCACTGCAAGAACCACAAGCCCTTATCTCCTATCATCTCCCCCCAGGTTATTTCCTACTTTGGTAACCGCCAAGAGAAAAACCAAAGTGAATATTAAGCAGGAGCAGTGAGAAGAACATCTGCTGTAACCTCTCTCTGACCCCAATGCAGTAGCTCAGCAGAGATGAATTAAAGCGCAGGAAGCTTGTTGGCGTCAGTCTCGATTGACGCCAACAGGAAGGTGGAGCAGAGAAGCAGATTTGCTGCTGAAAATCATTTCCCCTGGAAAGTCCCAGGAGAAAAAAAAAAAAATCATTACAGCTGGGATAATAATGTTTACTCAACAGCTTTGTGTAAATTTTTGACGCACCTTGTTTCTGCACTATTAGGGTCTGGAATTACTGATTAAAGATATTATTAGGTTGGTGCAAAAGTAATTGCGGTTTCTGCTATTATTTTCAATGACAAAAACCTCAATTACTTTTGCACCAGCGTAATATTCCATTGTTAGCTCGAAAAGTCTAGGGCGGGTTACAGAAGTGTAGTATTAACATGGCTAAAACACACACAATAGAAAGTGGAGAAAGAAGTAGTATCTTGAGGGGAGGATGGTTTGCAATGCCCTTTTCTCCCTTTCCCCATTCATTCCAGGTGGGCCTCCAGCATGTCCTAGTCACCAAATTACAGAGCTGTCATTTTCTAATTCAATGAAAATTTTTACTGAGGGCCTGTTTGACACAGGCTGTGTCACTTCCTGTCTCCAGGGTATTAAATTGACTAAAAGAGCTCATCCTGTACTAAAGAGGGTAGCTCCCTAGTGCAACTGTGACCAGGCATAGAGGGGTAAAAAGTCGACCCTGCATTAACTAAATGCCCACAGCAAGAGCTTGTTCTTTCTTGTAAAAAATGACCAAATGCTAGAACTCCAGACACCTTGGAGGACACCCAATATTCTAGAGGAAAATCATAGATAGACCTGGCAGGTCTCGTAAGGCAGAGCTGGCTTGGCAAAACTGGGAAGTGAGCCATACTTATCCTCCACATTCTCTAATTTTCATCTGCAGCTCTTTTCCCTCTGACCATTATTTGGTTCTGCCCCATGAGTGGCTACAAAGTCCCCCTGCCCTGCCCTCCCCTATCACAACCCACCCAGGACCTTGCTAGGTGACACTGACCCATTCCACATTTTAGAGTTTGAAATTATTTCCCAGTCTTCCCAGCACTTTGGGAGGCTGAGGCGGGTGGATCACGAGGTCAGGAGTTCGAAACCAGCCTGGCCAATATGGTGAAACCCTGTCTCTATTTAAAAATACAAAAATTAGCTGGGTGTGGTGGTGTGCGCCTGTAGTCCCAGATACTCAGGAGGCTGAGGCAGGAGAACCGCTTGAACTCAGGAGGCAGAGGTTGCGGTGAGCCGAGATTGTGCCACTGCACTCCAGCCTGGGTGACAGAGTGAGACTCCGTCTCAAAAAACAAAACAAATACCCAAGGAACATTGCTATCTAGCAAGGGAATGTGACAAAACCAATTGAAAAGGAATAAACTAATGACTATAAATAGTTTAGATAACTTCCTGGAGTGCTTGCCTTTTGGAGAGGCAATAAATGAGAAAATGAGGCTCTGAATGACCAGGACCAAATAGAACCTTCTTAGAGTCTATCCTATTCCTCAAAGTAATGTGAGAATTAACTAAAATTTTGAGATTTTTGCCAAGGAGAAAACATTACATTGACTCTTTTAGTCACTGAGACAACTGCACTTCTTAATCCTCCCTTTTCCAGACAAATATCAGCCAGTAGGTCCCTCATTTCTAATTCCTCATATATGGCAATAGGACATGGCATTTCTAAACTCTGAAAAGATGTTAAATTGCATCACTTTAACCAAGTATAATTTAATCACATATAAAATGAAAGATTGTTGTTAGATTTCTTCCAAGATAAGTCTCTAGCTCCTCACAAATTTAAAGGATCCATTTTAAACTGATGAAGAGGCTCTAAGAAGAGACACTAGAACCAAGTGTGAACCGACATCTAGACAGTTGATTCCAGATGGCTAAAGCTCAACTTCTTCATTTAATTAACACAAACACTTGTTGAGGACTTACCGTGTGCCAGGCATCAGGCTCGATGCTGAAGACGAAAGACTGTTCCTGTCTTCAGGGATCTCACAGTTTGGTGGGATAGGGCAGGAGAAACTTATAAATAAGCCACCACAACAGGCTGTGATAAGTGCCATTATGGAGCACATGCAGGGATCACTGGGAGCACAGAACACTTCACTCACTCTAGAGTGGGAGAAAGGGTATATTGGAGAAAGATTTCTCAAAAAAAAAAAAAAAAAAACCTGTACTGGATTTTAAAGGTCATATACCTGTCTCTAGTTTTAGTGTATGGAAGGTATTTCCAAAGCACATAAATGGTATTTCAAAAGCACAAAAGAAAAAAGGGAAATGAGGGAGATATTATTCCAGTTGGTTGGGGAGAAAAGTAAAAAATAAGTTAAAGGGGCCAGACGCAGTGGCCCATGCCTGTAATCCTAACACTTTGGGAGGCTGAGGCAGGCAGATAATTTGAGGTCAGGAGTTTGAGACCAGCCTGGCCAACATGGTAAAACCCCATCTCTACTAAAAATACAGAAATTAGCTGGGTGTAGTGGCGCATGCCTGTAATGCCAGCTATTCCAGTGACTGAGGCACAAGAATTGCTTGAACCTATGAGGCAGAGGTTGAAGTGAGCTGAGATCTTGCCACTGCATTCCAGCCTTGGCGACAGAGTGAGACTCTGTCTCAAAAAATAAAATAAGTTAAAGGAAAATTACCCAAAACTTGTAGACAAAAGGTGATTATGACTTTTTATGTCATGCTAACAACATTTTCTAATGAACCTACTTTATTTACACAACTGATCATGACTCAAACATTTTACAAGTCTGTAAAATTTATAAGGTGATTTTTGTTTCTACCAATGTAAAGAAGACCCATGGGTTATCTTCTTTACATTGGTAGAAAAGGTTCTTTACATTGGTTAAGAAAAAGTTGGGGGTGGGTGTAATTTTCCCATAGGACAGTTTGTAACTAGCAAATTTATTGCAGAATTCCTTTTTTCCCCCTCATTATAAAAATTTCAGTTTCTCACTTTCTTTGGAACCTTCTTGGCCATCCTACTGGTTTCATCATTAAAGAGTTAAATTATACTTTGAAATGAGCTCACCATTTTTTTGTGTAAGGATTAGGTTTTTAAATTCACATGGAAACTTGAGGGGCTCTGAATAGCTAAAAATATCTTGAAAAAGGACAAAGTTGGAAGTCTCATGTCCAGATTTTAAACCTACTACGGAGCTACAATAATCAAAATAGCGTGGAACTAGCATAAAGAAAGACACATAGACCAATGAATAGAGTTGAGTTGGCAGAAATAAACGTCCATTTAAATGGTGATTGAATCTTCAACAAGGGTGCCAAGACTATCTAATGGGGAAAGGACAATCTTTTCAACAAATGGTGCTGGGAAAACTGAATATCCACATGCAAAAATATGAAGTTGGCCCCTTACCTTACACCAAATACAAATACAACTCAAAATAGATCAAAGGCCTAAACGTAACACCTACAATTATAAAACTGTTAGAAAAAATATATAGTGGGAAAGCTTCATGACATTCAGTTTGACAACGGTTTTTGGATATGATACCAAATGCACAGGCAACAAATGTAAACAGATAAATTGGACCAAATTTGAAACTCTGTCAAAGGACACAACCAATAGAATAAAAAGGCAACCTACAGAATGGGAAAAATATTTGGGTTTTGCAAAAGATTAGTAACCACACACATACACACATAGGTACACACACACATAGCCAGCTAGCTATCTGCCACATTTTTTTTACTCATTCATCTGTTGATGGACACTTAGGTTGTCTTCTCCAAATCTTAATATTTTTGTCTTTTAGTCTTCATACTTAAGATATAAGTGGTTTATTTACCACTTACAATTTTTCTTTCAGGTTGAGGAACTCCCTTTAGCACTTCTTGTAAGGCAGGTCTGATGTAGATTAATTCCCTCAGTTTTTGTTTGTCTGGAAAAGTCTCTCTCCATCCTATTTGAAGGATAGCTTTACTGGGTACAGTATTCTTGGTTGGCAGTATTTTCCCTTTAGCACTTTGAATATAGCATCCCATGTCTCCTGGCTTGCAGAGTTTCTGTGGAGAAATCTGCCGAAAGCTGTATTGGGACTCCATGGAATGTTATACGTTTCCTTTTTCTAACTGCTCTGAGTATTCTTTTTTTGTCTTTGATTTTTACTAATTTGATTATGATGTGCCTTAAGAAATTCCTGTGTTTCGAATTTGATTGGTGTCCTCTGAGATTCCTATACCTGGATGCTGTTGTCTTTCTCCAGATTTGGAACATTTTCAGCCATTATTTCCCTAAAGATACCTTCTAGGCCTTTTTCTCTCTCATCTCCTTTGGGAATTTCTATTATGTGAAGGTTAGTTCTCTTGACAGTGTCCCATAATTCCCCTAGGCCTTCTTCATTCTTTTAAAAAAATTTTTTTGCTCCTCTAATTGGATAATTTCATGTGTTCTGTATTCATGCTTGCTAATTCTTTCCTCTGTTGGATGAAGTCTGCGCTGAAGCTTTCTAATGAGTTTTTCAGTTTAGCTATTATATTATTTATTTCTAGTATTTCCATTTGATATTTTAAAATTGTTTCTATTTATCTGTAAAATTTCTCATTTTGTTCTTGGATTGTTTTCCAAATTTCATTCAGTTTTCTGTCTTTTCTTATATTTCTTATGATTCCCTGAACTTTTTAAAGGGGATTATTCTGACTGTCTGTGAGACATTTCACAGATTCGCAGTTCTTGGTCTATTGCTGGAGCTTTGTTGGTTTCTCTTAGTGGTGTCATATTTCCTTGAATTTTCAATCTTTGTATAGCTTTATATCAACACCTGAGCATTTGAAGAGATAGCCACTTTTTTCAGGTTTTGCAGTTATTCTTAGGTGGTATAGAGTTTTACTACTTAGTAGTATCAGAACTTAAGCACTGGTCAACATTGCTTCCTGTTCTGGGGAGGACTTAAAGTGAGCACCAGAATGAAAACACTGCAATGGAACTAACTCACTGCTCTGTCATTATTTCTTCATCTGGGGAATAATAATAGCAAATATCGGAACTTAAACATTGCCCTGGAACTATATTGCTATCCTGCTGTTATTTCCTGGTCTGGAGAAGGCTTACTTAAATAGGCACTGGAACTTAATCCTGATCATTTAGTTGTTTCTACGTC
This sequence comes from Piliocolobus tephrosceles, assembly GCF_002776525.5. Lineage (NCBI taxonomy): Eukaryota > Metazoa > Chordata > Mammalia > Primates > Cercopithecidae > Piliocolobus > Piliocolobus tephrosceles. Next base: position 36,275,361 of record NC_045434.1, read on the forward strand.
AGAGAAATGCTCCACATAAACACTTGGGCTTTGTAAAAAAATTTAGCCAGAAATTTGGGCCTTCCCATTAATTGTGCCCCTTGCAGTGCTATGGGGCAAGCCAGTCTCTTGAATGTGGTGTCGCTGCTGTCCAGAGCACAGAATGGCCTCTAAGATCCATGGATCAGTTATTGTCATCAATGCCTTCTTCTTTGGCCCCAATTCACCACTGGTGGTTCAACTTTCCTATTACCCCTAATGGTTCCTGCAGGGTGAGACCATAGTCGACTTCCTGTGAAGATTCCCAGACTGGTGGGAAGATCCGTTGTCCACCTCCAATTCCCTCCTCTCACTTCAGAAACTGTAAGTCTAGGGAAATTCTCTGTGAGTGGCATTATGCCAGCTTGGGGAGTGGCTAGCTCAGCCTGAAATGACCATTTTTCTTACCAATTGCCGTTTCTCTCAACTCTGTGGGCCCAGGAGGTTTCTCTACTTCTCTCCTGAGTTCTGGTGAATTCATAGTGGTATTCTCCTTTAGACAGTTTCTCTTTGTATTGTTATAGGGGAAGTGATGCCAGGAGATCTATTCCACCATCTTGCTAACATCACCAACCTGTTTCCATATCCTGGCTTTTGTGAATGCTGCTGCAAATATGGGCATGCACATATTTCTACAAGATACTGATTTCATTTCCTTTGGATATACATGCAGAAGTGGGAATGCTGGATCATATGGTAGTTCTATTTTTAATTTTTTGAGGAATCTCCATATTGTTTTCTATTTTACATTTGACGGCACCATTTTACATTTCTACAACAGTGTATCAGGGTCCCTCTTTCTCCACATCCTCATCAACATCAATCATGTGTCTTTTGTCTTTCTGATAATTTGGTATTTGTCTTTTTGACAAATAATGGCCATCCTAACAAGTATAAGGTGATAGCTCGTGGCTTTGTTTTGCATTTACTTGATGATTAGTGATGTTGAGCATCTTTTCATGTATTGTTGGCCATTTGTATGTGTTCTTAGGAGAAATGTCTATTCTGGTCTTTTGCTCATTTTTTATTGTTTGTTTTTGTTGTTGTTTTTGTTTCTTGTTTTGCTGGTGAGTTGTGTTAATTCCTATATATTTTGGATATTAGCCCCTATTAAATATATGGCTTGTGAATATTTTCTGTCTTTCCAAAAGTTGCCTTTTCATACCACTGATTGTTTCCTTTAATGTGCAGAAGCTTTTTAGTTTAACATATTCCTACTTGCCTATTTTTACTTTTGTGACCTGTGCTTTTGGTGTCACATCCAATAAATCATTGCCAAGATCAGTGTCAAGATTTTTCCCTATGTCTTCTTCTAGGTGTTTTACAGTTTCAAGTCTTACATTTAAGTCTGTAATCCATTTTGCGTTGACTCTTGTGTATGATGTAAGATAAGGCTCCGATTTTATTCTTTTGCACTTAACTATTCAGTTTTCCCAACACCATTTATTGAAAAGACTATCCTTTTCTCATTGTGTATTCTTGGCACCTTTGTCTAAGATTAGTTGACTGTATATGTATGGCTTTATTTCTGGACTGTCTATTCTGTTCCACTGATCTATGTGTTTGTTTTTATGCCAGTTCCATAATGTTTTGATTCCTATAGCTTTGTAATACAATTCAAAATCAGGAAGTGTGATGCTTCCAGCTTTGCTCTTCTTTATCTAGATTGCTTTAGCTATGGGTCTTTTGTGGTTCCATACAAATTTTAGAATTTATTCTCTATTTTTGTGAAAAATGTCATTGGAATTTTGATGGAGATTGTGTTAAATTTGTAGATCACTTTGGGTAGTATGGACATTTTTGCAGTATTAAATCTTCCAATCCATAACATGGGATATCTTTCCATTTATTTGTGTTTTCAATTACTTTCATCAATGTTTTATAGTTTTCAGTATGCAGATCTTTCACCTCCTGATTAAATTTGTTCCTATCTTACTATTTTTGATGCTATATAAATGGTGTTGTTTTCATTATTTCTTTTTCAGATAATTCATTATTTTTATGTTGATTTTGTATTTTTTGACTTTAATGAATTTATTAGTTCTAAAAGTTTTTTGGTGAATAAAAGTTATTAATTTACTGATATTACCCAACCCTCTTCAGCTACATTACCCTCTGTTTTCCCATAGTAAGAAAAAGAACGATTTGCAGTTATTTTCTAGACTCAGCACTCTCTTCTAGGCAGTGATCTCAACTATTGTTCTGCCATCCATGTACACTAACTGGGATAGTTTTTCTCTGCTTCATCTGGAGGTTTTATGGTGATGTTAGTTTATGTTTTTCTTTGTGATTTAAAAATTCTCCCAGAAAGCATATACATTTGCAAAGATTAATTTGAGAACACCAGAACCATGTAGCATCATGTGACAATTTAGAAAATGTGATGCTTGCAGCTTTGCTCTTCTTTATCTAGATTGCATTAGCTATACCTGACAGGAAATCATCTTCCATCCTGCTGGAAGTAGTGCAATATTGTGATTAGGGCACTTTCTACTGAATTTGACCACTACACTATCCAAAAATTTTGATGTGTGTTTCAACTGAGTAATTTTTTAATTAGTGTATAGATATTTTTAAAGGAGTTCATTTCTTCTTCACTTCACTCATTGCACATAAATTGACAGATGAGTGCATAGATTAAACAAGATGGATAGTGGTTATGTACCAAGAAAACAGGACCCACATGTGCAGAGGCATAGAGATGTGGGGACCAGGAACACAATGTTCCAAATAGGTAAATAGTATTGGATCATTGGGTGCAAATAAGATGATAGAGAAATAAGGCTACCCAAGCACGCAGAAGCCAAGTGAAAATGGATCTTGCAGGCCATACAAAGGAGTTGAGATTTTTTAGTTTAATAGGGAGCCATTGAAGGATTTCAAATGCACTTTATAAAGATGCATTTTGACAGCAAATATGAAGTATAGACTTGAAGGAGGCAAGATTGGAAACAGGAAGACTAGTTCAGGTTATTGTAATAGTCCATAATCCATGCAAAAGTAATGAAGGCCTAAAGTAAGACATAGGGGATAGAGAGAATCAGAGTGTCTCCCCTTGAAAAGGAAACAGTCCAAAGGTCTCACTCAGAAAATGCAACTCTTTTCCATGTCTTGTCTCCAGAATCTATTTGTATGAAAACAAATAAATAATACTAAAATTTCAAACAGCAATTTTATATGTGTATCTTGGGTCTATTCAGAGAACAGTATCCATTGGCATTTGGCCTCTCCAGCAATATCTTTTTTTTTTTTTTTTTTGAGACAGAGTCTCGCTCTGCCGCCCAGGCTGGAGTACAGTGGCCGGATCTCAGCTCACTGAAAGCTCCGCCTCCGGGGTTTACGCCATTCTGCTGCCTCAGCCTCCTGAGTAGCTGGGACTACAGGCGCCCGCCACCACGCCCAGCTAGGCTTTTATTTATTTATTTTTTTTAAAAAAAATTTTTTTTTTATTTTTAGTAGAGACGGGGTTTCACTGTGTTAGCCAGGATGGTCTCGATCTCCTGACCTCATGATCCGCCCGTCTCGGCCTCCCAAAGTGCTGGGATTACAGGCTTGAGCCACCGCGCCCGGCCCTCTCCAGCAATATCTTATTTTCCTTTTCTATTTTAGATTGAGGGGGTACATGTGGAGGTTTGTTACATGAATATATTATGTGATGCTGAAGTTTGGACTTCAATTGAACCTGTCACCCAAATAATGAACATAGTACCCAATAGGTAGGTTTTCAACCTTTCCCTCTTTCCTCCCCTTTTGGAGTCTCCAGTGTCTATTTTTCCCATCTTTATGTCCATATGTACCCAATGTTTCAGCTATATCTTATTCTGTACATACATTTAAGTGTGCAGAGTTCATGAAAATTTGCCCACATTCCTAGGAAAGCTGGTCATGTGGGATAAATATTGAACTACAGTTATCTCCTTTCAATCTTTTGGAAGCAGAAGATTTCCATTTTCACAATTCCAATTAATCACTTACAATGAATTGAAGCTCCTTTTCTTAACAGATACATCATTTTCCTTTGCTAAAGTTGGTATTTTCTTGGGCATGCCGTGGAAAGACAAATCAGTTGATCTCTTAAGGAAGCATCAGTCACAACTGGTTATTTAAGATTGAGAAGGAAACAACTGAGCAGCCCAGGACCTAAAGCCATCTGGAAAATTGACAGAGTAAAGATCTTCAAAAATCCTTTCCTCCATAAAGGCAATAAAAATAGCAGCAAAACTGACAGAATCAACTTTTTCAGAACGCTGAAAATTAGCCAAAGACTTGCAGCAATCCAAAGAATGTTTAGTCAAGAGAAATGGCTGAAACCTGGTAAGAAGAGCAAGCTTTGTAGCATGTTAAGATGCCAATACTTTTCAAACTGATCTACACATTCAATGCAATCTTTATCAAAATCCCAGCTGGCTTTTTGTGGAAATTGACAAGCTGATCCTAAATTTCATATGTAAATACAAGGGACACTAAATAGCCAAAACAATCTTGGCAAGAACAAAAAAGGAAAAAAGTTAGAGGATTCACACTTTCAGATTTCAAAACTCTCTATAAATCTACTGTAATCAAGACTGTTGTACTTTTATAAAGATAGACATATAAAACAATGGAATACAAGTGATGGTCTAGAAGTAAACTCATACATTTACAATTAATTTTTGACAAATATCAAGATATTCATGCTGAAAGGGTCATCTTTTCAACAAATGGTTCTGAAACAAATGGATAAACACATGCAAAAGAAGGATGTTGGACCCTATCACACACTATATACAAAATTAAAAATTGATCAATAAATTAAGAGCTGAAACTATACAACTCTTAGGGAAAAAAGTAGGCATAAATCTTTGTGATTTTGGATTTGACAATTATTTCTTGGTTGTGACACCAAAAACACAGGCAACAAAAGAAAAAATAGGACTTCAAAATAAAAAATACATAAATTGGACTTCACCTAAATTAGTAACTTCCGTGCTTCAAAAGACACCTTCAAGAAAGTGAAAAGACAGCCCACAGAATGGGAGAGAATTTTTGCAAGTCGTATATATGATAAGGAACTTGCAAAAAAGGCAAATAGCTCCATTAAAATGGACAAATAATATGAATAGACATTTCTCCAAAGAAGATAAACAAATGTCCCATAAACACATGAAAAGGTGCTGAAAATTATTAGTCATCAGGCAAATACAAAGCAAAACCGCAACATAATATTTTACCCCACACTCACTAGCCTGGCTATAATAGACAGACAATAAGTGTTGGTGAGGATATGGAGAAATTGGAACCCTCATACACTGCTGGTGAGAATGTAAAATGATATAATCACTTTGGAAAATGGTCTAACTAAATATAGAATTACCATATGCCCCAGAAATTTCACTCCTAGCTATATACCAAGAGAAATGAAAAGTTATATTCTTACAAAAACTTGTAAATGATTGCTCATAAAAGCATTATTTGTAATAGCCAAAAAGTGGAAACAACCCAAATGGCTGACTCATGACAACTGATGGATGGATAAACAAAGTGTGGTATATCCATACAATGGAATTTTATTTAGCCATAAAAAGGAATAAAGTACTGATTCATGCTACAACATGGATAAACCTTGCAATTATGGTAAGTGAAAGAAATCAGACACAAAAGGCTACATAATGGATGATTGCATTCATATGAAATATACAGAATGGGCAAATGCATAGAGACAGAAAGTCAATTAGTGACTTTCAGCAGCTGGTGGGAGAAGAGAACAAGGAGAGGCTACTAATTCATATGGAGTTTCTTTTTGTAGTGATGAAAATGGTATATATCTCTGGTTTACATGTTTAGGACTTTCCAGTTGTTAGAATACAACATTAGATACCAGAATTAGGAAATCCAGATGCCTTTCATTGTAAGTCGTTTGATTCTACACCAAGGTTGATCTGCCATATTCTAAGAATAATTGCTGTCTATCTCTCATGTTTCATGGAGAATATTTACAAAGTATATTGGTCACTGATGCTTCTTTTCCCAAACTCATGCCAAAATCTCAACTGGGTCAGGCATGTAGGAGGTGGTCAATAAACATTATTTACTTTCCCGTCACTATATCAATTTATGTCTGAGCCTCTAAGCCTTTAGAAATTGCTAGTGTTCCCTAACAGTAGCCATGGAATATGTAAAAAATAAAAAGAATTTAAGGATTAATATTGGGTAATCTGAAAGGAAATGTGAATTCTAGTGAAAATCAGAAATCTTCTTAATCACTCAATAGCATTATGTAACTCTTGCTCACAACCTCAGTCTTGGCAAGTATTAGGACACGAACTCTCCAGAGTTGTCCCAGGAACAGTAGGTCCCAGAAAAAGAAGAATGGCTTGTGACAAGAACCCTGAGGAGTGCCTCAATCTGTTTCCATGATTTATGATCTTCTTACCTCAGTAATGACTCCCACCATTTGGTTCAGACTTACAAGAGGCCATGTCTGACATTTTAGCAGAGAGACGGGCATATACCATCCTGGATCTGTCTTGGGCTCACGAATCACACTGAGCTCACAAATCACCTTTCTTTCCTGCAAAGTTATCAGCTGTTTAATTATAGATAAGTTTCCATCTGTGGCCAAGAACCCAGGCCAGGTTTTATAAAACCTGAACTGTCTCTCAGTTTCCAAGGACAATCAACATCAAGGAATCTCGCTGCATGACTATAGGGTTGATGAAAAATTCCATTTTTCACAAGTAAAACATTTTCTTAGATTCGTGAATAGCTACTGACAATGTCTAATGAAACAACTGATAATATATCTGGGTGAGATATATTTGGTGAGATGGGAAGAAAACTAAAGCCAAAGGGGTCCTATAAAAATCACTTCCTGGCTGGGTGCGGTGGCTTATGCCTGTAATCCTGGCACTTCGGGAGGCCAAGGTGAGCAGATCCGTTGAAACCAGGAGTCTGAGACCAGCCTGGGCAATGTGGTGAAACGCTGTCTCTACTAAAAATACAAAAAAAATTAGCTGGGCCTGGTGGCGCATGCCTGTAGTCCCAGCTACATGGAAGGCTGAGGCAGGATAATTGCTTGATCTGGGAGGTGGAGGTTGCAGTGAGCCAAGACCCCGCCACTGCACTCCAGCCTGGGTTACAGAGTGAGACTTTTTTGGTATGGCCCTGTAAGAGTTAGAGAAGAGGACTGAATGACTCTCAAGATTCTTCAACTTCCCATATTGTAAAATCCAATGTTTGAGGAATTGTGTGTAATTATTATTTTTACAGCTAATATGTACAAGTTGTACAAAACATAAAAGATTCAAAGGGGTCCTATAGAAAAAAAAAATCTCTATCCATCCATTTTCTTTAATCGTCAAATTTTTTTTTTTTTCCCCGAGATGGAATTTCACTCTTGTTGCCCAGGCTGGAGTGCAATGGTGTGATCTCAGCTCACTGCAATCTCCACCTCCCAGGTTTAAGTGATTCTCCTCCCTCGGCCTCCCAAGTAGCTGGGATTACAGGCATGTGCCACCACCACTGGCTAATTTTGTATTTTTAGTAGAGACAGGGTTTCTCGATGTTGGTTAGGCTGGTCTTGAACTCCCAACCTCAGATGATCTGCCCGTCTCGGCCTCCTAAAGTGCTGGGATTGTAGATGTGAGCCACTTGTGCCCAGCCTCGTCATCAAATTTCTTATCCCAGGGGCAATGTTGCCAGGCACTGTTCTAGGTCCTGAGGATAAAGTCATGAACAAAATAGAGTCCCTGTCCTCAGTGAGCTTACATTCTAGTGTGAAGAGAAACAAAATAGCTTTGGGTATGACAAAAATAAAATAGCCTGAGGAGGAGCAGCTTTGAGGTAGGAGAAAAACCAGATGAGTATGGTTTCATAAAACTTAGAAAAGACAAGTATTTCAAGAATTAGGGAGTTGTCAGCCATGTCAAATGCTGTAGAAAGGTCAAGTGAGATAGCAACCAAGTGTTGACTATTGGCCTTTGTCAAGTAATGGTGATTGGTGACCCTGACAATTGTTTCAGTGGACTGGTACAATCAAAAGCTCAACTGAAATGGGTTGGGGGGGATATAAAAATTACAATTAATCTGCTGGAGGAATACTGATTTAAAAATATGTGAGAGAAGCAGCAGAGCCCAGGTAATGGGAAATGTGCATCGGGGGGAGTTTTTCTTAAAAGGTATTATATTAAGGCATGTTTATATGCACATGAAATAATCTCAAATAAAAATCAATGAATTCAGGAAAGAAAGCAGATCATTTCAAAAATAAAGTCCTCGAGAAGGTAAGAGGAGATTGGAACAGGGCACAAGAGGATGGTTTGGCCTTCGGTAGAAGCAGGGATACTCCTTCCATTTTAACATCCTTCCAGAGGATCTACACACACACACACACACACACCGTACACAGATATGAATGGGTATATATCTTTTCTTTTTAATTTTTTTTTTTTTTTTTTTGAGTCAGAGTCTCACTCTGTCGCCCAGGCTGGAGTGCAGTGGCACTATCTCATCTCACTGCAATCTCCCCCTCCTGGGTTCAAGCAATTCTCCTGCCTCAGCCTCCTGAGTAGCTGAGATTACAGGCGTGTGCTACAATGCCCACTAATTTTTGTATTTTTAGTAGAGACGGGGTTTCACCGTGTTGTGCAGGCTGGTCTTGAATTCCTGACCTCAGGCAATCCGTCTGCCTCAGCCTCCCAAAGTGCTAAGATTACAGGCGTGAGGCACCACATCTGGCATAGATAGATAGATAGATAGATAGATAGATAGATAGATAGATAGAGATATAGAGAGAGAGATTTTGAGACGGAATCTTGCTCTGTCACCAGACTGGCATGCAGTGGCGCGATCTCAGCTCACTGCAACCTCCAACTCCTGGGTTCAAGTGATTTCCCTGCCTTAGCCTCCTGAGTAGCTGAGACTACAGGCGTGTGCCACCACCCCTGGCTAATTTTTTGTATTTTAGTAGAGATGGGGTTTCACCATGTTGGCCAGCATGGTCTCGATCTCCTGACCTCATGATCTGCCTGCCTTGGCCTCTGAAAGTGCTGGGATTACAGGCATGAGCTACTGCGTCCAGCCCTATTTATACATTTTTAAACTCAAATAGCAAATAACAACATGTTTTATGTAGTGTTTTGCATCTTGTTTAAAAAAACTTAACAGTATGTCTAAGTATATACTTACAGGCTTTCTCATTCATTTTGACTGTTGCATAGTGTTGTCTGTTATTGCTACACCATAATTTACTTCTAATCCTCTACTAGTAAACATTGTCTGTTTCCAGTGTTTTTCTATTGCAAACAATGCTTTAATGAACATCTTTGTACGGAGGTATTAGTGTGTCTACAGAATAAATTACTAGAAATGGACTTGTTAGCTCAAATAGTATAAACATTTTTAATTTTGAAAGCTATTACCAAATTATGCCTAATTTATACCAATTTATAACCCCAAACATATATTAGAGTCCCTGTTTCTGCCTCATCCACTCAGTGTTAGGCAGACTTTATCAGTCTGACAGGTGAAAAATTGTGTCTCAGGGCCTTCATTTGCATTTATCTTGTTACAAATGAGGTTTGGCATTATTTCATGTTTAAAATTCCTTTGTGTTTCCTTTTCTGTGTACTTTCTGTACATCTGCCTATTTTTCTATTGTTATTGGTCTTTTTTCATTAATATGTAGGAACTCCAGACATTAAGAATTTAGAGTTTTATCATATATGTTGTAAATATTTTCCTAATTTGTTGCATGTGTTTGTACTTTTACATGTATCAAATTTTATAAACTTATGTAGCTTATGTAGTTTTGTTGTCTATTGTGTGGTTTGTATATTTTCGGAGTCTATTATGTGAGTCCACATAGTCTACTGACCTCTTCCTGTATGGCTTCTGAGTTTGGTGTTATGCTTAAAAGTACTACTGCACTCTAAAATTATAAGAAAAAGATTATTTATTTTTATGTCTAAATCTTTGATCTATGTGAGATTTATTCTTACTAAGAAATAAGTTAGGAATCCAACTTTTTTTTTTTTTTGAGATGGAGTTTCACTTTTGTTGCCCAGGCTGGAGAGCAGTGGCCCTATCTTGGCTCACTACAGCCTCCATCTCCCAGGTTCAAGCAGTTCTCCTGCTTTAGCCTCCCAGGTAGCTGGGATTACAGGCATGCATCACCATACCTGACTAATTTTGTATTTTTAGTAGAGACAGGATTTCACCATGTTGGCCAGGCTGCTCTCAAACTCCTGACCTCAGGTGGTCCGCCTACCTGAGCCTCCCAAAGTGCTGGGATCACAGGTGTGAGCCACTGCATGCAGCCCCAACTTAATATTTTTTGTGACTATCCAGATTCCCAATGCCATTTATATAATGCCATCTTAATCGTTGGCTAAGTTCCTGACCATGCCAAGGGAGAAGTGGTTAAAGAAAAATAGTATGCATTCGAATATTTGTTAAATGAGAATAGAAAAATTCATGAGCAATGGAACATTGGGAATGGGAAATTTGTAAAAAATTAGTTGGCAAAGACTTTGCTCCTGACTTGTAGTCTTTCTTTCTCACCCAGTTTACACTATTGTCTTGGATGACTAAACTGTTCGTGCTGAAGACCCATCCGGTGACTTAGCCTTGCAGTGTCTTCACCTTGATTCCAGTGATTTTCATCTTCACTCTATCCCCTCGTGCCCCTGGCTACATTCTGGTTTTCATTGCCATCAGGAGCTATTCAATTTCTGAAATATGAAACTCAAGCATCCTGCTTTCTAACGACAGCCTCCCATTCTTCTGGCTCTTTAGCTCCCTAATCACTACCACACGTCTTCACCCATCCATACGTGGGTCCTTTCACCTCTCTAACTTCTCTCAGCAGCTTTTCCTGCTTTTCCCGTCATTCTCTCTCCAGTCATTCTAACCACTCTGGTCAGCTCTGAATTCCTTATTCTTTTTGTCTTTTTCTCTACCCGTGGGTCAAAACATAATTCTGGATTGATGTGAATCTGCCTTCGCCATTCATACAGGCAATATACCACATACTACTGGGGGAAAATCATACTCTATGCAAACTGGTGCCACTACTAATTAATTATTCCATTGCTTTCAAGAGTAAGTTGAAGTTCCTCTGCAAAATGTACAAGGAAGGCCCTTCACAATCCAGCTCCAAGTCCCATTTGTTCTACTTCTCTTTCCACTCGCCCTCACAACCCATCCTCTGAGAACACCCCCCTTGCTCTTGAATAAGCTGCTCCCTTTGCCTAAAGTGACTTTCTTCTTCCCCTTCCTCTGGTTAATTCAGCTCAGGGAATCATCGCTAGGAAACTGCTACCAGCTCTACCTCATCTGTCTGGATTGTGTGTTCTTTTTGATTCCATCAGATTCCATGCTAACCTTTTTGAAAACTGATCATGCTTTATTGGAGAAGGCTGTTTAAATGACTGCCTCCCTAGAGAGGAGTGGATCTCAAAGCTCAGGATGCATAAGCATCAGGCAGAAAGCTTATTTTTATTAGGCTTTAGGGTGAATCCAGGAATCTGAATTTCAGCAAGCACAGCAAGTGGTACTGATGCTGGTGGTTCTGGGACTCCTCTTTGAGAAACAGCAAATATGAGCTCTTGGATGCCAGGGGAATATTCTCAAACAGGTTTTTCTCTCCCGTGCTAAGCAGAGTGCCTGATAAGTGTCAATAAATGTTTTCTACAATAAATAATTGTTAAAAGGGTTATCATGTGCCAGGAACACACCCAGGATCAAGGGTACAGACACAGTATTCACTTTCATGGAGCCTACAGGGGCCAAGTTTGTTGACTGAATGAAGGAGATTCAGATATCAAACAGATAATATCACAAACCTTAAAAGTCACTTCTGTCAAACCTTCTAAAACCCTATAAAATAAAGAAATGTGATTTTTTTTTTCCTCTGAAGCTGTAACTAAGTTCTAGTAGCAAGATTGCTATGGAGCACTGTTACGTAGTGGTTTTAAGAGTGTGGACTCTGAAAACTTGGGATTGAATCTTAGCTCAAAAACCTAGAAATGTACAATCTCTGAACCTCAACTTTCTCAGCATAACATGGGGTTAAAGTAACATGCATTCATTTAACTGGTAATTACTGAACTCCTTCTATGTGCTAACTCACTATTAGGCACTGGAGACATGCGATAAATCTAGACAAACTCCCATGGCTGTGCAGCTTACAGCCTAGTAAGGGAGACAGGCAAACAAACAGGTGGCGCAGATATTTAAAGTTAATAAGTGCTCTGAAAGAAACATGCAGGTGGAGAGTGTAACTGTAGGTAGGGGTGGTAAGGGGACACTTTGGGTGGTGTGGTCGAGGAAGGCCACTCTAAGGAAGTGACATTAACTTGAAGTCTGAAGAGTGAGAAGAACCCACTCCACGTGGGTGGCATGGAAGAAGAAGAGCTTTCCAGGCAGTGTGAACTGCAGGTGCAAAGGTCCTGAGATTGGATTATCTGAGGAACAGAAAAGAGGCTTACATGGCCACCATGAAGTGATCAACAGAGATCAACGAGAAGATGGTGGTTGCAGACAGAAGTTACATCACATCAGGCTTCTAGGTCACAGCAGGGAGTTAAGATATTATTCTAGAAGCACCATGAGACCACTGACATAATCTTGAACTGATTAACAGTGTGGTGTTTTGGAAGCACAGAGAAGAGAAGTTCCCAAGAAAAACATGGTGAGTGCTATCAAACACTGACAAAATATTAAGGATGGAGTGAGATGTAGGGATGTGTCTACTATTAATAGATTTGCCAACATAAGAAAGTTGGTGACTTTGAGAATGGATGGTGGAGATAGGATCTTGATTATAATGGGTGGAATAATCAATGGGAAATGAGATGCTGTTAGACAACTCCAGGGATTTTGCTATAAGTGGGCAGAAAAAGGAGACAGTAGCTGGAATATTATTGCACAGGTTAAATGAAATAGCACCACTGACGTGCTGAGCCCAGTGCCTGTCACATAGTAAGCACATCCCTGTTCTTAATATTGTTTCCTATCCTTAGTCCCTTGTTCGAAGTTCATTTTTTCCTTAAAATGTTTTCAAACTGTGATTATCTTGAGTCCTGGGAATGTACATGGTGACTCAGAGGGTCATCCACAGTTATGAATGACTGTATCTTTGGCCACTACAGACAAAAGTTACTTTTTCAGGAATTGCAAATGGAAGGGCTTTGTGTTTTAAGTGGCCTGTCGGAGCACATTTGGTGCTGGCAGGATGCGGTGAGATGACAGCTCATTTCAGCCTGAAAGAGTGCTTTGTGGGTGCTGCCAGGCACATGACATCAGGCAGTAAGTGATCTTTCTCCTTTTTCTCTCTGACACTTCTGTCCCAGCTTCATTTTGATCATAGCACAGATGTAAGAGCACCCAGTGAATTCGTGGTCTCCAGAGGGGTTTTCTGGCACCTCCATATCTCCCTGTGATAATCTGGGAGGGTTGATGTTTGTGGGTTTGTGATTTGTTTGTTTTTGGTCTTTTGTTTGCTCACTGTCTGCCAAATAGACACATTTCCCCAGTTTTCACTATTTAAGAGCACTTAAATGGTCAAAGATTAGCCACAGTGGCAAAATAATAAAGCTACTGGGATAATCTACAACCAAGTAAACTAACTACCCTAGCGGAAGGCAAAGAGGACTAAATGGTTTTTGTCCTGAAGTCACTGTAGTGCCTTTCCTCAGAGTGCCAGCTCACTCCCCAAGACATCAATACATGTTTGTGTCAAGACCTTGGCAATATGTACAGCATATAAGTCCTGTTAAAGCATCAGTTAACCCCAGCTTCTCAGTACATATATCTGTTTGTAGCTGGTTGATTAGCTATTGGTCTGGAAAGACAACATTTTTCTCATCTTCAAGGACACAGGATCAGAATGGACCCTTTTGTTTTTCTTCCTGCCAGCTGAAAGGCAGCATCCTGAGGCTTCTCTTCCTGGACTTCTTGCTTCTCAAAGTCTTCCTTTGTTGTTTCTCTAAAATAGTCTCTCTTTCCAAAGAAGCTTGGTGTATATTGATAATATATCCCATTTTTTGTGACTTCAACCAGTCATTGCCTTGCATTGCCATAGAGGTGTTCTATGTATGTGTTTTATTTTGCCAACTATAATTGTGAGCCCCTTAAACTTATTTGAATTCCCTTCAGTTAGGTACATAATATAGACACTCTGTAAATATTTTTGAATTAGTTTTAATACATTGTTCTACCCTCAAGGATCTTAAGAGTTTCACTGGGGAAGCAAGGGATATCCAGGTGAAACAGTTCAATAACAGAGCAAAGCAATAATTCAGTGTCAAATGTGGAAATGTAGACCCAAGAGATACAAAGCTAAGGATGTCAGAGGAAAATCACCAAGCTGGGCCATTCTGAGAAGGCTCCTAGTTGCCTGTAACAGTTGTTACTTGTTCTAAGAGAATAAGTAGCTGCTTTCAGAGTTGGTCTGGTTTTACAAATGAATCTAGCTATCAGAGTAGCATTACTGCAATTGTCATTTTGTCCTTTGCATACTGATATCTCTGCTTCCTCAAAAGGGTTTATTGTACAGGTAAGCCCAGCTCCTGGCCCCTAGAAATACCACAGTAAAGTTTACTTCTGTCCTCTTTTCCCACTCTCCGAAGCCCTTTCATCATTCGTATTTTTTTTAAAAAAACTTATGTTTCTATGAAAAGATTTATCTTTATGGTTCAGCTCTCTAAAAGAAAGAGCTGATAGCATGAGAATGGGCATAGCAAGGATTCATATGCCTTCCTGCACTGCTTTCTGGGTGCTGCACTTGTGCTTTTAATCCTGCTGCTGTCAAGCTCCATTAGGAGATTTGAGCATCAGCCTCCTACCTTTGGGGCCTGGCCTTCCATCTGCCCTGGCAGAAATGAGGACGGTGTTTGAGATGGGTAATCAAAAAGAAAGACAGGTTAGATATCACAAAGAGCCCCACCCGAATTCACTATCCTGATGGCTGAGTCACCTTACACATCACACAGGGGCATTTATCCTCCTATTTGCAAGCACGGAGTCCCATTAGGGGAAGCCATCCGAATGCCATGTGCTGGCATCCATACAGTGATTTCAAACAGCAGAAGATGAAGGCTAAGAAATGATTTCCTCTTTCTGGGAACGTAGACCAGTGCAGAAGGAGGAGAACCCCAGACCCCCATCCAAGGAAGCAAAGTCATTCAGATCAATCCTGGTGGTTATGGGGTGACAGGTGATACAGCCTTCACACCTGGCCTCTTTCGTAGCTTTGGTGAGTCAGAAGCAACGCTTAGACTCTTGCCTAGAGGACTGGCGGTAAGTTTCTTGGAAAGAAAAGGCCCCCTAAGTGATATCCCCTTTCTCTGCATTTGATACCACCAGTGCCATGGGAAGACTCGGAAGGAGGTATTTGTGTCTCTAGCTGAAATTAGTGCCTTTGTTGTCATCTGTAGAAAATACCAAGTGCTCAGCTATGCAAGTTATTGTGCTGGATCTAAAACCAGAATCTATATATTTTTTGAGAGCTCTTAAAGCTCTTTTCTTAAAACTATTTTTTATGTGCAAAAAAGCACTCTTTTATGTACAAAATAGCTTTTTTCTTAAGGTTCTTTTTGTGGAAAAAGGCACTAATTTGCATTCAGCAAATCTTGAAAACTACATGAGCAACAATAAATAGATGGCACATAAAGCTCAGAATCAGCGTTGGTAGGAAAACAACTGGAACGATGAGGAGTGCCCATTCTATCTGGCTCCCACAGCTAATTGTTAGAGTCAATGCTTTTTCTTTTAGGAAAGTCCGAGGTTTGCACAGAGGTTTCTTTGCTGAGCCAGGTACTTACTTTGGAATTTTTATCTATTTTTTATTTAATAATTGTTAATTTGGAATTTAAATAAATTTGCAAAAGAGAAAGTTATATATCAGCACCTACAATTAATTTTTGGTGATACAAACCTGACACATTTTTTGAAAAGATTAATTGTGCTTTGTTAGGTTAAAGCAAAGATTTTTCTAGGATTGTGCATACAGTCAGGGGACAAATATATTTTATATTGGAGGGTTAAAACAAATTGAGACAGGATGACCTGGGGAGAGAGAAGGTATATAGATTTATGAGGTAATATACCATGAAAAGCTACAAATGTGAGTTTGGATGTGGAGTAGCAGAGGAGGAAGTGAAATAGCTGTAAATGGCCAGATGACAGCCAACAAACCATTTCTGATGTGACAGCCTCAGAGAGCAATACTGAATTCAGTACAAGGATTTCGGGTTCTTCTCTAGATAGCGATCATAACAGTACTGAAAGCAACTGGAATGAAATTTCCACAGGAAATAGAGCAGTTTGCTCTACAAGGCATGAAATATGAACCAACAAGTAAATTTATGTGGTAGACTTTTAACTATAACTTCTGCTATAGGAAGAAAATATTGACTTGTGATGCCCACCTTGAGCTAAATAAACAATGCTCGGGACTGAGATCATCCTGGCAAAACTAAGGAGTGCCAAACTGCAGGGTTTGGAACAGCCACTCATGACTCCCTTGTGTCTTCATGTAGTCTGTTTATTACTAGAATACCATTTTTCTCCCTTGTGCCCATTTACCTGTTTATAAATACACTACATAAAATCATATTTACAAAGGGTAAATGCTACATCACTATAAAAGGCAAATATTACATCATTGTAGAGGGCAAATAATACATGCTTGAAAGCAAAGTGAGACCACAGTGCCAACAACCAAGTTCTAGGTCTATTCAGACCTTTCTGCATAATCTTGAGTCAGCCACCTACACACTCCATCCCCATGTGCAAAATGGGCTAATAATCCCAGTTCTCACAAGCCCACAGAAGGTCCCAACCATGTGAATTAATTATCGAATATGGTATTGTGTTGAGAAAGATAAGTGTGAAGCTTGCCTATTTCTGGTAGCTAAAAACAGACCAAAGGCCAACAAGTTCTATTTTGTTAAATCATTCTTCTTTGATTTAAGGTTTTAGCAGCAATTGCAGAAATCACTTACAGAGGTTTCAAATCTGAGTAAGAAATTGCTCCTTACTCATTTACTAAATTACCTCATAGCTGTTTTGTGACTTTTTGTTCCAGAACAGATTCATCCTTAAGTATCTTCTGGTGACCCATGTCAAAACGGAAATTGGATGTGAACTTCGTTTTATATGGAAACGTAGATGCTCTAAAGCTCTTTGGTGCTGGCTGAAACTTTCCTCAGTGTGGGCACTGTTACTATGTCCCCACAGAACCACACGTTTTTGACCCTCAGTTTGCTGTACCAATTACTTTAACTCAGTTATGACGAAGTACTTCATCATGGTTATAATACTTTGCAGCACATTGGTTTTGTTTGTTTTTTGTTTTGTTTTATTTTGGAGATGGAGTCTCGCTCTGTCACCCAGGCTGGAGTGCAGTAGCACAAATCTCGGCTCACTACAACCTCTGCCTCCCGGGTTCAAGTGATTCTCCTGTCTCAGCCTCCCGAGTAGCTGGAACTACAGGCGCCTGCCACCACGCCTGGCTAATTTTGTATTTTTAGTAAAGATGGGGTTTTACCATGTTGGGCAGGTTGGTCTCGAACTCCTGACCTTGTGATCCTCCCACCTCGGCCTCCCAAAGTGCTGGGATGACAGGCGTAAGCCACAGGGCCCGGCCAGCACATTGCTTTTGAATGAGTAATATTCATACCCTCCCAAGATAAGCAACTGAACACATTGGATCTTGAGAGCAGCTGTGCTGGTTATAAATGATTGTTTAGGTGGCGTGCGGTGGCTCACGCCTGCAATCCCAGCGTTTTGGGAGGCTGAGGTGGGTGAATCACTTGAGCTCAAGAGTCGGGACCAACCTGGGCAGCATGGCGAAACCCTGTCCTACTAAAAATACAAAAATTAGCTAGGCATGGTGGTACATGCCTGTAATACCAGCTACACAGGAGGCTTGAGGCAGGAGAATCGCTTGAACCCAGGAGATGGAGGTTGCAGTGAGCTGAGATCACACCACTGCACTCCAGCCTGGGCAAGAGAGTGAGATTCTGTCTCCAAAAAAAAAAAAAAAGAAGAGATTGTTTACATGATTGTTAATCTCATGCATCAGCAGTTCTGGAGATGAGTGCAGGTGACAGGAGCCATAAGAGAGGATGTGGACAGAGACCTGCTCAGAAAGGCCACCTACAGAGTGAAAGTAAAAAGGACTCTTGGCTGGTAATGTGAATATGAAGCACATACCGAGGAGGCAGGGACCAGGACAACTCTCAATATTTTTTAAAGCTATCATGTATTGCATTCTCACTATGTTTATGGCAGGGGGCCTAGCATCCTCCACATGTACAACCTTAATAGGTAGGGAGTATTTATTTCCCATTTAGCAACTGAGGGACTAAGGCTTAGAAAGATTAAATAACTTTCCTGAGAAAGGATCCAAACCCAGTTTGTCTGATTATAAGGTTCAAGCTGTTAATCATTTGCCTATTGACCATATTATGTTTTTGCAGTATGATTATTTGAAATGCAAATTAAATAATTCCTGGTTCCCAAGAAATGACTATAAAACACAAAATCTTGTCTCAAGAGAGGACAGATGCTTCACTTGTATTAGGGAGACCAGGAAAGGGAGGAAATTGTGAAAAACATGTAAAGCTAAATAAACTTAAATACAAGATAAAATTGAGACCTTCACAGAGGCAGCATGCTCTGTTCATTACATAATTGATGAGACCTTACCAGAATCCTAATTCCAAGGCCTTGTGAGACAGTGATGCTCCCCTTATCCCCCATAATTCATGGGAGTTCTCAGAACTCAGCCCTCAAATTTCTGTCTCTGTGTGCCTGTATCCACACTTGCTACCTCTCTTCTGACCCACTTCAAAACAAGCACAGAGACAACTCTCTTCACCTGGTCCCACACCGCCACAGATTCACTCACCACAATGCATGCTGTTAGTAGAGAAACTCTGCTGAAGGCTTGGGGGAAGGTCACGGGAAGGGGTGACGTGATAATGCTCAAAGTCTTCTCCCCATGTCCCTGTATCCACTGTCATTTTCTCTTCCTCCTTGTTCCTCCTATCCCAGGAATAACAAAATCTTCCTCTTGCCTCACAGAGAACAATTTTTTGAAAATCAATTTACCCCTAATTTTAGAAAGGTAAATTGGTGCATTCCTGTTTATTAGCACAACACACTCCAATAGTGTCTGGAGCAGCAAACACATCAATGTTTTTGCAGCAAAATGAATAAATATTGACACCAAGCGAGATGAATAAAGGCTTAGATAGCCTCGCTGTAGTTTCAGATTGGCCACCAAATCAGATCAACTCAGCTCAAATGTTGCACTCAACAGATCTTTTTTAAACTTTGACTGTCAGAGATTTTTGAAATTCAAGTTGTAAATACCAGATTGTAGACCTGTATAGGAGAACACCACTGAGCCAGGCTTAATAATCTAGCTCCTGACTAGAGAAAGCTGTCATTTTAATCATTGACTAAACAAAACTTGACATCTTTAAAAGAAAAACTTGAATGCCGGATGGCAGACTTGGCCAAATGGAAGAAATTAAACTAATACTCCTGTTTTATATCTGTCTTATAAACAGGTAAGTTCAGGCTTCCTGTTCAGGCTGCCATAATAATACCATAGATTGGGTGGCTTATAAACAATAGAAATTTATTTCTCACCGTTCTGTAAGCTGGGAAGTCCTAAATCAAGGTAGCAGCAGGTTCCGTTTCTGGTGGAGGCCCACTTCCTGATTCGTGGATGATTCCTTCTTGCTGTGTTCTCACATGCTAGATGGGACCAATGAGCTCCTCAGGTGTCTCTATTTTAAGGGCGCTAATCCCATTCACCTAATCACCTGCCAAAGGCCCCACCTCCAAATACCATCACCTTGGGGGTTAGAATTTCAACACAGAATTTAGGTAGGGGGTACATAAACATAAACATTCAGTCCATTGCAGTATTTCAGGAAGCTTCCACCAGATGAACCTGTCTTCAAGTAAAAAGAATCCCACGCCAACCAATTATACTGCCAACATAAAAATACATTGGAAGAAAGGACTGGGCTCATCAGGTAAGACAGCAAGAGCTGTTTCAATTGGCCAGTGAGACCAGGTTGACATTTGAGTTTTAGCCCATTCCTGTTATGTGATGTGGTCTCTGTCTGAATGGTCCTTTGAGTTTATATTAAAAGTTAAAACAAAAAAAGTTTACATTATAACTTACTTTGCTAGAATGCACCTGACAAAGCAAGTGGTGGGTAATTACGTTTTTCCTTGATGTAGCTCTGTAAATCTTTAGCAAAAAGGCAGTTTTCACTCAAAATAAGTCCCCCCAGATTAAACAACAACAATAACAACAGACAAGCAACTGATTTTGTTTCTGAAAAAGGCAGGTTAAATAATTCAAACCCATACTCCTGAAGGGCAAGCTAAAGATAACTAAAAATGTTGGATAAAATATGTTTAAAATCTTCCTAAAAGCATCAAAGAGCGAATACGTTAATAAGAAGTGACGAGCTTTAAGCCCCAAGAAAGGACAGAAATCAGAAGATATGAGCCTTGTATTCAGTGTCACTGCGGTTATTTGGTAATCATGGTTAGAGGTCAAAAGTTGGAGTTCATGACTCACCAAAGGTATGGATGTTGCTAAACCACCTCCTGCTTTGAGTTGAAACCATAAAGGAGCTACATTCTAAGACAGGGTGGATGGGAAGCAGAGCAGCACTCGCACTTGGGTGTGGGCTGGATTTGGTGACTCGCTTTCAAAAGCAGGACACCTGCACTCCCATGTTCATTGCAGCATTATTCACAATAGTGAAAGTACCAAGTCTACACAATGGGAAAAGGAGAGTCTCTTCAATAATGGTGCTGGGAAAACTGGATAGCCACATGGAAAAGAATGAAACTGAACCCTTATCTTACGCCATACACAAAATGTTAACTCAAAATGAATTAAAGGCTGAAGTATAAGACCTGAAACTATAAAACTCCTAGAAGAAAACACAGGGAAAAATCTTCTTGATACTGGTCTTGGCAATGATTTCTTGGATGTGACACTAAAAGCAAAGGTCACAAAAGCAAAAACAGACAAGTAGGACTACATTAAACTAAAAAGCTTCTACACAGCAAAGGAAACAATCAGTGGCATGAAAAGGTAACCTTGGAAAGAGAAAATATTTACAAACCATGTATTTGACAAGGGTTAATATCTAAACTATATAAGAAATTAATACAACTCAGTGACCAAAAAAAACAATAAAAAATGGACAAAGAACCTGAATAAACATTTCTCCAAAGAAGGCATACAAATGGCCAAATGGTACATAAAAAAGTGTTCAACACACTAATCATCGGAGAAATGCAAATCAGAACTATATTGAGATATAACCTCAAACCTGTTAGGATGGCTGCACTCAAAAAGTCAAAAGGTGGGCTGGGCGTGGTGGCTCACACCTGTAATCCCAGCACTTTGGGAGGCCAAGGCGGGTAGATCATGAGGTCAGGAGTTCGAGACCAGCCTGGCCAAGATGGTGAAACCCCGCCTCTACTAAAAATACAAAAAAATTTAGCTGGGCACAGTGGCAGGCGCCTGTAATCCCAGCTACTCAGGAGGCTGATGCAGGAGAATTGCTTGAACCCAAACCCAGGAGGCAGAGGTTGCAGTGAGCTGAGATTGTGCCACTACACTCTAGCCTGGGTGACAGAGCAAGACTCAGTCTCAAAAAAAAAAGGTCAAAAGGTAAAGGGTAACAAGTATCAGCAATGCTGTGGAGAAATTGGAACCCTTGTACACTGTTGGTTGGAATGTAAAATGGTATAGCTGCTGTGGTAATAGTATGAAATTTCCTCATACTATTTTTTGAGGAAAAAATTTAAAATTGAAAACCATATGATCCAGTAATCCCACTTCTGATATATATCTAAAAAATCAGTATCTCAAAGAGACATCTGCACCCCCATGTTCACTGCAGCATTATTCACAATAGCCAAGGTATGGAAACAACCCAAATGTCCACTGACATGTATGGAGAAAAATGAATGGTATATAAATACAATGAAATATTATTCACCCTCATAAAAGAAGGAAATCCTGCTATTGGTGACAACATGGATGAACCTGAAGGAGATGATGCTAAGTGAAAATAAGCCTGTGAGAAGAGGAAAAATATTGCATAATTCCACTTACATAAGGTATCTAAAATAGTCATTCACAGAAGCAGAGAATACATAGTGGTTTCCAAGTAGCTGGGAGAAAGGAGGAAATGAAGATTTGTTGTTCAACGGCTGTACAGTTTCAGTTATATAAGATGAATAAATTGCAGAGATCTGCCATACAACATAATGCCTGTAGTTAACAATGCTGGACTGTGCACTTAGAAGTTTGTTCAGAGGGTAGATCTCATGTTAAGTGTTCTTACAACAACAAACACCTCATCAAGAAAGACCAAAAAGCAAAGAGATACAAGGAAACTTTTAGAGGTGATGACTATGTGTATCACCTTGATTTGTAGTGAGGGTTTCGCAGTATGTACATATGTCCAAACTCATTAGATTGAATACTTTAAATAGGTGCAGTTTACGTGGATGAGCTTGGCGGACATTAGGTTAAGTTAAATAAGCCAGGCACAGAGTGATAAATCTGCAAGTTCTCAGCACATGTGGAATCTATAAAAGTTGGTATCATAGAAGTGAAGAGGAAGGGAAGGGGAATAGAGAGAGGGGTGACCAAAGGCTAATTAACAGATACAAAAGTACAGCTAAATAGAAGGCATAAATTCCAGTGCTCTGTAGCACTGGATGAGTGCTATTCAGGGTGAGAATTAATTGTATATTTTCAAATAGCTAGAGGAGTAGATTTTGAATGTTCCCAACACAAAGAAATGATAAATGTGTGAGGTGATGTATTTGCTAATTACACTGATTTGATCATTGTGCATTATATTCGTGTATCAAAATATCACATTGTACTCCATGAATATGTACAATTATTACATGTCAATTTAAAATAATAATAAAAGCAAAAAGATTGTAAAAATATGTAGTTTTTATATATCAATTATACCTCAATAAAACTGTGTTTAAAATCTAAAAACCAAGAATTTAGCACTATGTGAAAAGATTTATACACTTTGACCAAGTAGGCTTTATTCCAGGAATGCAAGGCTGGTTCAACTTTCAAAAATCAATGCAATTCACCATATTAAAAGGCTAAAAAAAGAAAAAAAAATCATATGATTATATAAACTAATGTAAAACATTTGACAAAATTCAACACCCATTTATGACAAAATTCTCAGAAAAAAACAGAAATAGAAGGCAAACTAGACACCTATAGCTAATCTATAATTAATCATGAAAGACTGAATGCTTTCTTCCTAATTTGTATCAAAATATCAGTGAGAATTTTTGTATTAATAGATATAGAGGAGATGATTCTAATATTTAAACAGAAAAGCAAAGGAACTAGAAGAGCTGAAACAACATTGAATAGAAAGAATAAAGTGGGCAGAATCAGTCTATCTGATTTCAAAATTTATTATATAGCTTCAGTAATCAAGACTGTATGGTATTGGTGGAAAGACAGACAAATAGATCAATGGAATGGAATAGAGAATCCAAAAATAGACCCACACAAATATGCCCAGCTGGTTCTTGACAAAGGTGCAAGAGCAGTTAAATGGCAGACAAATCGCCTTATTAACAAATGGTGCCAGAGCAATTGGACCTTCTTAGGCAAGAAATAAAGAAAAAGGAGAAGAAGGAGAAGGAGGAGGAGGAGGAGGAGGAGGAGGAGGAGGAGGAGGAGAAGAAGAAGAAGAAGAAGAAGAAGAAGAAGAAGAAGAAGAAGAAGAAGAAGCAGCTCAACCTATACCTCACATCTTATACAAAAATTAATTTATGATGGATTACCAACAGAATGTGAAACAGAAAAAAAAAAAATAGGAGAAAACCTTTGGAATTTAGGGCTAGCCAGAAAGTTCTTAGTCTTGACACCAACAGCATGCTCCATAATAGAAAAAATAGTAAAATTAGACCTTATCAAAATTTAAAAATTTCTCTACAAAGTATGTATAAAGAGGATGAAAAGACTGGGGAAAAATATTTGCAAGCCACAGATCTGAAAAAGGACCAGGATCTAGACCAAGCTTGTCCAACACATGGTGCACTGGCCATAAGCCTCCCAGGATGGTTTTGAATGTGGCCCAACACAAATTTGTAAACTTTCTTAAAACATCATAAGAATTGTTTTGTGATTTTTCAAGCTCATCAGCTATTGTTAGTGTTTTTTTATTTTATATTTTATATGTGGCCCAAGACAATTATTCTTCCAATGTGGCCCAGAGAAGCCAAAAGACTGGACACCCCTTATCTAGACTATAGAGAACTCTGAAAACTCAACAACCAGTAAAACAAAACAATCCAATTAGCAAATGGCCAAAAGACATAAACAGAGATTTCACCAAAGATAGCATATAGATGGAAATAAAGATGGCAAGTAAGTACAAGCACCTGAAAAGACATCTGACATCAGTAGCCATTAGAGGAATGGAATTTGAAACCACAATGACACATCACTATACATGTATAAGAATGGGTTAAAATTTTAAAATATTGACAACACCAAATCCTGCCAAGGATGTGGAGAAGCTGGATCATTCATACGTTCCTTCTTGGGATGTAAAATGGTACAACTGCTCTGGAAAACAGGATGGCAGTCTCTTTAACAACTAAGCATGTGATTACCATATGATATAGCGATAGTTGTCCTGGGCATTCAGTTTACAAACTAGCAATAGTTCTCCCAGAGATAATTATTTCATATCTCCCAGAGATATGAAAATGTATGCTCACTTGAAAACCTGTATACAAATGTTATGCCAACTTTAGTTGTTGTTGTTGTTGTTGTTGTTGTTGAGACAAGGTCTTGCTCTGTTCTCCCAAGCTGAAGTGCAGTGGTTCAATCATGGCTTACTGCAGCCTCCAACTCCTGGGCTCAAGGGATCCTCCCCCTTTAGCCTCCTGTGTACCTGGGACTACAGGTGTGTGCAGCCACACCCAGCTAATTTTTAAAATTTTTATGTAGAGACAGGGTCTCACTATGTTGCCTAGCCAGTCTGGAACTACTAGGCTCAAGCGATCCTCCCACCTGAGCCAACTTAATTTACGATACCCCCAAAACTGGGGGAAAACCCCCTAAATGTCCTTCATTAGGTGAATGGTTAAACAAGCTGGTAATACATTCATACAATGAAATACTACTAAGAAAAGGGAACAAAATATTGCTACAACAACCTGCAACTCGGGTTGCTGAGTGGGAAAAAATTCAAAAGGTTACATATTGATTCAAAAGGTTACAAATGATTTCATTTATATAACATTCTTGAAATCACAAAATTTTGGAAGTGAGAAACAGATAAGTGGTTTCAAGAGGTTAGAGATGGGGAGGGGTGCACAGGGGAAGCAGGTGTGGCTACAAAAGGACAATATGAGGGATCTTGTGGTGGTGGAAATGTTCTGTATCTTGACTGTGTCAATGTCAATATCCTAATTACGATATTTCACTATAGTTTTTGTGAGACATTACCAATGAGGGAAACTGGGTAAAGGGTACTTGGAATCTCTCTGTATTATTTCTTAAAATTGCCTGCAAATCTACAATTATCTGAAAATGAAAATTCTTATTTAAAAAGTGACTCTTGGTCAAAAGACACCATTAAATGAGTAGAAGATACTTGCACTCTCTAACTGACCAAGGCATGCAGCAGCTAGAATTTATAAACAGCTTTTTATGAATCAATAAGAAAAAGCCATCTCAAAAAAATGGGCAAACATTTGAACAGGCACTCAGAAAACAGAAAATTCACATAGCCTATAAACACATGTAGAAGTGCCCAATTTCACTGGTAATTAGGGATATGAAACGAAGATCACAATGGGACACCATTACATCTCCGCCAGACTGACAAAAAATAAGTCTAATAATATTACATTTTGGCAAGGATGCAGAGCAGTGGGAACTACCATACATCTCTGATGGGAGTGTACATTTTGTGGCCACTTTGGAAAACAATTTGGCATGATCTAATAAAACTAAATATATGCATACCCTATAGTTCAGTAATTCCACTCCAAGGTATACATCCTAAAGATTACACTTGCATACCAGGAGATATATACAAAAATATTATTAGCAATAAAATTTGTAATAGCCCCAACTGGAAAAATCCAAATGTCTAAAGTGCCAGAATGGACAAAGAAATTGTGATATGTCCATACAAGGGAATATTAAGTAGCAATGAAAATGAATGAACTACAACTACATGCCACAAAAGTAGATGACTCTTACAACCAAATAGAAGAGGCCAGAAACACACAAAAATATGCATGCAATATTATTCAATTTATAGAAAGTTCAAAACCAAGCAAAACTAAACTGTAGTGGTTAGGGATACATTACAAATTGGTAGAAACTATAAGATACATAAGCAAGTAATTAGCATAAAGTCAGGATAGTTGCTTTAGGGGGAAGGGAAGGACTTGTGGAAGGGAATTGGTGGGGCAGGAGAACCTCCCGGGTGATAGCAATGACTGGGTGGTGTTTGGTTTATGATTTATTAGGCTATGAAGGTACGTTTTCTTCACTTTTCTGTGTTACAGTTTATAGCAAAATCACGCGCCCTCTTCATATTTCATTGTTTTGCCTTTGAGATGACAAATGAATGTGGCATGAGCCTTAACTGTGTGAGAAAAGAGGGCACATGAAAATCTGAGCTCAAAATGTAAAACCTGTGAGAAGAGTTAAGAGTACAAAGTGGAGTGTGCTGCAACAACAGTAGACTTGCTGGAATGATGAGGTGGTGGCTTGCCTTGGGATTTTTGTTTTTTAATAGTGCATTAGGAAAAATAACGTTGCTCCAGGGGCTAAATTTCTTACTCCCCTTCTTTAGAAGTTGGACCTAGGCTGCCGGTCCCCAGTTTTTAAATGTTTTGGAGTTTTCTGTTTTTGTTTTTCAAATTGATTCCCTGATCAGCTTTGCCTTGAATTCCCCTGCCTAAGAAGAGAGGAAAACTGTTGATGTAGTGGGAACGCTCCCTCCTCGAAATTAACCAGGTTGACCCCACCCCTCTCTCGTCGCTGTCTTCAGTCCAATCACGATCGGAAAGCAGGATCAAGAGAAAGATGATCAGACCGGAACAGGTAAACGTTCCATATAGAGATGCTTCGGAAGTGCGGAGAAGTGAACAGCTTATCCCCTCCCAGGCGTCATGTTGTCTCAGCAGACCCTCTGAATTACTGATGTCAGAACTTATTGACTGGGGTACAGCACACAAGCAACTCGTAGAGTTTTAAGACATTAAAAGAAGGTGATTTCAGACAAGAAATCTAGCGCATCATTCAGGTTTCTCCTCGTGTCGAAGAATTGCTTCTCTCCCTTCCTGCCTCTTCCTGCCAGACCTCACCGTCACAGCTCTAATCACACCCTGACTGATCTGAGCCGGCCCTGCCACGAGGCCCGGGTACCCCTCAGCGGCGGGGACATCCAGGTGTCCCTGGATTTCCAGGGCACAGTGCGGGCCGGAAATAGGAACACAGAGGAGCCCTTCGGGAGGCTCGAGGCAGTCTCTTTCCAGTGGATAGCGACACACCCTGGTCCCTAAGATTCTCCCGTTCTCTGAATTTTCCGTGCTGGACCCGATCTGTAGCGCGCAAAGTCCCCTGTACTGAGGCGTTCCCAGGGCGCCCGCCTCCCGAGTTTACATTTCTTAGGCAAAAAGGCGGCGGAGCTGAGGAGGGGTGTTTGGAAGGCGCCCGTTTCGCTGTTTCACTGCGTGGCTTCACTTGGCCCGCGTGCATCAGCCTCTCTGGCGGGGATTCTCCCCGGACTCCGGCCAGCGCCAATCAGGTCGCGCGGTACCTGCCCCCAGCCCTGGCCACCTGGAAGGGCGATGAGGCTCCACGCCCGGAGCAGGGCAGTCCTCGGAGCGCCGGGGAGGCCGCGGAGCCTCACGTGTGCCGCCCCAGCCGCAGGCGCCCGGAAGGACGCGCGCCGACCCCGTGGGAGCCAACGCGGGAGTCGCAGCCGGAGCAGAGCTGCTCAGCCGCGGTAACGGATCGGGGCCTCCATCGCGCAGGGGAGCGAGCGGAGGGGCGGGGCGCGGGAGGGTGGAGGAGCCGCGGGACTTGGGCTCCGCACGGGGATGTGTAGACCACCGCGTACTTTCGAGGGCGCCGCAACACCAGGGTAAGCGCGCCCCGGCTGCCTCCCTCTGCCCACCCCGCCGCCTTCAGCATAGCAGTTCCCGACTGGGTCTGGGTCTGCGCCTGGCTCTCCCTCTCCGAGGGGCGCGGCAGCTCGGGGGCATCTGCGGCCTCGTGGCCAGACCGCGGGTGGCGGTGCCCGCGCCTCGGGGCCAGACTCATCGGGTCCCTGACCCCGGGCCGTGCCGAAGGCGCTCCACTCAGCGTTTCTGCGTCGACTGGCTTCTCTGCGCTTTCAGCCGGGCCGGACCTCAACGCGGACCCCGCCGCTGCTGCTGCGCCTCGCGCCCGCTGCCACCCGGGGAGCATGAGGCCGGGGCAGAGGACCCGGGGAGGGTGGGGGCCGGGCCGGCGGGGTCTGCCGGGCCAATGCGCCGCCGTCGGTCTGTGCGTCCGTATTCGTGCCGGCAACTCTGGGCAGCCTTGCGACCGCTGCTCGGTTTGCTGGTGATTTTTCCGAAGTTTTACAAAATAAAGAGGGTGGAGTGCCTTCGCGGCGCGGCGTGGGCATGCAGGCGGCAGGGCCTGTGGGAGCCGGCGTCTCGGCCAGCGAGTCTGGGGCCAGGACGGCGGGGGTGAGACGGAGAAGCCTAACTTGCCCTTGGGGCCGCGGTGCGCTTGCCCCCGGGGCCCCAGAGCGGGCGACCGCACCCCGATCCCGGAGAGCCCTGCGCGCTCGAGGCGCCGGCCACACGGAAGCCTCTGCTCCGCGGCCCAGAGGAGGGCCTGGCCAAGCAGAGAGCAGAGAGGGCAAGCAGAAGGCAGTGTGTGGACGAGGCCCGCATTGGGCTGCTGGGGCCCTGCCGCCCTGCCTGGCCGGGGTGGGGCGGGTGGAGGCCGAGAGCCGGCGCGCCGCGGCCCTGAGTGGGTGGCATTCTGGTTCTCTGCGGCTCCAAAAGGCCTCGAGGGATGGCAGGGGTACAGATCTGTTCCCTCGGTCAGCGCCCTTGGCCGACACACACCAGCCGTGTTTTCCTGTCACACTGGGGGTTCCTTTCCTCTGAGTGGAACTGTGGAGCCCTGGAAGTTTGCTCGTCCTGGCAAGTTTGACGTGTCGGGGATGCAGTCATCCAACCTGCAGGCGGAGGCCCGCAGGCACTTCCTCCTGTCCTTTCGCCCACCTGGACCCTCCCCCACGGGGCCCCATCCTGAGATTCTGAGGGGACCCGCAGCGTGGCTGGCAGGGCCGACGTCTGCGCAGTTGCATCTGTGCCCTGCTTGGTCCTCCAGCAGCCAAGCCAGACACATGTTTTATGTCGTGTGGGAGACAAACAATGACTGCGGACTTCAATCCCGCATGTTCGCTTTGCCTAAGATTCGCTGTGGTCTGTGTCCTGAGGGGAAAGGCAGCTTTCCTTCTGTCCTAATGAAACACTTGCATGTAACGGACGTTCAGACCCTGAAAGAGGTGGACCCAGGGGAAAGAACGGTAAAGGTACATGCTCTGAAAACCCATTTTTTCCGCCTTCTCTAGGGAGGTTCCAGCTCCCATGCCTAAGAGCATCTAAACCAGCAGGTACAGACAGGGTCATTTTGGCGTCCAGAGGGGAAGTAATGCGTGGCTCTCGGAGGGTCCTGCTGGGGCATCAGGCAGATCGGCAGCGGCCCCTCCTCACAGTCCCCCGCTCTCCGGAGGAGCACGGCTGTCATTTCCACTATCCCGGGGATGCATGTGATAGGGCCGTGCCTGATTGGGAAAAGCCTGTGAAGTTCTTTTGAGGTGGGAGTGGGAGGGCCACAGGCCTGGATAGAAACCTGAGTTGGTATCCCTAGCATTCCTGCCAGGGCTAGTGATCTGCATTCAGTAACCTCATCAGGCATACTGTTCTGTAAAGGCAAGGAGAGATGGGCTTGTGTAGATGAGAGCAGGTCCCTCTGTTTGGCCCAAGAATCTCTGTTTTTTTTCTCTAGCTTGCCGTCTGTAACTGGAAATGACCCCGGCTTAGTTCAGGGAGTACCTCAGTCTGAGTGCAGACACTAGCTGGTAACAGGGGAGCCTGGCCCCAGCACAGTCCAGTCCTCACCCAGAGGCCCACGCTGGGATTTTCCTGGTCTGCAAACTTTAGAAGGCTGAGGTGGGTGAGAGGAGGAGCTGGGAATCTTCTGGGTGGCCACTTAACAAAAAAGTCATTTGGCTCTGGTAGGGCCATTCCAGGGTCTGTCCATTGTGAAAAGTGCCCTAGGGTTTAGAATCTGGCCTGGTGATTATTAACATTAATGAAAGTTGCTGCCATTTATTAAGTACCTGCTATGTGCCAGACACAAGGTTTTGCAAAATTACTATTATTTCCCCATTTTTCATTTGAGGAAACTGAGTTTGGGGGTAGGGTAAATGATTTGCCAAGATCATAAAGCTAGTTAATGGCAGAGCAGAGCTTGAAGCCCAGGTCTCTCAGGTTCCAAAGTCACTACTCTTTCCTCGGGGCCACTTTCTTCCAATTAAGAACAGACACACATGTGGTAGCTGGAAATCCAGAACTGTCGTGAATAAAGACTCTTACTAGTAGATCCAAGAGGTATTTATAACCCTTTTAGACTCTAGACTTCAGAAAATGCTGGTCTGGTAAACAGGATACTCTTCCTTTTCTCTAGCACTCAAGGGTTTAACTCCTACACAAAGGAGTAATTTCTTATTAAGTACGAATCTTTCAACTAGCAAACATCAAAGAGAGAAACCATTGATGAGGTTGTAGAAAAACAGGTACTGCTGTTATGTTGCTGCTGGGAGAGTAAACTGCTACAACTTTGGAGGGCATTTTTGGAATCACTTGTCAAAATTATAAATGCCCATGCCATCTGACCTAGTGATTCCATTTTTAGGAATTGAACTTGCTGTTATACTTGCATATGGACACAAAGATATACGTACATTATAGCACTGTTCAACTGTTCAACCGTTGAAGAACAACTTAGTTTGAACTGTGAAAGAACAACTTACATGCTTGTCAGAGGGGACTTGTTAAGTGTCTTATGGTACTTCCAGAGGGTCAAATAGTGGCCTATTCATTCATAGAAAAAGAATTAGTAAGTTTACTATATAACTGATATGGAATGATTTCCAAGATATATGGCTAAGTGGGAAAAAAAAAACATGCCTAGAGTGTTTATAATAAGCTGCTGCTCATGTTATACAAGAGGAAGAAGGAGAGTCGTAGGGTATTTGCTTGTCTATGTATAACTATAGACACAAAACCTAATCATACCTGTTGCCTCCAGGAAAAGTGGCCTGTAAACCCTTTTGTACCTTTTGAATTCTGAACCATGGGAATACATTAACTATTTCAAAATTCTCTTTATCTGTCCTGTGCCTGGTATGTTCCCTCAAACACTTCTCCAGCTTAGCAGTGTGGGGTGACATACCCCACCCCCTTCAGGTTGCTTGAGAGGTTCCCTTTGGATTAAAAGCCAAAGGGCTGTGAGACTGCACAGTGCCCATAGTATCTGGGCCATCCAGTATTCCTTTGAAATGTGCAGAGTTGTACTGGAAAGCTGGGGAGAGGTGTCTTTGGACAGCAGGCTCTCTGAGCTGGGTAGGCAACTTATCATCATACAACCTTGAAAACAATCTGCAGAAATAGAAACCACCCCTCTCTCTATTGCCCTAATGTTCTCTTGTACAGGATCAAGTGTCAGCGACTGTATAGCATTGGGTAAAGGAGCAAGAGGAACACTGTGACTGGACATCAGAGAGGGCAAAAGATATGTAGGAGGGCTATTTCTGGTGTTGCATTTGGACCTCAAAAAGGAGAAGAGAGAGATGCTTGAAAAAAAAAAAAAAAGGTTTGACATTATCCTAGGGTCTAGGGCTGTATTGCCCCAGAGAAAGAAGGAAGATTTTATTGGCGCAGTTGGCACTGCATCAATCAGTGTGTTCTACATGCCCCTTTGAGCAATTTGTATCAGCACAGATGCCAGGCTCAGTTCCTCCTACTTCCAAGCACCCGTTTCTGCTGATCCCTCAGCCTGGAAGCCAATGGATACACAAAGGGGATGGGGGAGGTGTTAGATACTGCCTTTCTTTTGGGGATGGGTGATGGGACAGGCTGTTGAATAGCAGAAGCAATGGACTTGCTTCCAGCCACAAAAGATGGGTCCTCCAGCGCCATTAGGTGGAAAGCCTTCATTGAGAGCTTTCTATGTTTCAGTCACTCTGCTAAGCCTACACTATTTCACTGAATCTCTTTATCTCAGGTATATGTGAGAGCCCAGGCTGTTTGGTATCAAGCAGCATGTCTTTCTGCTCTCCCTTCGCTGACTTTTCCATTCTCTACACAGTAAGCTGCAACACAGGCACAACTGCATCACATGGGTGCTTACAGACCTGGTTTCGGGTTATAACAGCATGTGGCTGAGCATTGCATGCTTTGATGGAAGTTTAAATTTCTGCAGTATGGATAGATTTGTACAAGGCACAGTTCAGAAACAAAGCAGTCAGTGTTCTGGGTTTGGATTTCCATTTGTCTTATTTCTGTTTCTGTGTGTGCATTAGGGCTGGGGCTGAGTAGACTGTGCATGTGATGTTCCTAGGGGGAGGAGGAGGAGGAGGAGGAGGAAGGGGAGGAGGATCAAGGAGAGGGGGAGGGGTAAGGGGAGGGGGAGGAGGAGGAGGGGGAGGAAGGAGAGGGGGAGGGGCAAGGGGAGGGGGAGGAGGAGGAGTTGAGGGGGCGGGTTTGTCATTGCTTTGGTCCAGACACCAGTGGTGCGGAAGGCTGTGAAGATGAGCTTGTGAGGGGCCCTGTGTCTGCACCCAAGGAGAAAGGTCAGCAAGGTGGCCACTAAGCCCCAAGTCTGTGCTGCGAGTCTGTCTGTTGTTTGGGAAAAAAACAGCCTGAGAACTGAGAGTCTCTCTCATTGCAAACCTCCTCCCTCTCATTAGCCAGGGCTCACCTCTGACTCCGTTTCCACTTCAAAAGGAAACAGCTCTAATTTTCTCCAAATACATTCTGGAACTCTGAAGGCAGCTGCTTTTTCTTGTGCTGCGGTTGCCCACAGTGATGGGAGCAAGAAGCTGGGTTGGGCTCTCAGGTAGGGCTGCCAGAACCCAGCAAGGAGAGGTAAAGTCAGGGAGCCCTACTAGTTAAAAAAAAAAAAAAAAAAAAAAAAAAAAATTCACCTTAGGCCAAAAAAAAAAAAGATGTTTAGATAGTATACGAGTAGCTGAGGACCAGTTTAACCACATCGGATTCAGAAAATGTCTGTTGTCAAAGCCCTGAGAACACAGAAGGATGAGCAAGGCATGGCCCCCAGGCTCAGGTTGCCCGTGGGCAGTGCAGGAGAGCAACATTCACATCACCAGCAGGACTCTGCAGACTAAAGAAGCAGACACTAAGTAGAGGAGCAAGTGACATGCTGTCAGGTGCACAGGGCTAAAGTGAAGCAGCACTGGCCCAAGGAACTCTGATAAATTAAGTCGGTCTTGGAGAAGGTGATTTTTGAACTAGGCCTTAAAGATAAAGTAGTGATTTTGGTATATAAGCAGGGTGGAACTCAGACAACAGGTTGGGCAAAGACACAGGGTTACAGTAGAATACAGAGTGTTTTAAAAAGCCTTAGTAATTCATCATTTACCCAACTTCTGCCACAGACATGATACATGTCATTTTTAATTGCTTGTAGCATGAAACGTTTACATCCCCATAAAATAGTCAACTATGATTTTTCATGTGTGTGGTAAAATCAACAGGTGTTGACAACAGACACGTGAAATCAACATTTCTGTTGTATTTCAATATCCAGCTACTGTGTCACTATGACTATTTCAGTGGGAAAGTAGCAGAGCACTGGAGTAAAGAGTGCTGGTGATGAGGATATGAGTTCTGCCTCAGCATTTTGTTTGTTTATTCACTCATTCATCTACTCCTGCATTCCACAAATATGATCTCTGTGCCTGGACCAAGTGGAGGGCTGATTACGGAGAGAGAGAGAAGAGGAAAAGCATGGTCTCTATACCCTCCCAGGACTCACAATACATGGAAGAGATCACAGAAGAAGGTGGTAACCATCATCAAAGCAGGGATAAGGGGCTGTGGGAAAACCTAGTATGTGCTCAATAAATAGTGGTGGCTAAAATGAATAAACAGCGTAATAAGCAGTAGCACATACCACCAAGAAAATGAATCAGAAGACAAAAAAAAAAATTCTCTGGATTTGGCCAGTGGGTCTCAAAAACTTGTTTATGTCATAAAACCCATGGAAACCGTGGGACTCTTTGGAGAATACCATGAATTATTCATATATTAAAATAACTAAAAATAGGCCAAGCACGGTGGCCTACGCCTCTAATCCCAGCACTTTGGGAGGCCAAGGCAGGCGGATTGCCTGAGGTCAGGAGTTCGAGACCAGTTTGGCCAACATGGTGAAACCCCATCTCTACTAAAAATACAAAAAAATTAGCTGGGCATGGTGGCGGGCATCTGTAATCCCAGCTACTCGGGAGGCTGAGGCAGGAGAATGGCGTGAACCCGGGAGGTGGAGCTTGCAGTGAGTAGAGATCATGCCACCACACTCCAGCCTGGGCAACAGAGTGAGACACCATCAAAAATAAATAAATAAATAAAAATAACTGAAAATAAAATTTTGAGTTAAATTGAAGAACGCAGGTACCAAGTGTTAAGAAAACTTTATGAAACAAAAGCTTTACATTGAGAATACTCTATCAGCTTATTTATTGTCTATGAATTGGGGAAAGACTACCAGGATTCTATTTTAATGCAAGAAACCCTCAGTCCAGCTGGTAGAACACCAGGGCTCCACAGAAGCACAGTTTGGGCAGTCAGAAGGTTGTTGATGACTTATCAAGGACAATGTCAGTGGAGTAGTGAGGCCAGAAGCTAGAGAGGGCTGGGGCTGAAAAGTGAGGATTTCATTGTTAAGATGTCAGCAAGTGTTTACTGAATGTCACTGGAGATACAATGTTGGAGGCAGAGGGACAGGAGGAGACAGTCAAAATCCCTACCCTCATAAAGCTTGAAGTCATTCAGGGGAAACAAATTTGTCACAAAACAAATATAAAGTAACACTGTGATAAAAGCTATAAAGTAGGGGTGCATGGTATTATAAGAGTGTTTATTAGAAGGCCTGGGGCCGTTCAGGAAGGAGCTGGAAGTCATCCTGAGAAAGTGATGATTGAGCTAAAACCTGAAGAATAAGTAGGAGCTAAGGAGGTGAGGTGAGTTTGGGAGATGGGAGAGGATATTCCTGGAATGGGCAGAGAACATGGCTAGAAAGAATATGGCATTTTGAGGCCAGTAGAATTAGGGTTCAGAGAATGAGAGGGGAAATCATACAACATGAGTGGAAGAGGTAGGAAAGGGTTAAACATACCTCATCTCAGCAGCCACATTAAGGATTTTGAGGTTGATTCTAAAGCAAGGGGTAGTCACTGAAGTACCTGAGCAGTAGGATGACAGATTTTCTATTTCAAAAAGGCCACTTTGGCTGTATAATTGAACAGTTTATTTGAGGTGGTCACGAGAAGATCTAGGGAAACCTGTTAGGAGACTCCTGATGTAGTTCCAGGCAAAAAGTGACAGTTGTTTAGACTGGAAAGTTTGTAGCGGAGATGGAGAGACATAGATGTGAGAAGTTTGAGATGGTAAAATGGAGAGGAAGTGAGGGTTTGGATGTGAGAGTTGGGAGAGAGAAGGGTGTGGAGGATGAGTACCGGACTTCCAGCTTTGTACCAGTGGATGGTGATGCCATTTCCTAAGACAGGAAACAGTGGTAAAGAACCAGGTTTGGGGCAAACATCGTGAGTGAGTCTCGGTCAGGAGACTTTGAACCATCTGAGTGGATGGGTCAAGGGGACAGGTGGATATACAGGCAGGAGTTTAGAGGAGAGGTCCAGGCAGGAGCTATGCCTCTGTTAGTCATCAACATCTAGGGGTAATTGAAACCATGGCATGGATGAGAATGCCTAGGGAGAGAGGGTGGGCTTAGAAGAGAAGGCTTGGAATTAAACCTCAAGTAGAAGAGGATGGTCCTGAAAAGGAGACAGAGAAGGATGAACCAGAGAGATCAAAGAAAAACCAAGGGGGAGAAATGTCATGAAAGCCAAGGGCAGAGCATTTCCTGAAGAAGAGAAGAGAAAGCATAGGTGCTGCTGAGGAGCCAATTAAGATGAGGACCTAAAAAGGTCCACTGGCTGTAGGAAAAGAGATCGTAGGTGGTTTAAGCAAGAGGTCAGTGATGTGGAGATCAAAAGCCAGATGTAATTGGTGGAGGAGAAAATGGAAGGTGAGAAATGGAGACTGCACATATAAATAAGTCTTTCCAGAGGTTTGCTTTGAAAGTCAGAGAGAAAGAGGGTGATTTTATTCTGTTTTAATGACAGAATTGAGGACCTTTAAAAGCCAGTGTATTCTCTAGCAAGCAGACTCAAAAAAGAAGGGGGAAAAAAAAGCCAGTGTAGATACCATAGCTAACATCATACTCAATGATGAAAAACTGAAAGCTTTTCCTCTAAGATCAAGAACAAGACCTGGAAGAAATTAAAGAAGACATAAACAAATGGAAAAACATCCTGTGTTCATAGATTGAAAGATTTAGTATTCTTATAATGTCCATACTATCCAAAGTAATCTACAGATACAATGCCATCCCTATCAAAATCCCGATGGCATTTTTAACAGAAATAAAAAGCCCTCAAATTCATATGGAACCACAAAAGACCCCAAATAGTCAAAATCTTGAAAAAGAAGGAAAAGCTAGAGGCATCACACTGCCTGATTTCAAAATATATTATAAAACTATAGTAATTAAAATGGTATGGTACTGGTATAAAGACAGACATATAGATTAATGGAACAGAATAAAGAGTTCACAGATAAATCCACATATAATACAGTCAACTGATCTTTGACAAGAGTACCAAGAGTACACAAAGTGGAAAGGATAGTCTCTTCAACAAATAGTGTTAGCAAAAGTGGATATCCCCATACAAAAGAATAAAATTGGACCCCTATCTTACATCATACACAAAAAATCAATTCAAAATGGATTAAAAACTGAAACATAAGAACTGAAATTGCAAAACTTCCAGAAGAAAACATGGGGGAAAGCTTCATGACATTAGCCTTGGTAATGATTTCATGGCTATGAAAAGCACAGGCCACAAAAGCAAAAATGGACATGTGGGATTACATCAACTATAAAAGCTTTTGTACAGAAAAAAAAATTAATAGAGTGAAAAGGCAACCTATGGAATGGGAGGAAATATTTGCAAACTGTACATCTGATGAGGGGTTAATTTCCAAAATATATAAGGAACTCATAAAATTCAATAGCAAAACACAAGCCATTTTTTAAATGGGCTGAAGACTTTGATAGATATTTCTTCAAAGAAGACATACAAATGGCCAACAGCATATGAAAAGATTCCCCAAATCACTAATTTTCAGAGAAAGGTAAATCAAAACCACAATGAGATATTATCTTATACCTGTTGGGATGGCAATTATCAAAGTATAAAACAGTAAGAATTGGTGAGGATGTGGAGAAACTGAAACTCTTGTGCACTGTTGGTGGGGGGCAGGGGTGTAAAATGGTGCAGCCACTATGGACAGCAATATGGAGGTTTCTCAAAAAATTAAATAATATTATACTAAGTGAAATAAGCCAATCACAGAAAGACAAATACTGTATCATTCCGCTTACATGAGTAGCTAAAATAGTCACTCACAGAAACAGAGAGTAGACTGGTGATTGCCCAGGGCTAGGGAGAAGGGGGAGTTGGTAATCAATGGGTATAAAATTCCAGTTATGTGAGGGATCTGCTGTACAACATTGTGCTTATGGATAATACTGTATTGTGCACTTCAAAATCTGTTAAGAGGGTAGATCTCATGTTAAGTATTCTTACCATAACTTTTTGAAAAGCCAATGGAAAGGGCACAGTATAATGGAAAAGTTATTATAGATGAAAGGAAAGTTAATTCATAGTGTAAGGTTCCTGAGAAACTGGGTGGACAGCATCAAACTGCAGTGGAGGGACTGATTTTAGGAGGAAGAGGGACCACTCTCCTGGGGTAACTGGAGAGAAGGATAGGATAAGGGCAGGTGTCAATAGGTGTGTATATGGTGGGGGGAAGGCAAGAGTGTTACCATCTGATGTAAAGAAGGAAGTTGAAAGGTGAATATAAGAGAAGGCAGGATGGAGGAAGAAGTTTATTTTAGAGTGCATATGATGAGCACTAGGAGAAAGATTCGGTGAAGAGAGAAAGGGTGAGGACAGCAGACAATGATGATAATATTGGAGCACTTATTAATTGTGTGATATTGAGCCCATTTTCTTACCTGAAAAACAGGAATAAGCATGATACCTAACCCACAAAGTTGTAGATGGTACATAGAAAGTGATTAACAAAGGTATGCTGTTGTTTTAACTTTTATCTTCACTGTCAGTGACTAGCACAGTGCTGACCACATGATTGATGTTAATATAAAGTATTCACCAATTCTCCCAGGTGGGTAATCCCTCAGAAGTGGAAGGACATCTCTGTATCTACCACCTGTCTTACTTCCCATCTCTGAAGCACCAGTCTCTTTTTTCTCTAAGCACTTGGGAGCCTTTCCACAAGTCAGTGCTGAAGGATTTGTATGTGGTGCTAAGCCAGGGTAGATTCTATTAGGGGATTTAATCATATAGGCAGGGCACTAAGCCAGGGCAAAGGGAGAAGAGGTTTACGTAATTTAAGAGCTCAGTCTCTTCTGACCTTCCTTATATACAGAAGACTTTGGAACTCATTCCTCCAATCCTTTCGCTGCACCAGGCCTGCACCCGGAACCAAGACACACAGATGAAGAGGAATGGTTCCAGCCCTCATGATATTAATCTGATAAGATAAATGTTGCCATGACTGTATTAGAAAGTGCTGGGAGTGCAGGAGAAAGCACGTAGCTGTGCCCAGACCAAGCAGGGAAGGCTCCTCAGAGAAGGTAGTGTTTGAGCTGGAACATGAAATGAACATCTTTACAGAGAAGCAGGAAAATGACCTTTCCGGGCAGAGGGAGAGCCAAGAGGCTTCAAGAGATGGCAAGGGGAACTGGGAGCTGTCCATATTCAGTGATGTCAGAACATGAAATGGCAGGTTATGGTGATGAGAGGCTAAACAGCAGCCTGGTGTACTGCCTGCTGGGCTAAGGACCCTGACTTGACCTTGTAGATATGGAACCACTGTAGACTTTTTAACAGGCATAACACCTGGTTTACATGTTAGAAAGATCGCTCTAGGCTGGGTGCCATGGCTCATGCCTGTAATCCCAATTCTTTGGAAGGCCAAGGCAGGCAGATCACTTGAGCCCAGGAGTTTGAGACTGGCCTGGCCAACATGGTAAAACCCCATCTCTACTAAAAATACAAAAATCAGCTGGGTGTGGTGGTGGGCGCCTGTAATCCCAGCTGCTCGGGAGGCTGAGTCACAAGAATTGCTTGAAATCAGGAGGCGGAGGTTGCAATGAGTGGAGATCGTGCCACTGCACTCCAGCCTGGGCTACAGAGCGAGACTCTGTCTCAAAAAAAAAAAAAAAAAAAAAAAAAAAGTCACCCTAAAGAATTCTTCCACTCGAGTGGTCAGTGAAGAATAGTTTGAGTGTAGAAGTGGGGTAGAATGGGGATAGAGGATGGGTTTATAACCAAGATTCACAATAACTGGGGGCAGAATGATGGTCAGGAGACTGTGAGGGTGGTCCAGGTGAGGGTTGACCAGAAACAGTTTCAGTGATAAGGGTCCAAGGTGGGGCCACGGTAGTGGGTGAGTGAAATGAAAGGAAACACCACTGGCATTAAGGAGATTTTAAAAATTCTCAGTGAGTGGAGAAGAGTCAGCAGTGGGATCGGAGTTAGAGTGAACAATAATCACATGGTATGGGCCTCAAAGGAACGAGGATTTTTGCAAGATAATGGAAATAGAACACTCTAATTCAGGAAATCAGAATTGATTCATGAAAAATTTGAACTGTTGCTTCTTATTTCCCAGGTGAAGCAACCACCACAAAACAGGTAGGGCATATTTCCAAGATGCCAGGCCACTGAGAACTGCTCGAGGACCACATACAACCTTACAGAGGGGTGCCCATGGATTCAAGGTCTCCGAACTTAGCTGAGTCCTCATGGTGACTCCACAATCCATGATGATGTCTTTGGTGGGGTCCCTTTCCCAGGCCCCTCAGAGGACCGTTCCCCACCGCTTTGCTGAAGTCTTGCTGACACTGAGGATAGGCTCTCCCTGTAGCAAAGGAATTAGGCGAGCAGCACCCTTTATCCCAGGTGCTGCTAGTTCACCACCAGCCTTCTCTTAGCAGATGTGTCTCGTTGTTGCTTCATTTTCCTTTTGGGCATCTACCCTAGGCCCAATACTGTGCTGAGCACACTGGAGGATTCAGCAAAATACTAGACGTGATCCATGCCCTCAAAGATCTCAGTCTTACCAGAAAAGCCAGACTGTCCATCTGGAACAGCAGAATGCAGTAATGTCTTGTGTAGTTTAAGGGTTAGGATTGAGTACAGACAGTCAGGAAAGAAGGTAAATGTATCATAACTATCTAGTCAAGAGGTAATGAGGAGCCAAATTGAGACGATGGTATTTTTGTCTAAATATAGAAAATGTCTATAGAAGAAAACACAAGCTCTAGAAACACTTAAGAGAGAAAATGTGTAGGACCAGGAGATTGGTTGGATGTGAGGGGAGAGAAAGAGGGGCTAGTCTAGGACTTGTAACTCACAAGTTACGGGGCTTGAGGACGGGATGGATGGTGGTGCCATTAATTAAACAGTAGAAATACAGGAGGAAAAGCCCTCTGGGGGAAAGAGCAGATAAATGCTAGGATCTGTTTTAGACCATTTGAATTGGAGGTTCCTTTGGGATATCTTAAGAACACAACGTCTAGGAGTCGATTGGCAGTGCAGTTCTGAAATTCAAGGAAGGTTGAACCCAGAGATCCAGCTTTGGGAATCATCCATAAGCAGGTGAGTGCCTAAGGCAGGAATGATGAGGCAAGGACAGAAATCTGGGGAAGCTAATGGTTATGGGGGAAGTGTGGAGTCAGGAGTCAGGGAGGGAACAGGCAGTAAGGCATAAATTAAACTAGGAGAAGTAGTGTCATGAATGGTTGAAGAGGAGAAAAGTTAGGGATAACAAGTTTCCAATAGGAGTGTCTAGTCAGCAGAAGAGTGTTTGGGAGGTCACTGAAGACCTTTTTCAGAAGCAGTTTCAGAATAGCGAGTAGGAGGAGTTGGAAGCCAGATTTTTGTGAGTTTAGAATAAACAAATTGCAAGGAAGTAGAGACAGCAAGTTTACGCAAACATTAGAGAAATTTTGCTGTGATTAGGACAGAGAACTGCAGCAAAAGCTGTATAATTGCTGTGAAGGTGTGGACACAGCAAGTATAGACTTTTATTCCTAGTAGCTTTTTGGGAAGGAAAAGAGAGACAGTTGGGATAGTAGCTATGGGTGGGATGTGAGGAGAAGCAATGGGTTGTTTTTTAAGAGTAGAAGAAGCATGACCATGTCCTTGGAATGAAAGGTAGAGTGGAGACCGGGAGAGGGGAAAACACAGGCAGAGGGAGTACTAAGTGGAGTATGGCCTGAAAGGAGGAGGAG
Source organism: Piliocolobus tephrosceles (assembly GCF_002776525.5). Taxonomy (NCBI): domain Eukaryota; kingdom Metazoa; phylum Chordata; class Mammalia; order Primates; family Cercopithecidae; genus Piliocolobus; species Piliocolobus tephrosceles. Next base: position 36,317,203 of record NC_045434.1, read on the forward strand.
AAGCAGGATTAGATCACAAATGGGAGGCTGCACTGAGCAGCAGGAGGAATCTTTCGGCCTTTAGACATGGAGTGGAGAGAATGAGTTGGGGTAATCCTGGATATTTCAGATTAGGCTGGAGATGGGGGTAGGAAGCTTAAATCATTTACCCCTGATGGCATCAGTGATGTAGACAAGGTTGTTTGTTAAGAGTGAAGAGGATTGGCTGGGTTCGGTGACTCATGCCTAAAACCCCAGCACTTTAGGAGGCCCAGGTGGGTGGATCTCTTGAGCCCAGGAGTTCAAGACCAACCTGGCCAACATGGTGAAACCCTGTCTCTACTAAAAATACAAAAATTAGCCAGGCGTGGTGGCACATGCCTGTAATTCCAGCTACTTGGGAGGCTGAGGCAGGAGAATTACTTGAGCCAAGGAGGTGGAGGTTGCATTGAGCCGAGATTGCGCAACTGCACTCCAGTCTGAGCGACAAAGCGAGACTCTGTCTCAAAACAAAACAAAACAAAAAAACAGTGAAGAGGATGGGGATCAGGTAGAGGTGTGAAAAGAACAAAGGTTTAGAATAGTCCCTAAGGGAAATGGAAGTATCGTGAACTAAAGGATTCAAGTGTTTGAGCCTAGGCAACTGAACAATAATGATTGCATTGACAGAAATGGGAATTGTTTTGGGGAAGATGCTGAGGATGTTTTTGAAGCTGTTAAGTTCAGGCAATGGCAGAAAATCCATAGGAACAAGTCCTATACATGTTGAGAATATCTCAAGGGTATATTAAAAGCCAGCATCCTCTCCAGCTTCCAGATTCTGCTAACAGAACTGCGTAGCTGGCTGCTAGGCAGAATCTGGTGGTGACTTCCTCGTACAGAGGAGGCGGTAAAACCAATGAGATGTTTAGGAACATGCTGTGGGAGAGTCTCCAAGCACAAAGTCATATAGGCTTATCAACGTTGATACTATTATTGGATTCCTGATGCCTTGTTAGTTGAAAAGGTCATATGGGCTAAAGTAGGCTGGACAAGAACTCTTCTGGTACCCTTTTTTTTTCTTTCTGTCTCTTAGCAAAGCCCTGCTCAGAGAACATGCTGAGAAAAACAACAGAAAGAAGAAAAGAGCGAGTGCCCCACCCCTACTCCATCACCCTTTCTCTCTGCCCCAGCTTTATGTCTGCTCATACTTCTAGCATACTTCATACCTTCTCTTAGTTGGCAAATTTGAGTAGAGGTGAAGGGCACAGAGCTTCTTTGTCCACACATACACAAAAAGCAGGTCCTTCCTAGACCATTTCCTTCCTCCACTCACTAGCTGCTTCATTAGTGTTCCTATCCTTCTGTTCCTCCGTCCAGGACTGACTTTTAGCAGGTGTGCACTGGTAGGGCCGTGCAGATTGTTAAAATTTTTACAGGCTGTCTCATCAGATGGTAAATAACTACTTCCTGGAGTTCCTTGAATCCTCCACCCCTGGGGCTGCCTCAGTCCCTTCCTTAGGACCCCCAGACTTCCCCACAGTCCAGCAACCAAAGAGATAATGGCTAGCACAGCACGGCATCCTCGCCCCAGCTCCAGGACTATGTTGGCATTTCTGATTGATCATGATATGCCCTACTAGTTGTTAAATAGTTTTAATAGCACCCCTGCATCCATCCATCAATTTTTCCATTCAGCTACATATCAAGCACTTACTGTGTCTCAGATGCTGGGCCAGGTGCTAGAGATACACTGGTGAACAAGTGTTCACCTGCCTTTGCAGAATGTATCGTGTAGAGTAGGGTTTCTCAATCTTGTCGATGTTGACATTTTGGGCCAACAGTTCTTTGTCATGAGGAGTTTTCTCGTGGACTGTAGAATGTTCAGGAGCATCCCTGGCCTCTGCCCCTAGAGGCAAATAGTTTACCTCCCAGTTTTAACAACCAAAAATGTATTCAGATGTTGCCAATTGTGCCCTTGTGGGAGCATAATCACCCCCCTCACCCCCACCGCATTGAGAGGATAAACAGTATTATCAAACAAATGATCACAAAAATAAAAATACTGTTAAACAATATAAAGATGCTCTGGAGAAAACAAGCAGGCTACCATGAGCGAGAATGAAGGGAGACTGACTTTGGGTTCAACTATGAAGCAAGGCCACATGGATGAAGTGACACTTAGGCCAAGACCTAAGGGACAAGCAGGAGCCAGTGACATGCCCAAGGGACCAAGCATTCCTGGCAAGAGACCATCCCAAGACCAGGAAGAGCTTTGACTGCTTGAAGAACAGAGACAGGTGAGAGAGGAGACTGGAGCGGGTGACAAGGGCCAGATCATGACAGCAAATACAACCCAGCAAAGATCCAGAGGATCCCAACAGCATGGCAGGGCAGAAGCATCAAACCCAGAGACAGGTGAGAAAGGAGACTGGAGCGGGTGACAAGGGCCAGATCATGACAGTAAATACAGCCGGAGGCTCCAGGAACAGCTGATGAGGTGGCGAAGGCAGGAGCAGAGGGGAAGTGTGGGGCCTCCAGCACTGTCTGGTCTTCTCCAACACATCCACCCTTGCTACAAGGGGGCACTTTCTAAAGTCTGCAACTGCTCAAGACCTCTCAAGGTCCGTCTCTTCTTGTATGTCCCACAAGGCCCCCCCACAATCTGGCTCTGGAATGTCCTCTTCCCACCCCACTCCTGGCACACCAAGCGACTTTTACTTTTGCAAACCCACCACTCTCTTCTACGCCGTGCCCACACTCATGCTGCTCCCTAACTCCTAAAAGGAGAAAGCACAAGATTGTTCATGCAATTAAAATAATTCATATCAACTGAAATGTTGCATAATAGGGGATTTGTTTAGCAAACCAGCAGCCATTTAAATGATATAGAAACATATTTTGCATGAAAAAATAGTCATGATATATTAATTATAAAACAGCACATACACGGTATAATCCTGGTAAGGGTATGTGCATTTTGTGTGTATGAGGGTATAACAAAATGTTAGCTATGGTTATCTCCAAGTGGACAGAGTTATACCAAATTTTAGTTTTTATCTTTTATGTAATTTAACATTTTTCTAATACACAAGTATTACTTTTAAGATAAGAAGCAAACAACAAACAGAGCTGCTCTAGGGATCCGGCTGGCAATGTTCACAGAGCAATTGACCTCTGGCTGGTGACCGTGACTGCACATTGTAGACACAGCAGTCTTTCTCCAGGAGGACTGCAAGCAAGACGAATTCATTAAGTGCTTTCAGTCCCGAAGATGACAGGAGCCAGGAAAGCATAAAGTCTTGTTACTACGACAGCCGGTAGCCTTGATGTCTGTGTGTTTATTTATTAACTGGACTTTATGTATCCATCCTCCCAGAAGCTCCAGGAGCTTCCCAGCTGACTTTGATACAGATCACATTCTCAAAATAGTACAGTCCATCAGTCAGAATAAAGGCAGGGCTGGCTCAACGCAGGATTGAAACTCCAAGAACACTGTCCTGAGAGGCAGAATGAATGTGGGAGAGAATATTGACTGGGGTTTGTGAGGTGTTAGGATAATCGAGTATTGAGCAGCAAACTGGATTTTTGGGTCACTTCCTTTAAGCGAATAATGATTGAATGCCTTTTTTTGCATCAGCTATTGAGTATAGCTCTAAACACATTCTTCCCTTTTACCTCACAGCAGTTTTGGGAGGAATTATTCCCATTTTAGAGCTGTTGAAACGGAGACTCAGAGAGAAGGAATTGCTGGTGAATCACAGAGCTTGTGTTTTAACATCGTTTCTGCACTGAACATCCCCCACTCCTCCACTTCCCTACTGAAAGGGTGCTGCTTAACGGCCAGGAATTTTAAAGCTTGGAAAATGTCCTATTGATTTTGGCAGGAAGCAGATATCACATGCTCCTGTTGAATGGGTGGATGGATGAATGAACAAAAGAAAGAATGGTTTTAAAAGGTCATATAATCCTATCAAGGCAGGGAGAGGTAATCACGTTAGAAACCTATCTCACAGATAGTTGCTACAAATGAATGTGACAAGGATTCAGTGGTTCTTTCTGTTTCCTACCCAAGATTTATAAGTAGATGCCTGTGATGGGAGTAAACATCAGGAGAGTCTTTTTTCCAGGGCTGCAGAGAATTGGGATCATGCTGGGTATGTGGGTCAGTCAGTCCTGTCACGGTCTGGGGGAGGAGAGGTGCTCACCTGGTTGAGCTGCCATGCACAAGGCTAGATGTGTGCTGTTTTCATTTGCAGATTGCTTACAAGGTCCTTCCCTGTCCTGGCGGTTTGCCGGCCTCACCCATGGTCTAGGGACACAGAGGAGGAGGAGGCCCAAACGGCACAGCTTCTTGGGGCACGTGTGAGGGAAATGCTTTCTTTTTTTATTCAAGATTGTATCAAGTGAAGAGCTGGTTTTCACCAACTTCAGGAATGCTCGGGATTGGTTATTGGGTCAGCAAGTAGACAGTGAGGGAGGCTTCGGTTCACATCTCTTAGCTCCTTAGTCATCCTCCTTGCTGTGCAAGAAAAGGCTTGAATATAACTTCTTCCAGTTCTGCATTAGCCAGCAAGGGGAATGAGGCCATTGTGAACACACACTGTGGCGGCGGCCTAGGAGAGAAATACTTCAGGCGACACGATGATGGTCCTTATCTTGCAGGAGTTCCCAGGGTAGGGGAGGAAAAAATAATTTTCCTTCTGCCTTTCAGAGTTCATAGCTGGGACTATCTGTAACAAAAGACAGATCAACAGGAGAAAAACAAACAGAAATTTGTTAATGTGTATACTTCATCTCTACATGGAAGATACTTAGGGAAAAAACAAGTAAATCTCAAAGAGATGGCTTACAATTCAGGCTTAAACATCATCTTCAGCTAAAGGCAAAAGAGAGAAGGGTGTGGGGGAGGCCAGTTATGGGGAGATGACCAGGCAAATTATCAGAATAAAGTCTGTTATGCAGATGTAAGCCTGCTCCATTAATAAGACTTTCTCGTGGTTTAGTCATGCTTCTCTTCCTGCTACAGACACCCTTACAAACGGTGATTTCCTTTATAGATGTAAATTTCCCTTACAAAAGGGTCACTTCTACTCTGTTTCAGAACTTCTCCTGTATCTGTTGTTTCTCAAAATAATCAGCTCAAAATCATCCTTATGCCAAAGAGGCATGTTTTGGCATGGCACATTCTGGTCTCCTACAACAGCTTCCTTGGACAGAGAATATACACTGACTTGAGCATTACTGAGCAGTGCCATTGAAATAATTGTAAAAAACTTGTGAGCAAAGGGGATGCAAAACACCGGACTGGCTAGTTTCTTCTTCTGAAAAATGAAGGCAGCTGGGATGCACTCTACTTTTTCCTACTTTCCTGCTCTAAGAATTTGTAGTTCTTTGATCACAAGTCTAATAAGGTTAATCAGAAAAGACCTGAAGATTTAGCTGATTTCTGAGAAAGGGCATGGGAGACTTTGGAGAACTATAAGCTCAGCCTGAGAGGAGAGGGTTTCTGGTGGTAGGTTGTAGCAAGTCCCATTTTACAGATGCAGAAAATGAAGACCAGACCTCCTCCCCAAAATGGCAGAGAAATCCTAATGATTGGACTTGTGCAATGGGTACAAGACAACTGCCTTCCCTTGGCTAAGGAGAGTTTCTCTCCTGGAGGACTTAGCTGGGTGTGTGGAGGGGTCTGAATTCCTCCCCTTGAATTCCTCCCACTGCTTCTTTGCCAGTTCCATCCAACTCAGACGGGGAACTGCTTTTAAACATTATTTCTGAAAGACTACACACACACAAAGAGGAGAGAGACAGCACACGCTCTTTGTATTTTATTTGGGGAATCATAACGACTTTCAGGTGAAACAGAGAGCTGAACCAATCAAGCACTCTTCCCAGGGCTCAAAAGAAACAAGTGTCACAAAACTGGCTGGCAGTACTGCAGAAAATAGATGATGGGAACACCCGTGTGGGTGTGGGTGACCTTGACGAGGGAAACACTAGCCAGTATTTTTATCTGCCCACTTTGAGGACATTGGTGATGTTGCATCCTCTAGCAACAGGCTCTGGTTTATTCTCATGACATCTGGGCAGAAGGGGTGGGAACGACGAAGCAGATAAGAATATACCTATTTTGAGGAGCAGAGAAACTGAGCCATAATTGGGGAGTGAAGCTTGTTTAAAGTCTTGTGGATAGGCTTTGGGGTTCTTCAAATGGAAATAGGTTGCTCAACCTCTCATTCCATGCTCCAGCAGCTCAAATTCTGTACTCTCAAAGATTTCCTATTAAATTTGATTTATTTTCCTTCTGTTACCCTTCCATGGTAGACGAGGTATTGATAGGGTAACCAACTTGTCAAGGACTCTCCCAGTTTTAGGACTAAAAGTTTGAAATCCAGAGAACCCCCTCAGTCCTTGGCAAACCAGGATGGTTGTTCACCCTCGAGGTATGTAACTGCTTCAGAGAAACAGCTGTCGGGGGAGAGCATTTCTGGAGGTGGTCTTACATGGTCATTAAGAACATGGGCTCTGGGCAGATGCTAGGGTACAAGTCCCAGCTCTGGCACACATCCCTGTGACCTGGGGCAAATCACTTGACCTCTCTGTGCCTCAGTTGCCTCATCTGTAAAATGGGGATAGTGACAATCTGTACCTCAAGGGGTTGCTGTGTGAATTATATAAATCCATACGTGAAATGCTCTTTTATTTAAAATAGTGCCTGTCTCATAAGAAGAGCTCAGTAATTGTTAGCCATGATTACTTTGTCAGCATCTGCCTGTTGAGGAATCACGAAGATCACGGGATCTCAGAACTGATGGGCTGCCTCCTTAGATTTCATGTCAGTGCCCCCAAATTTAAATGCACTCCACACGTCGTAGCAACCCCCTTCCTTGTCCACCTCTTCCCTTTCTTCCTCACCCTATGGCTGCCGCTGGTGGAGGCTGGTTTGCTTTGTGTCAAAGTGGATGTCACCCCACTTCACTTGTTGGCAGGATTGGGGGATGGCAGGCGGGTGGGATGTGATCTCCGAATGCAGTACTCTCAGACTTGAACATGCACACACAGCACCTGGGCATCTGGTTAAATTTCGTTAGATGTGGATTCTGATTCGGCAGGTCTGGGGTAGGGCCCACAATTTTGCATTTCTAATAAGCTCCCAAAGATACTGCTGGTTTGGGCCCACTCTGTGGGTGCCAGGCCACATCATGTGTCAGCCTGTGGAAGTCTGAGTAAAAGACGGTAATATTCTTGCCCAGCTGAGGACCCTAAAATAGAATTAGTGACCGGGACGGGGATGGGAGTTGCTTGGATATGCTTAGAGTGTTTGAGGGGAGCAGCTCAGAGAGTGGTGAAGCCACCGGGGCATGAAAGGTCTGTGGGGCCAATGCTGAGATCTGTGGTGAGTATTGTAGGTAAAGTTAATAACAGTGGTTAAGGAATTGAGCTTTGGGAATTTTTTTGCTGATTTTAAATATCAGAGCTGGTTCAAGACTATTGCTTAAATAGTCTCTCTCTCTCTCTCACATCCGTGGATTTGCTACCTTGAATGGTGGACAAAGGGTGTAGTGCCCCCCAGTGCCTGGGAATGACACATGGTGAGTGTGACTACAGGAGGTTCAGAATGGCTGGCCTGAAATGAGAGAAGTCTCCAAAGCTGGGCGTCCAGGCTCCCTACCCAAAAACTCCCTCACAGAGAGTGACCTTGCCTAGGAGGGATCTGATACTTTCTCAGCCACCTTGGAAGGGCTCTTATAGCTCCATGATGGAAGAATGGACAAAACTGTCCCAAACAATCTGGGTTCCAGAAATAAGCCTTGTTCGGGCTCAGAAAACAATACCCCAAGATGAAGGCCTCAGAAGCAAAAGTTTTTCTCTGACTTTCCTGTGCCCTCCTGTCTCTCAGTCCCATTTTGCCCCAAGTTCAGCTGTAGGAACTAGAATCTCTCTTCCCCAAGGCAGGTCATAGAAATCAGAACCCCTTTTCCCCAAAGCCAGCTATGAAACCTAAAAATACTACCCTAGCTTGCACTCCGCTTTCTCATAAAGAAATTTTCTGACCCACCTTGTTTGACTGTAGGTCATGAGACCCCCCATTCCAGAGAGGGCCCTGCCCCACACCCAGAGGAAGCACTTCATGCTCAGAGGGGCCAAGAAGAATCCAGACCCACAGGCCTGGCTGGGTTTCCCCACTCAGTCTATTAACGTTAGATCAGACCCTTTTTGTCCGATCATATTTCTACACAGCTGCCCATACTTTGTTGAACCTAAGCATAAAAATGAACAATTTCCCCTTGTATCTTTGGGTCTTCATTCTGAAGGCTCCCAGGTACACACGTTAAATAAATGTGTATGCCTTTTCTCCAATTAATCTGCCTTTTTCGAGTTGATTTTTCAGTGAACCTTCAGAGAACCAAGGGGAACTTTCTCCTTACACCCCACAGCATAGACAGAACTTTCTCTTTACACCCCATGGCCCCTCACATTTGAGGTGCACTTTACTCCTTTTTCTTTTTTTTTTTTTTGGTTTGGAGACATACTTTCACTCTTGTCGCCCAGGCTGGATGCAATGGCACAATCTTGGCTCACTGCAACCTCCGCCTCTCCTGCCTCAGCCTCCCGAGTAGCTGTGATTACAGGCGCCCGCCACCACACCCGGCTAACTTTTGTACTTTTGGTAGAGACAGGGTTTCACATGTTGGTCAGGCTAGTCTCGAACTGCTGACCTCAGGTGATCTGCCCATCTCGGCCTCCCAAATTGCTGAGATTACAGGCATGAACCACCATGCTCGGCCTTTACTCCTTTTTCAAAGCTACAAACAGGAGTCCTCCCTGCCATCCTTCTCCCAGTGTCTTCCCTCAGAGATGATATCAGGCACCAAGACAATGTGACCATCTGGCACAGTGAATCTGCCCTCCGCTCTCTGGTATGCTCAGATTCCAGAGAAACCTTCCCAGAAGAGGTCACAGAGAAGGGGCTGGACTTGTTCGAGTCCAATCCTGCTCACTGTTGCCTGGCTTCCCTTAGGCCAGGCTTGTGCTAGTTTGAAAAATGGCCCTATGATAATGAGCGCTAAAAGCACTCTACAGACCGGGTGCCCTGGGAAGACGTTCAGGAACTCAGCCTTCCCCAGCTCCCTTCCCTCCACTGCCAGCTCTCAGCATTGTGCACTTTTAATCTCCCACACGGCTGCCAGTGTACTACACATTTGTATCTGTCACTTCAGATCCCCCCGCATGGCTGCTCTCAGCCAACTGGGAGCCTTCTCCTTTTTTCCCAGAATGTTCCCTGAGGACAACTCAGCCCTTGATAAAGGCTTCCACTTTCTTTTGTTTCTCTTGGTGAGAAAACCCCTCCTCCTACCTTACAGAGTCCCTGCCCAGGCCCGGGCACCCCCAACTGCAGCCTACTGCTCCAGGTACAGCTTCCCTCCCATCCCTTTCCCCGCAGGAGAATCCTGGTGCTGCAATGCCCTCCCGACACAGGTCAATGTAACAGTATCACAGAATTTTATGATGGCCCTCTAATTCCTATAGCCAGAAGGGACCTCAGAAGTGTTTTTAAAAAATTTATTGTGGTTAAGAAAACCACACAACAATTATTTTTCCCTTTTAACCATTTGTAAGTGTTCAGTAGTGTTAAGTATAATATATATTGTTGGGCAACAGATCTCTAGACAATTTTCATCTTGAAAAATTGAAACTCTGTAACCATTAAACACTAATCTCCCCTCTCCCCTTCCCTCAGTCCTTGGCCACCACCTTTTCTACTTTCTGTTTGTATGATTTTAACTACTTTAGATACGTCATATGAGTGGAATCATATGGTATTTCTTCTTTTGTGAATGTCTTATTTCATCTAGCATAATGCCATCCATGCTGTAGCATATGACAAGATTTCCTTCTTTTTTAAGGCTGCATAATAATATTCCATTGTATGGATATACCACTTCTCTTTACCTGTTTATCTACTGATAGACATTCGGGTCACTTCCTCAAAAGTTTTTTTTAACCCTTTATTTTGCAACTCATCACCCACATAAACAAAGACTGCACAGTCAATAAGACCGAGACCACACAGCCAGTAAGTGTGCAATAACTGCCCGAGACCACACAGCCAATATGATGTCTGTTTGTACAGGTTTTTATTGTTGTCTCCTGGATTCTGGCAACAGCATTTAGGGGCTCTGGTCTAACATGGGGTTAGTCAAAATAGACTTTCCAAGACTACTAGAGGCTGCAGGTGCAGGTAATGGTGGCCGGGTTAGTCCTGATGACTGTGCGCCCATAAGAACATCCAGCTTTGGCTTTGGTGTGGTCAAGTGTCTTATGTGTATGGACACTGGATTTTTTTTTCTTTTCTTTTTTTTTTTTTTGAGACAGAGTCTCGCTCTTGTCGCCCAGGCTGGAGTGCAGTGGTGCAGTCTTGGCTGACTGCAACCTCTGCCTCCTGGGTTCAAGCGATTCTTCTGCCTCAGCTTCCAAAGTAGCCAGAATTACAAGCATGTGCCACCACATTTGGCTAATTTTTGTATTTTTAGTAGAGACAGGGTTTCACCATGTTGGCCAGGATGGTCTCGATCTCCTGACCTCGTTATCTGCCCGTCTCTGCCTCCCAAAGTGCTGGGATTACAGGCATGAGCCACCACATCTGGCCTGGACACTGGATTTTTAAAGATACTAAGGAATTATTGTTCATTTGTTTTAGTACATTAGTAGTGTTGTGTTATATGCTTTTTTAAAAGACTTTTAGAGATGCATACTGAAATGATTATAAATTAAACATGATGTCTAGGTTATGTTTCAAAATCATTGTTGGAAGGTATGGATGAAACAAGGCTGGGGGCTCATTATAGCATTCTCTCTACTTTTGTATATGTGTGAAATTTTATATATATTTGTTTATTTACTTACTTTGAGACAGGGTCTCGCTCTCTCACCCAGGCTGGAGTGCAGTGGCGTGATCATGACTCACTGCAGCCTCAAACTCCTGGGCTTAAACTATTCTCCCATCATAGCCTCCTGAGCAGCTGGGACCACAGGTGTGTGCCACCACGCCTGGCTAACTTTAAAAATTTTTGTTTTGGTAGAGATGGGATCTCACTACACTATCCAGGTTGGTCTTGAAGTCCTGGGCTCAAATGGTCCTCCTGCCTTGGCCTCCCAAAGTTCTAGGATTACAGAAATTTTCTAAAATAAAAATGTTTGAATCTTAAAAAACTCTTTTCATCTTACATTTGGATAGGTCACACCTGCCTCCCACTCTCCAAGAACTCAGCAGATTATTGCTGAAATAGGAGGAGTTTTGACTATTATCAGTTGTAAGCTCTGGAAAATAAAGTACCACCACCATTGGGCAGGCAATGTAAAAACAAACAAAAATCCGTGCAGGCTGTGGGAACGGCACTAGCAGATTTGTGTAGCCCCGTGGCAGAGGTGGCAGTGGCATGAGGGGCTGAGCTTTGTCCATGGGGCAGGCCGTACTCTGGGATCAGGCCTTCCATCCTGAACCTGGACCTGGGGCACTTCTCCACCAGAAGCAGTTGGCAGTCTCCAGCTTCCTTACTTATAAACCGTTTGGCCGCATCATGAAGTAAATACGTTCTTTTGTTCATTTGTTTAAGTATTCATTTACTCTTTCGTCCCTAATTCTTTTTTTTTTTTTTTTTTTTTTTGGAGATGCAGTCTTGCTCTGTTGCCCAGGTTGGAGTGCAGTGGCACGATCTCGGCTGACTGCAAGCTCTGCCTCCCAGGTTCACGCCATTCTCCTGCCTCCTGAGTAGCTGGGACTACTGGCGCCCGCCACTATGCCTGGCTAATTTTTTTAATTTTTTTTTTTGTATTTTTAGCGGAGACAGGGTTTCACCACGTTAGCCAGGATGGTTTCAATCTCCTGACCTCGTGATCCACCCGTCTCCGCCTCCCAAAGTGCTGGGATTACAGGCGTCAGCCACCACGCTTGGCCCCTTTGATCCCTCATTCTTCCCTTTTTCTAACCACCTATATCCAACCAATGCTGTGATTGAATTTGCCTCCTAAATACCTCATATTTGCTCATTCATGGCCATGGCCACTACCCTAGTTCAAGCTGCTGTCATCTCTTACCTGGGTTATTGTAATGCTTCCTAACTGGTCTCCCACTCAGCACCCTTATCCTGGCTTCCTGAACTTCCCATCCATTCTTCTGATCATGACACTCATCCCTGTGTACTTAAAACAAGAAAGCCTTCCTATTGCTCTTGGAATGAAGGCTGAACTTTAGCAGTGCCAGAGCCTTGGGGGCACTCACTGGGCCTCTCTTTGCCTCTCCAGTCTCATTTTTCATCTCCAGCCTTCTCTATCCCTGTGCCCCAGCCACCCTGAAATTCTTTCAGTTCCTCAAAAATACCATGCTCTTTCTCATTTCCAGGCCTTTGAACATGCTGCCCCGTCTACCTGGAACGCTCTCCCTTCTGCCTTGGTCTGGATAACTTACACACCCCACAGTCCTCAGCTGAAACTCACTTCCTCCGAGAAGCATCCCTTGACCTCCTCTCTCCCAGTCAGGTTGGTGTTCCATCTCTGTGCTCACCTGGAAATGCCCCCATCATAGGACTTAGCCCCACTTATTACAGGGGTTCAGTAAATTTTATTTTGAACTGACCGAATATATTCGATTTGCAAGAAAGGAAAAAGTACAGAAATATGTATTGCAACAAGCAGGTCACAGTATCCTCAAGTCACCAGATATCCCCGTGCCTTCAAAGTCATCCCACAAATGTTCTCTGGTCTGACTATCACTGAAGGAAGTTTTCCAGTTGCTGCAGAATCTATCCTGCTGCCCTCTGCTGACAGGGCCTGCTCTTTTCTTCGGTATGATCTCAAGCACACTCTGCTGTTAGATCTTCTCACCCTCCCACTATCACCCACCCCACGCGGGACCGGGACAGTGCCCTCTGATCACTTCCCCATTGTCAAGGTTGCCGCCCAGCCGTCCATAGCTTCAGCCCCCTGTGGAGGTTCCAATCAGAGCGCCGGCTCCCCCTATGCATAGGGGCAGCCCCGTCAGCTCTGCACCCACAGAGCCCCACCCAGCACTGGCATCTGTCCTGCCCACAGATGCTCCAGGTCCATCAGCTTTACCTGTCTGATCTCTGGGCCTCACTTAGGCACCCTGTGAGAGCTACTGTCACTTTTGTTCTCTCCTTTGCAGAGTTTCCATCCTACCCTCGTTTTCCTGTTTTGTCTCTGAAGTGCTCCTCTGGCCTGTGCATCCACCTCACACTCTCCTTCCTTGTTCAGGCCCTTGTGCCAGCACTGCCCCCTTTTTTCTTGTATCTTTGGTCTGTCCCCTCGTCCGTGGGCTCTTTGCTTCTGTCTTCACCTGTGCTTGGATATCTGTCTCTTCTAAAGCTCCTTCCTGCCCCATGAGCCTCATGGCTCACATCCTGGCTCTGTGCTCCCTTTCCTCCCCAGAGGCCGTTCACCGCCTCTGCATCATCCCCAGCTCCACTGCTGTTACTGACATCAGTCTTGCCAAAGCCCCCCATGCCTATCTAATCACAAATCCTCAGTCGTCTGCTTGGCCTCTCTGCTGCCTTGGATGCTGATGGCCATCCTCTGCTCTCAGATGCTCTCCTTGGGCTCCCTGGCACCCCTCAGCCTGCCTGGGCTTCTGCTCATCTACTCTTTGACTCATCTGATGGCATGTCTCCATCTTCCTAACCTCTCTGCAGTTTTTTTGAGATTCTGTTCTCTGGCCACACCATCTATTCAGCTGCTCCAAATGACCCCTCCAGGTGGCAGCTCCCAGGTCACAGTCTCCAACCTGAACATCTCTCCTGCTCTTATTTTGCATTTCAACTTCGCTGAATATCAAGGTCAAAGTCAAGCTGCTTCTGTCTAAATAGCAACTTCTCCAGGCTTTCTGTTAACAGTCCTGGCATTCTCTGATCCCCAGGCTTAAAAACCCACAGCCACCTCTGCCACTTTCCTTTCCTCTGCGCACACATCTGGTCAGCCCAGAGGTCCTGTCGCTGCTATCCCAGAGGCTCTCACATCCATCTCCTTTGAGTTCCTCCAACCCTCACCCTTGGTTTAGGTCTCACTGTGCTGGCATTTCATCACCTCCCCACTCCTCCAGATCATCTTTTACAGTTTTTATGCCTCTAGACCACTGTCTGCTCTGCTGCCAAGTCCATCTAAAGTTCTTAAAAGTAGACCAGTAGCGTCAGCATCACCTGGGGACTTGTCAGAAATGCACATTCTCAGGCCCCACTCCAGATCTGCTGATTCAGAAACTCTGTGGGTGGGGCCCAGCAGTGTGTTGGGTAATTCAGTGCATACTAAAGTTTGAGAACCACTGCCCTGAGACATCACTCTGAGCAAGTTTCTTCTCTGCTTAAAGACCTGAGACACTTTGTTATAGTTAGGATAGGGTCTAATTGGCTATAACAACTGACAATAAAAATCTACTTCTCTCTCACTTAAAAGGAGTTTGGCCATGGACAGTGCAGGGCTGATCTAGCAGCTCCATGGTGTCATTAGGAAACCAGGGCCCTAGCTTTCTGTTTCAGCTCCTAGAACATGGCTTGCTCTATCACTAAGGTTAGTTACCTCTTGGCTCAAGATGGCTGCTAGAACTCCAGCCATCATATCTTAATACAGACCAAAAGAAAAAGCACAAAAGCCAAAAGGGGGACTCTTCCAGCTGAGTCAGCTCCCTCCATTTAAGCAACCTTCCCAACAGACCCAAATAACACTTCTACTTAAATCCAGTTAGTCAGAATTTGGTCACATGGTCATACAAGGGAAGCTGAGAAATAGCTTTTTGTTCTGGGTGGCAATATACTCAGCTAAAAATTGAAGTTCTTTCAAAATTTTACATATAGCATTATATGATCCAATTTATATACCATTCTTGAAATGACAAAATTATAGAAATGGAAAATAGATTGATAGTTGTCAGGGGTTGGGGAGAGAAGGAAGTGACTGTGGCTACCAAAGGGTAGCACCAGGAATCCTTATGATAGAACTGTTCTGTATCTTGACTGTGGTGGTGGTCACGAATCTACACAAGTGATAGAACTGCATAGAGCTAAATATACACATGCACACATACGTGTGCACACATGCATATGTTCATGTAAAACTGGAGAAATCCAAATGTCACTAGATTGTATCAGTGTCAATTTCCTGGTGTGATATTGCACTACAGTTTTGCAAGATGTTACCATTGGGGGAAACTAGGTGAGGATTATATGGCATCTGTATTATTTCTTACAAATGCACATAAATCTACAGCTGTCTCAAAATAAAACATTGAAGAAGCAAAAATGAGAAACGGGAGGTGTCATAAGCAACTAGTGTCTCTGCCGTAAACCTAACCTGTTCCCCACTATAAGAAGTCCAAGGTTCTTAGCATAATTGAGGCCTTCATGACCTGGCAGTAAGGTGCTTCCTAAGCAGTCCATACCTTGCCAGGTTAGTGCTGTCTGCATTAAAGCATCGACCTCTAGAGAGCAGGCCCCAAAGCTGTGGCTGGTATTTATGAAGTACTTGCCTCTTCACCTATACGGCCCTGAAGAGAGCCAGTGAAATGGACATCTCTTGCCCTCAGAAGCCTCTGTTCTGAGAAAGCACCGGTATTTGCAGGCATGTTGCCCACTGAACAGAGAATGAAAATGGCTTTGTCTAATTGAAAGGGGCAGTGAGCAAAGAGGGACTTTTGAGACCTGCAGCTTGCTGTAGTGACTGCAGTGACAGCAGGAAGTACTGAAGCATATTTCCAAGTGGTTTTTAAAGAACTCCATCCTGTCATCTTTGTCCATGTTCTGGAGCTCTCTTCCTTAAGGCATCAGCCAGCACCAGCTGCTTTCTCACCCCTGGGCAGACTTGCTGAACCTCACTGTGCCCCTATGGAGAAGGAATTAAACCACTTGTCAGGAGCTTCTGCTCAGCCAGAACGCTGCCCGAGGCTTTTCCACAACAGCTCTCTGAGACTCTCGGTTGCCCCGAGGAGGGACACACACGTTGCAGGGCAGGTGCTACCAGCTGAGGGGTGCTGCGGGCAGCCAGGCCTGATGGAGTGTGAGAGGCTTCTTGGGCTACCGGTCTGGCCTTCCCAGTCCTGAACCCATGGACTCCCAGGGAAGTGGGCTGGGGGTGGGGGCTTCAAGGATGGGCTTTAGGGGTTTCATGAATTTTCTAAACTTGTAGGCAGAATTCCCTATGTGCTTTTTTCTCCGGGAAGAATATCCATAGCCTTCATCAGATTCTCAAAGGCAGCCACAAGCTCCTAGCAGCTGAGAATGATCCCCAGTGATACAGAGAGTGGGAGGCTGGAGGAGGAGTGCTGAGGGAGTTGAAGGTAAGGGCTGGGTACCGCAGGGAAGCAGCTAGAGCAGAAGAGCGGGTGAGAATGCACTGAGCTTTGACTGGTGGGCTGAGCTGATGGAAGCGACACTGACCCTCCCGGTTCCCTGTGGGGTGAGATGTCCTGAGCATCTTTCAGTCCAAGCAGAAGTCATGGGCAGGACAGCCTGTTTCCACCCGCAGACCCTGGACGAACTCGTCTCCATGCTGTCCCCATTGGCCTCATTCTTAGTCCTGGCTGAGTGAATCCCTCAAGCTAGGGAGAGTTTCCCTGAGCCCCCAGGCCCATCTGTTCCACTGAAAAACATTCCGAAAGTGTTACCGGTAGAGGATCTTGACTGTAAGTTGTCCAGGTTCTTGGCGTTTCGAACAAAGAATTGGACGAAACGCACAGCAAAGCAAGGAAAGACTGAAGCAAGGAAAGACTGAAGCAACAAAAGAATGAAAGCAGGGATTTATTGAAAATGAAAATACACTCCACATTGTGGGAGTTAGCCCAAACAGCCAGCAGCAAGCTCAAGGGCCTGGATGCAGAATCTTCTTGGGTGCAGATACCCTCTAGAGGCTCCCTATTGGCCACTTGGCTCTCACCTCATGTAAATGAAGTGGTGGCCCACAATGGGTCTGATTGGTTGCCAAAAACAACCAATCAGAGGCTAAGGTGAAGTTACAAAGTTGCACTTCTATGCAAATGAAGACTCTGACCTGCAATCACTCTGACTGGTTGCAGCCAGCCAGTTTCCCATCTGCCACGCAGAAAAGGTGGGGATTTGCAAAGGGAGTAGCCTCTGGTCCTTTTGTTACTTAGGCGTGGAAAGTTAGGGTTTTCCTTTCAATTTAGTTCTAAGAAGTCAGCGTGAAATGGCCTTAGGTTCCTTTCCTGAAGACCCTATTCCCTTGCCTCAATCGCAGTTCTCCCTGTCAAAGCCCAGCACACTTATAATTGTGGCTAGTGTCTGTAGTTTACTATTGAGGGGAGCCTTGCTTGTTTTGTCTAATTTTGGCCCCAGTTATAGGCTGGTACAGTGCCTAGCATATGATCGACACTCACACTCAGTATTCAATAAATATCAGTAGGATAGATGGATGAAAACATAAAAGAATGTGTTGTCTTATGAGTGTGGACAGATGCCCGGAGAATACTTTGAGGACCCTCAGGAAAAGAGCTGGGGACTGCCTTTAATCTAGCAGTAAAGAACAGGACAAAGATAAGTGTGAGCGTGTGAAGTAACTCTATTGAGGTGAGGCTGAATTTTACTACCCTCAGAATACCCCCCGGGGTCCTTGACAGAGAAGATTTATTCACATTAATTCTTTGCTGTAAATTCAAAAGCAGACAAGCCTGAATGAATTGATCAGATGGGGTGGGGGTTAGGTGGCATTAGGGAAATAGTTACATATGAGGGTTTGGGAAATAGGTGTATCATAGATTCAAAATAAGAGGCCTACACTTGGTGCTGGTCTAGTCAACGAGTCAGTATTTCTTGGACAGCTTATTCTGTGCCAGGTGCTGAAGAGATAAGAGCAGTGTAAATCGTGGCCAGGAATCACAGAAACCACCTACTGGCCAGGTTCAGTGGCTCACATCTGTAATCCCAGCACTTTGTTGGGTGGCCGAGGTGAGTTGATCATTTGAGGCCAGGAGTTTGAGACCTGGCCAACGTGGCAAAACCCCATCTCTACTAAAAATAGAAAAATTAGCTGGGCATGGTGGTGCACACCTGTAATCCCAGCTACTCAGGAGGCTGAGGCAGAAGAATCACTTAAACCTGGAAGTCGGAGGTTGCAGTGAGCTGAGATCACACCATTGCACTCCAGCCAGGGTGACAGAACAAGACTCCATTTCAAAAAAAAAAAAAAAAGAGAAACCACCTACAACTTTACTGCTGTAGCATTCACTTATGGCCACTTATCCCCTCAGCCCTGCCTGATAAAGAGGTAAGTGTGTGTGTATCGGCCCTGACAAAGCCTCTTCATTTCCATGAGGATGCCAGGCCTACCCTCTGCCTGGTCAACTGTCAAAATGTGAAATGGTCTTTAATTGGCAATATTGATGATTTTCCCTGTTTAATCTATCTGTTTAATTTAAATCTGTTTAATGTATTCAAGTGACATTCATATATCATACAAGCACCATTTCAGAGTGTACAGTTCAGTGGCAGTTAGCACATTCACAGTGTTGTACAACCACTACCTCTATTTAGTGTCACATTGCTATCGTTCCAAAATAAAACCCTATTGTATTTACCCATTAAGCAGTTCTCCCCAAGCTGTACCCTGTCTATGCATTTGACTATTCTGGAAATTTTACGCAAATGGAATTATGCAATAGGTGAACTTTTGTGAATGTCTGTTTTCACTTAACCTGTCTTGGAGGTTCGTCCATGTTGTAGAATGCATCAGTATGCCATTCCTTTCCATGACTGAGTAGCGTTGCATTGTATGAACCTCCCACAATTTTTGATCCATTCCTCCATCCATGAACACATGGCCTGTTTCCACCTTTTTGCTCTTGTGAATAGTGCTGCTCTGAACATGCAGGTACCTGTATTTGTTTGAATACCCATCTTCTGGGTACACACCTAAGAATGGAAATCCACTTAAGTTTTTGCCCAAAAACTTTAAACATGAATTTAAATTATGTCAGCAAATGCTTGTCAAAAGCTCAGTGAAGAGAAATATTACTCAAGACAGGTTTTTAAACTTCAGTTTTTGATGCAAAACTCTTTTGTCAAACAGCTGACCCTAAACTCTAACATGTAAAAACATAAAAAGGCAGAAATGCTGTGGGTGAGTTGGACAAGGAGGCCAGGAGCTCAGTGAGATGAGCCTCTGTGTGCCACCCCCACAGACCTGAAGAGCATCTCAGACCTCCTGGGCTCTGGGCAGCGGTTCTGATGTGCTGCTGCAGATGCCCCAAGCTCCAGATCAAGGTCACCTGCCAGAAAACTGAAGGTTTGAACACTGCTGCTTCCTGGTACACTCCCTTCAAAGAGCTGTACCTGGGTCTCAGGTCCTCAGACTCCCCTGGGAGATACAGTAAGAAGCTGCTTTTTAAATATCTAATGGTGTAGTAACAACTTTCACCTATAGCTCTCAGCCTCCTTTAAGAGGATCCTCAGGAGAAATTCCTCTCAAATTCAGTGGAAAGAAAAACTAAGCTCCTCCACACTGTGATTTGGTTTAATTGACTGTATTTCTCTTTTCACATTGGTTGCTAAGAAGCTCAGAGTTAAATCTGCAGCTCACGTCCTGCAGTCCTGTAGAACAACCTTATGACTGGCTGCATGTGTACAGATGCTCCTGGACTATGATGGAGTTATGTTCCCATAAGCCCATCATCAGTTGAAAATGCATGTCATACCTTAACAAATCCATTATAAAGTCAAAAAATTGGCCGGGTGCGGTGGCTGACGCCTGTAATCCCAGCACTTTGGGAGGCCGAGACGGGAGGATCATGAGGTCAGGAGATTGAGACCATCCTGGCTAACACAGTGAAACCCTGTCTCTACTAAAAATACAAAAAATTAGCCGGGCGCGGTGGCAGGCGTCTGTAGTCCCAGCTACTTGGGAGACTGAGGCAGGAGAATGGCGTGAACCTGGGAGGCGGAGCTTGTAGTGAGCGGAGATCGCACTACTGCACTCTAGCCTAGGGCGACAGAGCGAGACTCTGTCTCAAAAAAAAAAAAAAAAATTATAAGTTGGGAACCATCTGTATTTCTGAAGCACCTAAAATCCTCTTTAGGTTGGATAGTTGTGAATACAGATGTCTTCCTGCCATGAACTCTGAGCGCAGAATCCAGGGCTGACCCAGGTAAGATCATGAGGAGGCCAGAGCAGCCTCCTTACACCCCACTATCCCTGACTCCAAGGAAGAGACAGCACCCTAGGACCATCAGGTGAAAATGGATGAGCCCAAGGCCTTACACAGCTGTGATCAGTTTCAGTTCCACTGACCCCAAGCACCTACTTGTGAACAGCATTTTATGGAATAAAAGGCCAAATGGGGTGATCCCAGGCCACTAGGAATTCCAGAGGGTGAGGGAACATGTGCTTATGTGAGTCTGCAGTTCATGCAAAGAAGTGGAGTAGAGCATTGCGTGCCCCAGGAGCAGAGGGAAGGAAGACGTTTTACAGACCATGGGATCTGAAAAAAATGAGAATTGGATCTGGATTTCCTTACAAGCAGTGGTAGGAAGGATAGTAGCATTCCAGGCAAGGGCAATCTCTTGAGCAAAGGCAGGTGTGCGGAAAGATACATGGATCAGTATAGCTAGACACTCAGGCCACAAACTCAAAGGCCTGCAGGAGTGTGCAGTTAACATACACGTATAAGGCATGAGGGGTGGGGGAAGGGTGTAAGGAAATAGGTGCCAAGGGGCTTGTAGTGGGGCTGGGTACAACCCACCTGGTAACAGTGTTTCTTCAAACACGGGGGCATAACCAGCCAGCCAGACAGAGGCCTGATACAGGCTCTGAGCTAGAGTCAGTCACGGGGTTTGGGAGGGAGGTTCGTAAGGAGAGAGAAGGCTGACGTGGGAAGGCAGGGAATATTTAGGTTTCATCTCAGGCTGGAAGAGCCTTCAAAAGGTTTAGGCAGGACAGCAACCTAGTTATACTTTAGAAAGTTACTTATAAAATTAAATGCTGTCAGTGTACACTCATATCGAAAAATGATGGAAAATATTAATGGTGATTAATTTGGGTATAAGAATATGGGTTGTTTTTATTTTCCTTACACTTTTATCTTTACCAATATTTATATTATTAGAACGGGATCAACAAAAGTCATATCAAAATAAAATATTTTATCCTGGCAATAGTCTGTGAGGGGTGACCAGACCCTGAACCAGGGTGTTTGGTAGCAGGAGTAGAAGGAATAGGTTGGATTTCAGCCTTTTTGAAGAAGGCGTTAGCCTAGACCAGGGGTCAGGGGTATACGAATGAAGCGGGCTGCAGTAGTCAGGATCATGGCTTCAGTTTGTGATTAAAGCAGGCAGGCCTTGGAGAGCCTCTCTGGCCCCTGATACTTTAATGACAGCCGGTGGGATTTTGGGACTGTGGGTGACTCTTGCCCAGCATAGAGATCTGCTCGCTCCTAAAGGCCTTAAAAGCCCCAGTGGGACCCGGTTTCTCAGAGAAAGAGCTCAGGCAGTGACAAGATGATGTTTTCGTTGAATGAACAGACAGTTGTTCCAGGGAGCATGGTCTTGGCTTTCTAGACATTTGGGACTAAAACCCGAATGGTAATATGCATTCCTCTTTCCTGCTTGTCGGCTCACATGGGCTTTTTACTGTCTTACTGTAGATAAACAGACTTATGTTGTTTTCAAGTGGTGGTCTCAGGGCATTCATAAAGATCAGTGGAGCTTTAACTCTGGGAATCCATGTGAATGATAAAGTGGAGGATATGTTGGTTAGAGGCCTGGCTTCACCACTAACTGGAACATCTTGGGCAAATCACCTCAGTAAACTGAGCCACAGTTTATGTACGTGCTAAATAGCTTTGAAATACTAGCCCAGTTTATGTGAGAAGGTTGTTTTGAGCTTTATGTTAGATAATATGAAAATAATATAAAACTATAAATGGTTGTTTTCATAAAGATTGCATGCTCTGAAGAATGTCCTGGCCGTGACCCAAAGTCTGACTCATGGCTCTGTCCCTGGGAGTACAAGACATGGGCAGTTGGGGCCAGGCAGGTTCATGTGAATACTATGACACATATTCAAGGGAGAGACCCCTCTAGATAATGGGCCAAAAGACACAGGACTATGCAAATGTATATTTATGTTATGAGTAAAGATCTCAAAGATTGACCCTAACTGACAGGATAAAATAATCCACAATCACACTTCTATTCAGAAAGGAAATTATTTATTACTTGATTATGCCCTGTTGAAAGCACATTAAGGAATTGCTGATCTTGGCTCCTAAGTGTGAAATGGAAAATTTTGAACATAAAACGTACTTGTAGAAATACAAGCAGTGTTATTTGCCAGTGACCATCATCAAGACAAGACTTCAACCGTATCAGTTAGCCTAAAGAAGTGAAATCGAAACAAAGCCAAATGCATAAGCTGGGGGGGATGGTTCTTCCTTGCTGTGACCATTAGTCAATATAGGGGTGGTAACTATGCCAGTAGTTCTCGAAGTGTGGTCCCCAGATGAGCACCATCAGCATCACCTGGGAACTTGTTAGAAATGCGCATTCTCAAGACTCATCCCAGACCTGCTGAATCAGAAACTTGGGCTGGGGCCAGCAATTCACATTTTAACAGGTCCTCCAGGTGATTTTGATACTTGCTAAAGATTGTGTGATTCCTACACAGGTACCTGCCCCAAGACAGTTTGCATTAACTGTCTTTGTGCTTTCCTATGTTTGCCTAAAATGCCTCATTCTTCATGACAAAATAAGGTTCTTGAGATTGGCTAAACTTCGAATGCTACCCTGTTATATCAGCTAGACCAGAGCTGTATCACCAGACTTTCATCAAAGAACCAGAGTAGTCTCAACATTTTGGTGTTGACGGGACAGAAGGCATTTGCTGATTATAATATGCAGCAAGAGCCAAGGAAACTGCAGTATTTAAGTGTTTTGAGAACTCAGAAGTAAAAGCATCTGATGTTGCTCCATGCAAAGGTCTGGTGGTACTCAGTTATGAAAACTATAGAGATGAGGGGAGAAGTGCAGGCATACACAATGGCTTTACAAGGAGTGGCTTAACGGAGAGTGAATGTAGACTCATGGTTGCCAGGGCCTGGATGGGAGAGGAGGATGGGGCATGACTGCCTGCTAGGAACAGAGTTCCTTTTTAGGGTGATGAAAATATTCTGGAATCTGATAGTGATGATGGTTGAACAAGATGGTGGTTATCCTAAAAACTACTGAATGTACACTTCCAGATGGTGACAATGTGAATCTTACATAAATTTTACCTCAAAAAATATTTTTAAAACCCACTGGTTTATGTGGCGGCATGATTTCACTTCTCTCTGATCTCCCCTCCTCCCACATCTAGCTGCAGTATAGCAGAGTTCTCACAGAGTTCTCAGTTGGTTGACTGCTCTGACCCCCGAGAAAGGGGTTCAAATGAGCAGGCACCTGGGAATTAGTACATGCTTGGACTATGCTGTCTTGGGATGGCTCCCGGGGGCAAGTGTACCTTTTCTTGGAGTAAATCCTTGCCTCCAGTGTGAGAGATTCTGCTGGGATTGCAGGGATGAGGGTGGTGAATGCAGCTTAGTTAAAAATGAGGTCTTGGCTGGGTGCAGTGGCTCATGCCTGTAATCCCAGCACTTTGGGAGGCCCAGGTGGAGGATCACTAGGTCAGGAGTTCAAGACCAGCCTGGTCAACATGGTGAAACCCCGTCTCTACTAAAAGTACAAAAATTAGCCAGGCATGGTGGCGGGTGCCCGTAATCCCAGCTACTTGGGAGGCTGAGGCAGGAGAATCGCTTAGAACCCAGGAGGTGCAGGTTGCAGAGAGCCAAGATGGTGCTGCTGCACTCTAGCCTGGGCAACAGAGTAAGACTCCGTATCAAAAAAAAAAAAAAGACGTCTTGCTTCGAACACAAGTTGTTTTCCAGTTCCCTGTGATGAGCACAAACTTGTTTATGCTATCAGAGCTGGCCTGGGAGGCCAGCTGCTGCTCCTTGATGTGGAGAAGGCGCCTCTACCAGGCTGACTCCTTTGCACCTGGCAGACAGCCCTGGGGAACAGGCGAGATGATCTCACGGGCCGGGTGGAGTGAGCATCCCGGACAAGGACCAGGCCTCTGTGCGCATGGATATAATCAGCTTTGATAGGCAGAGGCTGAGGCTGTTTTTCCAATTAGAGCTGTTAGAGGATTCTGGCAGGGGCAGCAGTGGGCTTAATTTAACAGACCTGGGACTCATTGAATTAACCAATGTAGAGGGGATGAGGCGGACACTAATGTAAGGCTGTGGGGGCAGAAACAGGGAAGGGGTGAAGGGGGCCAGAAGGGCCTGTCGGCAGGGACACAGTGAGGCCTAGTGATGTGGTCCAGGCTGCACAGGAGCATCTTCTCATTTGGTAGGAAAGCTTGTGCAAGCAGGATGGGGTGGAGACTCCTCTGGTACTGGTGAGGCTGGCCTGGTGGGCATTGCTCGCAGGATCTGGATTCTCAGAGGCCATTGACCAGGGTTCTGGACAGTTTTTTGTGCCCATCATCCTTCCCAGGCACCCTGAGGCTGCTGCCATCTCCTCCCCTTTCTAGAAGCCAAAGTTCTAAGCCACTCTGTCAAGCACCTTCTTGGTTTGAGAATAAAGAACATTAGGGCCAGAGCAATCATTAAACGTCCTGAGTCCACGCCTTCATGTTACAGAGGCGGCAACTGTTTCCTAGAGAAGTTGAGAAAACTTGTCTGAGAATATCCAACCCTTAGAGGCAATGTAATCCAGACCTCCCACCCCTAGCTGGTGCTGTTTCTTCAAACTGTGCTAACAGTTGGCCCCTCTGTCCTGGGCCTGTGTGCATTTCCAGCAACTTGTATCCCAAACCACCTGGGTGGTTTGAAAGTCATTCATTCATTCATATACAAAATTAGCCCGGCATGGTGGTATACGCCTGTAATCCCAGCTACTTGGGAGGCTGAGGCAGAAGAATTGCTTGAACCCAGAGGTAGAAGTTGCAGGGAGCTGAGATCATGCCATTGCACTCCAGCCTGGGCAGCAAGAGTGAAACTCCGTCTCAAAAGCAAAAAGAAAAGGAAAAGAAAGCATTTCGTTCGTTCAAAAAGCAGAATGCCAAACTGTACAGACAGCATGGTCCCAACTATCTGAAGAATAAAATATGTGGAAAAGACTGAGTAGAAACATGGGGAAAGACTTAACTGTTGCTGCTTCTGGAAAGTGAGTTGATTACTGTTAATAACTAATGTTTATTGGGTTTAATGACCCATCCTAACAACGACCTTATGTTGATAAGATTGTGGTACAACTCCTATGTTGCTAGGTGGCAGTGAAATTTTGTAAAACCCTTTGGGAAAATAGTATGGCAATGTTTATTGTTTCAAAGTGCATTAAAAAGTATTCTAATTTAAAATAGCTGATCAACACCTTTTTTTATTTTTCCTACCCTATGACGTCCTGTTGAAATAATAGAATAAGAGCCGGGCGCGGTGGCTCAAGCCTGTAATCCCGGCACTTTGGGAGGCTGAGACGGGCGGATCACAAGGTCAGGAGATCGAGACCATCCTGGCTAACACGGTGAAACCCCGTCTCTACTAAAAATACAAAAAACTAGCCGGGCGAGGTGGCGGGCGTCTGTAGTCCCAGTTACTCGGGAGGCTGAGGCAAGAGAATGGCGTAAACCCGGGAGGCGGAGCTTGCAGTGAGCTGAGATCCGGCCACTGCACTCCAGCCCGGGCGACAGAGCAAGACTCCGTCTCAAAAAAAAAAAAAAAGAAAGAAAAGGAAAAGATAATCTTACCTAGTATATAAGAAAAGTGAGGTATGGAAAGGTTTAAAAGTTGACCCATGGCTACATAGATACTAACTAGTAAATCCAGAATCTGATCTTGTCTATGAACCATCAGCCACTATGTAGGACTGCCACACACTTTGCACTTTTTTTATACTTTCCAAATTTTATACAATAGAGTAGTAAAAAAAAAAAAAAAAAAAAGAAACTAAAATAAATTGTATTTCCTGATGGGATATGCTAGTTGGCTATAAGGAACATTTTCCCGATTATACCTATCTGGCTCAGGAATTTGCTTAAGTCCCGAGGAAGAGAGATACAGGTGAGATTCCTGCCGCCTCTGAGGCCATCAAAAGTCTGATCCTTCTGCATAGGCTGGCTGTGGTCTGTTGTGACCAGACCAGGTGGAGGCTTCCTGGTGGAAGGCTAGGGTGCAATTCAGGGTTGGGTATAATTGGTAACAAGCCTGCCCTCTACCCACTATCATCTTAGGCCTTCCAGAACCTCGTGCCTTCACCAGGAATAACCTGGCCACGGCTCAACTTGCCCATGCCCCGACTTTGAGCCAAACCTGCCTCCTCTTTGAGATCAGTGGTGGAAGAGGTAAGAGTATAAGATGCAGAGCCACGCTGCATAAGTTCACATATCAGCTCTGTCACTTACTGGATGTTGGAGACAAGTCACTTACTAAACAAGTTAATCTCTCTGAACCTGTTGTATCCTCTGAAAATAAAGACAGTTCTGCATTACAGAATCTGTTGTGAGGGTGAACTAAATTCACAGTTAACGCAGTGCCTGGCACGTGGCAGGCATGTCTCCAGTGTAACCTTCAATAGTCCCTTCCTGCTTGGTCCAGCATTGCCCTATATACCTACATAACAGACCCAGAGAAAACAGTGTAGCATCTTCCCGTGAAGGGCTTATCTTGAGAAAGCACAAAACCTGCGCATATGAAACACAATATTAGAAGGAAAAATAGACTAACATTTGCTGAATTCCTATTATATGCCCCAAAAAGACAAAACATACTCATCTCATTTCTTTCAGGTAGAGGATGGCCTAGAATTGTGACATGTCGCAGTGTATAAAATCTAGATGCTGGGGCTGTGGGGTATTCCTTCCAGTTGCTTTCCTTGTGATGACTTTATTTCACTGACTTAACAAGTGACTTTAATCCTCCTCATCTCTGTCCCTTCAATTCTCTTGGGTAAACTGGACTCTTCTGTTGCCTGGATACCCGGCAGGTAGTCCCAAATGTCAAAGAAAAGCTGCCCAACCTTAGAATTTGGCCATGGACGTCACTGTGGGAGGACAAATAAATATAGAACATCAAGAGATTATTCATTTAGAGCCCAGCTTCTCCAGCATCTCACTGTGATTCACCAGCTCAATTAAAGGCGCAGTAATTCAGTGTGTCAGGAAGGCTGTTGTGAAGAGAACACATCCAGCCTCCCCTGGTCCACAACTCCCACCCCCCACTCCATCCCCCACCCAGCCCTCACCCTGGCAACTGATTAGATTTGCTCCTCCCTTGCCTAGTATATAAGTTACCACTGCTTGTTTCCAGAAAACCAATTAAGAAACCATAAATTGTGGTCGACTAGAAAGGTCACTGCACAAGCTATAAATACAGGCATTTCTAAACTGTGAGTGGAAGTCTCTGAAGCACAGTCTGTCCTGAAGACCCACGTCTGCCAGCTGAGGTTTTCTTTGATAAAATGAGAGAACATGAAGACGGAGATCAAAAAGGCATTCCCTGGGTTTTCGTTCTGCAGCCTGCTCTCTTGGGTGTAGCTGGGGATTCTGAGCCTCCGGCAGCCCAGCCCACACTCCGCGTTTGGTTTTGGTTTGTTGTTTTTGTTTTGGGGGAGTGGAGAGGGGTCATAAAAATGATCTCTTCACATTGTATAAATGGTGTATGTGTTCAGGTAAAACCTTTAAAACACTGAAAAACAATGGAGAAATAACCCCTAATTCCACCCCTTAAAAAAATGGTTAGCACTTTAGGATATATTATTCTAGGCTTTTTAATAGGCTATATGTACACATATTTGTTTTGCTTTACAGAAACATATTTAAAGAGTGTCATTTACTAATACTGTTTTGTAGCCTGCTTGCTCAGCAATATTTGATAATATTATTTTTCCATGGTATTCTACATGTGCCATAGGTTATTTAACTTCCCCTGTTGTTAAGGAATTTGATTGCTTACTGATTTCCCTTCGTATATAATGCTGCAGTGAACATCATTGAGTTGACGTCTTCACTGACGTCTTCACGTAACTATAATTATTTCCTTCAGGGAAATGCTTGAGGTGGAATTGCTGAGCCCTTGATCTTTAAGACTGGTGTATGTTGCCAAATCACCTTCTAGGGAGGTTCTACTAGTGTATGCTGGTGGGGGCAAAAATGGGCTTGGTCACTTTTTAATCTTGACCAAGTTGTTAAAACGACGTTGTGTTGTTTTAATCCAAATAGCCACTTAGTATCTGCTAACACATCACAAAAGGCTCCCAGAGCCACACAGGCCCTAACCTGGAGTGGACGTTCCTTCCCACCAGCCTTGGCTAGGCTCTTCTGAGCTCCCTCACCCTCAGGACAGTAGCTGTGATGCACCAGGGTCTCAGGTCTCCCCAGGGTAGATTCAGAGCCAGGCATAAGTTGTATGTCCTATTCAACCCGAAAGAAAGACTCTTAGGGCCAGCCACCAATCTAGGCTGCAGGCCTGAGTGCCACGCACAAAGTAAAACGAACCCAGGTTATGGACCTAGGAGCAGAGTGGGCTCTTCTGTTTCCCCACCAAAGCCCTCTGCCCAGCTGTGAAGAGGGTTCCCTAGGGCTCAGCCTCAAGGGGTAATAACCAGCCACACGTGTGTGTGTGTGTGTGTGTGTGTGTGTGTAGCACTTAGCCACCTGCTAAGCCCTCTGACATAACTGTGCCATTTAATCCTCAAGACAACCCAGTAAGGAAGACCCAAGTATTACACCCATTAACAAATGAAAGTATCAAGGTTCAGAGACACTGAATAACTTTCTCAAAGTCTCAAGGAAAACCAGGATTTAAATTCAGACCTCAGGCCTCAAATCCTGAGCATTTCCAAAGTGACCTATAACCTGTCTAGCCCCTGGCATGTCTCAGCCCAAGGCCTTTGTCCTCATCCTTAAGTATTTGAGTTTCAGGACCCAGGAGCCAAGGCCCTTTCCCGAGGGTCTGGCAGTGGAATGAGTGGCTGACAAAGCAGGGTGCCAGAGTTCTCCGCTGGCACCTTGCCACCAGCTCTGCCTGCACCCTGGCTGCATCAGGCCTGCTGCCAGGAAAAGGGAGGGAGACCTTTCTACCCATCAGAGATGTGGAGGATGAATTAAAGTCCATTAGCAAACCGTGACATCCTTTAACATACAAAGCAGTATTATTAATAATGTTTGAAATGAGATTATTTCAAAAACATTAAGTGGTCATGGAACAAGTGATATCAAACCCAAAGCAGAGTCTTCTAGTTCCTAAGCAATCTCTTTAGCCCGAGGCTCCTCTTAATATGTAGTAAATAGAGTAAGCTATTTAGCTGGGCTATTAGGCCTTTGAGCAAGGAGAGCTCACCCTAAACACATCTATTCCTGAGACCTTCTTGATCTAAAATGCACATCAATGATAGCTCAAGGTGCCAGCATGCATGTGTTCATTCAGCCAGTGTTTATAGAGCTCCTACCATGTGCTCCAGGGATACAGAAATGAACAAGGCATAGCCCCTGCCCCGAAGATTCCCTCACCCACAGTTTTGTGCAGATAAATTGTTCCGTAATCAAATAATGACATGACCCCCAGAGCACTGCTATAATAATAGAAGATCCACAGCACCTGCTCCACAGGCAGGGGTGAAATCAGGAAGCACTTCACAGAGGAGGAGCCTTGCATGAGGAGTAGCCGGGGTCCGAGCATGAGGTCTAGACACACCGCTCTACAGCTTCCCCAAAGTGCCAGGCTTTCTCCTGTCTGGAGCAGGGTTGGGACCTGACTCCATGTGTCTTAGGAAACTTCTCTCTGGTGGCAGAATGGAGAAGGGCCTGGCTATGGGAGGACTGGAGCTCAGTGAAGAGCCCACTGCAGGGTCCAGGTCAGAGGCGGTGGCAGTTATCCTGATGGAGATTGGCAATGCCCAAATCCAGATCACCATGAGAAGCCCCAGGGGCACATTTAACCCCCCAGCCTGCCATCCATAGAGACTCTGATTCCCTGGGTCTGGTGATATCTGGGGATCGTTACAAAGCTCCCCAGATGACCCAGATGTCAACCAGGCTTGGAAACTGCTGGTCCAGGTACCCTCCAGCTCAGAGATTCTAGGAGACAACAAGTTAATATATGGGCTTTGTAAGGTGTGAAATGCTATGCAAATATGAGTGATGTGTTTTTCAGGATTTTCTCTATGAAGGTAATTTTGTCAACCACTACCTAATCACTTCTCACAATGTGTAATCAGTGGCAGGTTTGACTTCAGTTTCCTTCTGCATCTATTTCCCTGCTCCTCTAGTCTCCAATCAAGCCAGGAGAATTCTTCTCCAGCCAAGGAAAATCATTTTGAAACTGAATAATCCTCTCTCTTTCCCACCACCCACTGACCTGTTCGTAGCTTTGGTAAATCCAAACGATATTCCTCTGGTTTGAAATAAAACTGTTACTCCAAGACTGCATTTGTTAACCATCTGGAGCCCATTTACTTCCTCCCAGGGAAGATTCCTTGCCCTGAAGCTCACGGGGAAAGCCTGCTCTGAGCAAGAGCTGCTCTTCCACTGGCCCTGCTGCTTTCTTTTACATGCCAAAGCCTGTGAGAACCAGTGTAGATCACTAATGGGCTGAGTCCAGATAAACTCAATGTAGAGTGGAGCTTTCGGGTTTGCAGATCCTGGACCTGCCTCTTACCAGTGGCATGGGTTTGGACAAGTAATTTAAATTTCTGAGCCTCAGTTTTACTGTCTCCGAAAGAGAGAAAATAATATCTATATCCCAGGGAACTTGCAACATTGAATGATGTGATGCATGTTATGTATCTGGTATGGCATTATGCAGGAATATAGAAATGCAGGGTTGCAGCTTTGCGGAGGAGAGATGTCACAAAAAGGGGCTCAAGAAGTCTGCAAACAAGGTACTCTGGCTGTGACTACCTTCCAGTGCAAGGCCCAACCCTCCAGCCTGCCTCACTCACCAGGTGGGGTGTTTACCTGGCGCAGAGAATTGCCGCTGTCTACATCCACTGTGGTGCTGTGCCCAGGGCTGAGCCCTTGCTTATCCTCCAATGTTCCCTTAAACAGCCTCTTCATTTAGCACATGTCAGCCTCCACCCTCCAGCCTATGCTGATACAGAGCAGGCCTCTTAGCAGGCATGTCTGCCACCAGACTCTCTTCTGTGACCCGAAGATCACTCTGGTCAGCCGTTAACACAATTTGAAATAAGTAAAATTTGTGGTTACTTAATCTCAAAAGCTTCAGTGTATTCCCAGGAGAATAGAAAGGAGACTAGATTTTTTTTTTTTTTTTAATTGAGATGGGGTCTCACTCTGTCACCCAGGCTGCAGTGCAGTGGTGCTATCTCAGCTCCTGCCTCAGCCTCCAAAGTAGCTGGGATTACAGGCACCCACCACCACACCCAGCTAATTTTTGTATTTTTAGTAGAGATGGGGTTTCACCTTGTTGACCAGGCTGGTCTTGAACTCCTGACCTCAGGTGATCCACCCACCTTGGCCTCCCAAAGTGCTGAGATTACAGGTGTGAGCCACCGCGCCCGGCAGGGATCAGATTCTTATTTTTCCTCCTCTCCTACCACTCTTCCTTCCCCTTGTTTTCCTTATTTCAGAACATCATTGAATCTTGGCTCCTATCATCCAACCAGGAGGATATAGACCTTGAGACATCCCTTAGAAAGGCGAAGAATGTCCTGGGCATGAGCTGCGATGGTGAAAGATTAAACATTGTTAGGGTGCTATCACATGGAAACTGGTCTGGGAGGAAGGCAAAGTCATTAACTAATTGAGAAATACTACTACCCCCAGGATGAGAACACAGGTACTCAAAGGCAGTTAAAGCCCTGTCCAGGGTTACACAACTAAAAGAATGGCACAAACTGAATTTGGAACCCAAGATATCTACCAGAATCCACAAATAAAGCAACCATATTTTGGGTCCTGGGAAATAATGGCAGAAGAGTAGGACTAGGGCTACATTTAGAAGGGCTGAACCGGTGAGGCTGTTTTATGTAGTGGCCAATAGCAACCCCCAGAATGTTTTAGAAGAGGGAAAGGACATGACCAAAGAATGATTTAGGAAAGTGAATATAGCAACATACAGAAAAGATGGAAAGGAGAAGAGATTGCTAGGAAAGGGACTGTTTGAAATATGACCCTCAACCCAGGTGGTAGCAGTAGGTACAGAAAGCAGTGTCAAAGGTAATGCCATGGCTCCAAGCCTAGAGACTGGAGGGATACTATCAACAGGAGTGGGAAGTATTAATAACAGTTGATTTTTTTTTTTTTTTTTTTTTTGAGCCGCTGTTACGTGCTTGCCACTGCAAAACTAAGAGGTTTTTTTGTCAACTTTCTCATTAAGTCTCCTAATGGCCCTAGGATGTATTTACTAGTCTCCCCATATTATAGATTTTGGAGATGGGAAACTCAGGCCCAAAGTAGTGACGTGATTTGCCCAGTTTACACAGCTGATAAGGTGAGCCAGTATTCCAACCCAGGTCTGGCTGACGGTCTCTAGAATTCACCCTTTTAACTCAGCACTGAGCAGCCCCTCCAACCCACCTGCAGATACAAGCTGGGTAAAGGGTGAGTTGGTTGGTTTGGCAAGTGAGGGGGACCTAGCCTCTAGAGCTTTTGTCTCCCCTAAGAGACCAAACTCACCCTTCCACTGGTCTGGATGGATGGCAGTCAGCACTCACTGAGATTAGGATTTTCTGTTGAAGATACTCGCACCACGAAAGGTCCACTGTCAGGGTGGGCGAAGGCAGCTCCAACTCAGGCTCTGGACAGACCTGGGAATATAGTGGCCTTCAGAACATTAGAGAATGAGGACACAGAAGAGACTAAGTAGAAGGAAGTTGTGGGATAAAAGAGGGAAATTCCTCCAAAACCCAGAATATTCCTAAATAAAGGATGATGGATAGGCAGTCAACCAGGGAGAAAAGAATAGAACACGAAAGGAAACGAACTAGAGCTCCCATCACTTATTTTGCCTGCGTTTCTCCAGCAATAGTCCCTTTTAGGCCCACTGTACCCAAGTCTAACAGCCCAGCAAAGCTCCCCTAAAGCCCAGCTCAGAATCATCCAGCCTAGATGTCTTTGTCCCAGACAGAGGCTGTTAGTCTTAATCTCAGATAATATATTATCTCAAGATAATATAAACATCCAAGAGAAAGGAAAGGCCCAAGGAACCTAACGTTATGAGACTTCATTGTCAGCAGTAACACTGCCCTCAGACCCAGGCATGAGACATCGCTATGCTGGCCCTCCTCAGGCCACACCACCTTCTCCATGGACAGTAAGCCTGTTCCCTCCCTTCTAGACCATATCCTTGCGCTGTCCCAACAACCTGAAGCTACTTCCCGGGCCCATGCAGGCCTCTTCCCCCTGCTCTCTCCTTCCAAGGGTATGCATACCCTGTGCCTGCAGCATGGCTAGGAGGCAGTTCTTTGGGTACAGGGGATGGAACCTGGACATTAGGGCTGGGGTGTTCATACTCCATGTACATGGGGCTCCCTAAGGGGTACAGTCTAGGGTGGAAAGAGAAGGGGAACAGGCTGCAGGCTAGCAACTAAGCCCGCTCTTCCCATGCCACCACATTTCAGCACGGAACTGATTTTCCAGGTGTTTGAGGATGGAACATTTTTTCATTTAACAGTTGCTAGCTGGATTTTTAACTTTTAAATATTTGGATGTATCATCTGTGGCCTCCATTTATCTTTTTGCCCTCACCCCTACAAATGTGAGGATAGCAATCTTGTGTTGAAGGAACCATAAAAGTCATTCATTCCAACCACATGGCCAAGCTTGCAGTCCCACCAAATGCTTAATCACTTCCAATTATGATTGTATGCTGGTCAGACTGCCTCCTGAAGGACTAGCTCGTTCGTCTCTGCAGTTTTCTCACTGCTAGCAGCAGACCTTTATTCCGATGTCTTCCTGTTCCAGAAACAGCATTTAGTAGTAATAAGTTGAAGATTCACTCTGCCAGGCAATAGAGTGTAGAGATGAATGAACTTTGACTCATGGAGACCAGGCTCCAAATCCTGACCCTGCCACTTACTAGATGTGTGACCTTGAGCAAGCTTCTCAGTCTCTCTGATCTTCAGTTTCTTCATCTGTAAAATGGAAGCAATAATTCCCCACCTCTGTTGCCTCAGCTAGAGTGCAGTGGCGAGATCATGGATCACTGCAGCCTCAGACTTCTGGGCTCAAGCAATCTCTTGCCTCAGCCTCCTGAATAGCTGGGACTACAGACACCTGCCACCATATCTGACTGTGTGTGTGTGTGTGTGTGTGTGTGTGTGTGGAGACTGGGTCTCGTTAGGTTGACCAGGCTGATCTCAAACTCCTGTGCTCAAGAAATCCACCCCCGCTTAGCCTCCCAAAGTGATGGGATTATAGGCATGAACCACTGCTCCTGGACTTTGATCTCAATATCTTAAACAGAAGGTCCAGTCTCTGTGATGAGGGATGTAATTAGTGCCAATAAGTAGTGACTTGATTATTAATGTACCAAGTTACGTTCACACTTGTTCTCATGGCAGAAAGGCTGGAGTTTTACATAGGAAGACCTGAGAACTCGTCTCTGTGCCTCCACTTACTAGTTGTGTTACCTTAGACAAGTCACCTCTTCTCTGTGTGCCTCCGTTAGTTACCTCTCAATAAAATGGAGCTGATGATCTCCATCACCTCACAGGGCTCATACTAAAACGCCCCTACCAAAAAGTCATTTCTTCATTCATTCATTCATTCTGGAAACATGCATGAAAGGGCTCCCTTGTATTTGGTGCTGAGATAGAAAAGTGTGCCCAGCTCCTGCGCTCAAGGGACCCATACTCTAGTGGATGAGACAGATAATAATAAATATATACATATATATAACACAGTGTGACCGGTGCTGGCATCCTGAAGGAGGGGACAGCTGGCTCTGCCCCAGAAAGGGTGCATAAGAAAGTAGCATTTGAGAGGGATTAGTGGGGAAGAGAATATCATGGAAAAAAAAAAAGCATGGAATCATGTAGTTTTATGGAACAGAGATACAAAATAAAACGAATCTTTCCTTCCAGTGACAGGTCTTTAGATATCCGACAAAGATATCATCGCATATCCCCCCCATCCTTTCTCTGACAACTTCTCTTAGGCAGGCTCAACATCCCCAGTTTCTTCAACCATTGCTCACCTGCGTGGCTGTGAGTGTCCCCAGGCCCTCTCTGGACATGGTCCCTTCTCTGTGTGTCCCGGCGGCAGGGCATACTCGTATGTCTACATATGTCACACATATCACCACAACCAGTTCTTTAGCCAGAGCATAATTAAAACCTTATTTGAAAGCAGGTTATACTTTCCAAAATTCCAAGAGTCTATGAGTTTTACTGCAAATCAGAAGGTTCATCATCTATCTACCTAGTGACATATGGGCTTGTCTCATGGGAAAAGTATGTGTGTGGTGAAAGCGTGAAGCACAGAAATGAGAAAAGCGTACATGCTCATGCAGGGATTCCATGGACCATTGGCTTAATGCTATTGGTCCAGGGGGCAATGAAACCCCATCTCTAGAGGGTGTCTTCTTAAAGCTCGAGGGATCCTGGTGAGATAGGTCTAGAACTCACATTTCAGGTGAATGTCATAGCTCGCTTTGGTTCAAAAGTCTTAGAATTGGCTTTGATAGAACTGGGTGCTTTTCCATGACTGTGAATTAAAAGGAAAAGCAAAATGAACAGAAGGCAAGTTCTCTTGAAGGGAAACAACAGCCCTGCCATAGGATCTGGAGGCCCTGTTGCTGTCTTGAGCGATGCAGTGGGCATTTGGCCCGGGTGCACAGTGCCCCCACATGCTGGGCGGCTGTTGTCGGCCCGGGGCCCTTTCACTTACAGGTATTCTCCCTCACTGTTGAGTACGGGGCATTCTTTTTGTTATTGCTGTCCCCTTAAAGTCTCATCTCTGAGTGAAGAGGGCCTGGCCCTTGAAGGACAGCTGGAGAAGACATGAGCACCAGTCCCTTACAGCTTCGTTCACAGTGGCCGCAGCCAGCATCTTCCAAGGTGGCGGGAGGACACTGCAGGCCAGGACTTGCACAGGGAAGCCGCTGCCCTTACTCACAGTCCTGGTCACCCTGTGCTCCTGCTCAGTCTAATGGCAGCACTGTAGCTGCCTGCCTAGCCCATCAATTCAGGGGCCGGTCTTTGCTGCACAGTTTAAGGAGTCAAAGGGGAGAAGACAACTGGTTCTTACCACCAAAAGATTAAGCACTGGGCAGCAGTTCTCACACTTGAGTGTCCAAAGAAATACTTGAAATGAGTGTGACTGTCCTGGTTTATGCCAGTTGTCCCAGCATAACTATTAATAGTACCCCCATTCACTCAAGTGTCCCAGTTAGGCAATAAATGGAATAATCACCCTACTTAAAATGCACATTACCAGGATGCACCCACAGGTATTCCCTGGAATCTGGATTTTAAACTAGCATCCTGGCATTTCTGTGGCACACGGTGGATAGACACACTTTGAGAAATTCTGATGATAACAGGAAACTAGGCAAACCAAAAACCATTATAACAACAATAATTTTAAAAAGACAGCAATCCTCTGCTTTTGTGAGGGCTTATGTTGTTCTTTTTAATGTCTTGCTTTGGTTTAACAAATGTGAGTATCCACTATGTTTGTAGTACTTTGCTAGATGCTCTAGGAGATACAGAGATAAAGAAGCTGGGTCCCTGCATCAGAGGAGTTTACTTCTGTAGAGGCACTCACACAGATATTACACAGGAGTGAACCCTGGGTCATGAGCAAATGCTGAAGGGGAGGCATTTATGCAATAGTGTAACAGTGGGAGGGAGGGAGGACATGAAGATAAGGAAATGGGAATTCAAAGAGGCTGAGTGACTTATCCAAGGTCCCGCTAAGCCATGATGTGGCCTCCCAACTCCAAGGCCTGGGCTTCTTCCTACGTACTTGCCACCGAACTCTAACCACCACCACCTGCCAGCAGCAACCCCAGAAATATGCATGTGACAAACTCTTGGCAAGGAGGTAAGAAGGGGGATGGGAGAGGGCCATCAGAGTGACTAGAATTACTGAAAAGCAAGGATTAATCGAAAGAGGATTCCTAAAGAGGACAAAAAGGAACTTAAGAAACATCGTTATAAAACAGCTGGGCATGGTGGCTCATGCCTGTAATCCCAGCTACTCAGGAGGCTGAGGCAAAGTGGAGGTATCTTTCTGATTCTGATACATACTATCAAATTGCCCTCAAATCACCTCTGCCAGTTTACACTCAGCTGTGGCTTGAATGTGTCCCCCAAAATTCATGTGTTGGAAATTTAATTGCCATTGTATCAGTTTTAAGAGGTAGGGTCTTTAAGAGGCCATTAGGCTATAAGGGCTCTGCCTTTGTAAAGGGATTCATATTGTTATAGTGGGAATGGGCTCTTGATAAAAGGATAAATTGGCCTGCATTTTCACTTGGTCTCCCACACTCCCTTGCTCACTCACCTTCTGCCATCAGATAACCCCCACCAGATGCTGGTGCCATGCTCTTGGATTCCCCGATCTTCAGAACCATGAGCCAAATAAGCTTCTGTTCTACATAAATGATGTCTTCTGTTATATGCTGTAATAGCAGCAGAAAATAGGCTAAGACACAGTCCCAGCAACAGTGCTAGTGCTATGGCCTTGACCACAGGCTGAATCAGGCTCAACAGCAGCTGGTTCCAGAGAGGCCACCAAATAGGAACATTCTGAAGAGTGTTTATCATTCATGTTTCCCACCAAATCGCCGTCTCCTTTTGTCTTCTTCTAACCCCTCTCCCCAAGTTTGGCTTGGTTTTATGGAAGCGACTTCCTGCATTGGCCATTCATAAGTGATTTAAATTTAATTATTCTTCCTTTCTCTGCCTATAGATCCTATGACAGGAGTCTTTCTCTAGTATTAGTATTAGTATTAGTATTATTTTACAACTGTTGTCTCCTTAGCCACCCCCTTCCTCTGTTACTTCCCTTCTATTCATCATCTTATTCTGTTGCCCTTGACTTTTCTGCAGTCACACAGCTCTCTGATATCTGACAAAAGCTATGCACCCCTTCTCCAGAGAGACATTCAATAGCGTGTGCACGCACTCACACACACACACACACACACACACACTTAAGATTTGTGTGTGTGTGTGTGCTAATCTATCTATTTCTTCTCAACTTTACCTAAATTGGCATCTTTCTATCTCTGAGAGTTACTGATAATTCCAACTGAATTTCTACTTTCTCTGGACAAGTCATTCTCATTTATAATTACAACCCACAAAAGAAAAAAAATGTTGCCCTGTCTCTTCAAGGTGTCACATTCAAAGAGACTCAAATCCGCTATCCAAAACATATTTTGAAAGCAATTAAAATGTTTATTGAATATTTGAGGAAAATTCCAAAGGGAGGAATTTCATTCATAACATATTTGTAAAACTTTAAAAATTCTCTTTCCCCATCTCCATCTCTCCCTCTATCTTGCACAGATGGCCGCTGCTCCTGAAGTCTCCTCCTCCCTGCAGGCTCTTCAGCACGTTCCTCACACACCTCTCATTCTGGCTCTTTGATCTCTCCCCCTCTTCTCTCATGGTCTAAGTACACCAGGTTGGCTACTCTGACCTTTGTAACATATAAACCCAAACAGCATGGTACCTCCCAACTTACCTTTTACCCCAAGTCTGCACAGCCCACAAGATGAGCTGGTAGACAGCGTTTAGCAGAAAGCAGAAGAGGGGAAAGGCTATAGACACTGTATCTTAACCTACTATGTTTTTCTGTTACATAACAGCCTTGTGAAGCTGCCCTCTTGCTAACCCTTCCTAACCTGTTCTCTAGGACAGCAGGCTTACCTGGACCATCCGTTCTGAGTCTTCTCCCATGGGTTAGCTACCACATGCAGTTCTCACCCCTTTAGCTCACAGGCCTGTGTATGACACGGGGGCTCCTGCCCACTTTCACCTCCACTTCTGGGAAAGAGTGAGAAGCTGCAGTTTAGAATCAGCACATCCTGCCTCACCCCAGCTACAGGGTGCAAAGTGATAATGATTTCAGCTCTCAGAGCCATCGCAGGACTGCCCCCTGCAGAGAAGTCAGAGTATGTTTCTCAGATAGAAATGAGATTTGTCAGCCGGGTGTGATGGCTCACACCTGTGATCCCAGCACTTTGGGAGGCTGAAGCGGGCAGATCCCTTGAAGTCAGGAGTTCAAGACCAGCCTGGCCAACGTGGTGAAACCCTGTTTCTACTAAAAATACAAAAAATTAGCCAGGCGTGATGGCACATGCTTGTAATCCCAGCTACTTGGGAGGCTGAGGCAGGTGAATCGCTTGAACCTGGGAGGCAGAGGTTGCAGTGAGCCAAGATTGCACCACTGCACTCCAGCCTGGGCAACAAGAGCGAAACTTCGTCTCAAAAAAAAGGAAATAAGATTTGTCAAGAGGTATAAGTTCAAGAGATCTATTCTGCAGCCTGGGGACTTTTTTCCCAGCAATATATTATATACTTGAAAATTGCCAACAGAGTACATTTTAAGTGTTCTCACCTTAAAAAGACAAAGTATGTGAGGTCATGCATATAACTAGCTTGATTTAGCCATTCCACAATGTGTACATATATTAAAACATCATGTTGTACATCATCTTTATATATAATTTTTATCTGTCAATTAAAAAATAAAATCTAAACAGAGGTTTGTTGGGATACAGATGCTGTTTCCTTAGTTTTGCTGTCTCACAATACTGATTCTAATAGTCAACTAGGCCAATTTCTAGTAGGTTTACTTGGACCTTGACAAAGATATCCAAAGAATGAGTTGAGAATTACTAAACCCTTATGTGGAATAGGAACTGTATGTGTTGATGTGCAGTTGACCTAAGAATAAAAGGCATGGCTGGGCACAGTGACTCACACCTGTAATCTCAGCACCTTGGGAGGCCAAGGTGTGCGGATTGCCTGAGCTCAGGAGTTGGAAACCAGCCTGGCCAACATGGCGAAACCCTGTCTCTACTAAAAATACAAAAATTAGCCAGGCGTGGTGGCAGGTACCTGTAATCCCAGCTACTCAGATGACTGATACACGAGAATCGCTTGAGCCCGGGAAGCGGAGGTTGCAGTGAGCTGAGATCACACCACTGCACTCCAGGCTAGGCCAGACTCCGTCTCCAAAAAAAAAAGAATACAAGGCATGCGTTTAGATGTGAATGTCCCATTCCAGCTCTCTAAGTGAGGGTGGAAGTTCCCGTCCGTGTGGCTGAGGGCGTCGTTTTGTTCTGATCCAGTGGGACCTTCCTTTGCAGGCTCCACTGTGTCTCACATGGGGCTTACGCCATGGGGTTCCCCTGGGGTCTCGCTCTTGTTTCAGGAGCTACCTCTGGACGGCCCCTCCGGTGGCTTCAGTGCAGCCCTGCCACCACGCGCACACTCAGCAGGCCTGCTGCCGCTTTCACAGTATCACCTGCCCCTGGGCTTTTCACAGTCCTCCTCGGGGCACTTTTGCCCATCTTAGAATATTTCTCATGTGGTTGAGGATTTTGGATTAATCCTGACACGTTTTTTAAGGCCTCCTAACCCAGAAGCTGCCTTGTCCCACTCTGGACAAGCCTTAGCCTGGCCCAGTCAGATCCGACTGGCGGGATAAATAGGCCAGGCTCTCTGGGATGGAGGAAAGGAGAGGAGAGCGGCTCAAAAATGTTCCCCAAGCCTCCCGGCACGATGTGGGTGGACACAGCTTCCAAATTTCCCTGTTGCACTTGTGTATATCCTTCTGTGAGATTCGTCTTGGACTTGGTCTAAAGTTTCTTTGGTATAATTTAATCAACCTAGTTCCATCCTGTCCCTTTTGGAAACTCCTTTGCAAGTCTCCCGCTTCCTGCCACTCTAGTGTGAGGACTCTGGGCTCCGTGACCAGTCTTTACAGCTAGCTCTCTCTGGCCCTCTTGTCAGCCTAACACAGTGCCCCTCTCCTTATCTCCTTCTGCCTCAGAAGTCAAGCTCTCTGTCCCTTCAGTGGCCTGTGTTCTTACTGGATTTCTTCCAGTCTGCTGACCTCTCGCTGAAGAAGTGAAACAAGCCCTCTAGATGTTTCTGCCTTTCCTAGCAAGTCTGTTTAGCCATCACTGAGCTGCAGGCCTGTTGCGTAGGGAATCTCAGAACACCCTCTAAACAATCAAGGACAGATAGGGAGAAATCCACGTCATAAAGTGCAACACAACAGACTTGTGAAATGTGAAGCCCTATCCCATGGGCCTAGGCTAGGCCGTGGTGTCCCCATGCCTCCTGCAGATGGCTAGCAATTCAGGCTGCTTTGATAGGCCAGGAAAGAGCACTGACTCTGGAGTTAGAAGAGTGAGGGTGGCATGGAGATAGGCCACTCGGCATGTTCTATGCGTAGCAAGAACTACTCTGGTCATGGAAGAAGAGTGGCAGCAGGGCGTCCCGGAAATAGTCATGTGACCGTGGCCAAATCACTTGGCCCTCCTAAACTTAATATTTTCTGTAAAGTAAGAGAAATCAAAATCTGCCATGCCTAGGAGACAAACAAGATGAACAAGATGAAGCATAGGAAAACTCTGTAAACTGTCAGTGAACATTGTTATGAAAGGCAAAAACTGAAACAAAACCAAGTCCAACGTGAACCAAACCCTTAACAGGTTTACTGGCTCAGCACTGGCCTCTCCGAAGCGGAGCAGACAGACCTGTGATCAGAACCCCAAGAGCTCCAGAGACTAGCGTTATCTCCATAAAATTGCCCACACTCATGTAAAATGACACATAACTAAGTCCCAATTATGTCACATGGACTCTAGGCAAACCTGAGGTTCTCAGGAAGAGAGGCCTGGAAGGATCAGAAAAGGCTGGGAGCTGGGGCAGGTGGAGCTTGAGGTGCTATGTGACACTCTGCAGCAGAGACACGTGGGCAGTGTGGTGGATGGTGACAAGGAAGACTTCCAATAAACATGGCATGCTCTAGATGCTAGTTTCTGCATTAGACAGATACGTATTGAGCATCTTCTATGTTCTAGGGCTAAAGATTCACTGGTGAGTAAGGCAGACATGAAACAGTGTGCTGTGGGGCTTCAGACCAAAGTCACAGTCATAGCCCCTGCCCAGCCCAAGGGGCCCACAGCCAGGTTCTCAGGCTCTGCCAGTGCAGGGGTCCCACACACCTGTGCCCACTCTTCCGTGATCAGCACAGTTTTTGCTGAAGAAACATGCAGAGCAGCCTGTTTTGTGTTACCCCAATCAGGGAAGGGGTATGCTCAGCCTTGCCCTTGACAGGCATCCAGGATGCAGGCAGCACCTCTGAGGCAGCCCTTGGCTGGGAGGAGCAGGGCACCTCTGTTTATCTGCAGCAAATATTTATTTGTAACCCCAAGCACTGAACAAGCCTGATGGGTGTGCCTGCTCCGGGGCGTCTGTGCGCTCCAAGCCATGTCAGACCGTGGTGGTCGGACAGAAATTGCAGAGTCACCCCCAGGCCTTCCACAGGTGGACTGGACACTGGAGCTCCTGAAACCAGAGGACAGGCCATGTTTTCTGTCCGTCCCCTCCTGTGAGCTCCTCGAGGGCACTCTGCCTCTCATCTTGTGTCCCTGGAGCCGGGCTCCATGCCAGGCACCTTCCTTAGTGCTCAGTGAGTAGTAGATGAAGAATAAATGAGGGGAATAACAGAGTTTCCACAAGGATGCTGAGACACAAAGGCCCAGCCAGACGAGGTCCAGTCAAGGTCATGATCAGGAGCCTACGGGTCATGTTCTGTTCTGAGCAGCCCATCAAGGATGGAATGGAAGAGAAGAGGAATAACAAACTCATTTTCACATGCATTACCTCAGGCATAACTCAAATATGAGCTGGGGTCACATGTTCCGCAGGATCTAGATAGGACTTGCTCAAACCCCCATAATAGGGCTCAGTGGAAACCTAAACTCTGTTCTGAGAGCTGCTGTTCTCATGGTCACCTCTGGCTCCAAACACCTCCCTCCACCGAATTTTTCTTGCTGTGAGAGTCTTCTGTGTTCTTTGTATATGCATCCAGATAGGCACTCAGCCCCTTCACTGGATTGCCGCAGAGAAGAAAAATATCACTCACATTGAGGAGACACCACCACAAAAAGCTGGAATTAAATAAGACACCTCCCGATTCCTGGAAGCCTTTTGCAGTGCCTGACTGCTGGGATTTTTAACTGGCCAGGAGACCCAGCGGAATCCCCCAGCCTCAGCTGTTTTTTAGGGCTCGTCTCTCTTCCTCACCCCACCCTCCCTGATCTGCCTGCCACCCAACACCCACACGCTCTCCCAGGGCCACTCCCAAACCTCAGCACAGCCAGACTCACCCAGGGACCAGTGAGCATGGAGACGCCTCTCCCGTGAGCAGCTCGGAGGGCTAACTGCAGGGACCCCGAGGCTCTTGGTACAATGTCAGCCCTTTTTAGAAGGCAGTGTGATTTTAAAGATCACTGTCCCCCCCTCATTTTCCCAGGTAATCCTCACCCCGTAGAGAAAGGTGTATTATTTATCTCCGTTTTACAGATGAGCCTCAAGGAGATCATTAATTGTCCAAAGTCACCCAGGTAATGAATGCGGAAAATAGGGTTTAAACCCAAATCTTGGAACTCCTGGCCTAGTGCTCTTTCCACTGTGCACAGCAGAGCACAGCAGGATGGAAGGCTCTGTGTGGGGACAGCACTCTGTGCAAAGCAACTTCCCCGTTAGACCTGGTCATTCCAGCCTTCAGAATGTGCAGATACCAGGCAGGCGGCTGGAGTGGAGCTTAACAAAGACACGTGATTCCAAGTCTGTGCCCCCAGATGGTCTAAACTGTAAAGAAGCAAACAAAATACACCCACAGGATACCCGTGTATCAATAAACGCCAATACTGGAGGACAGATAGGCCTCAGGAAGATCAAACAAAAATGTGCAGCATATAGTCAATCCTGAAAGGCTCCCTGGGGGAAGTGAAAGCCTCCTTTCTTCTCTCTTTTTGTTTGAGTTGGACTTCAGATGCAGAAGACTAAGTTAACTGTATTCTTCAGATCATAGCACAGTATCATGATCATTGGTCTGTTCAAGATCTGTCACATCTTATTTGTTTATTCTCACTCTCACTTTCATTTACCTTCTTCCGTAGGCAGCCACAATGTGTATTCATTTTTTGGTATGTGTTCTCGAACGTGTGGATTGTGGATCTGTATGCTTGTAGTTTAAATCCATGTGAGCAGAATTCTTATGCCTCTCATGCTTGGTGGTTTGGTTTTGTTTCATTGTTTCTCTTACCACTGTGCTAAGCTTTCTCCTCGCTGCTGTGTGTTGCAGTGCCACATCTGGTCCTCTGCTTTC
Organism: Piliocolobus tephrosceles; assembly: GCF_002776525.5. Lineage (NCBI taxonomy): Eukaryota > Metazoa > Chordata > Mammalia > Primates > Cercopithecidae > Piliocolobus > Piliocolobus tephrosceles. The sequence goes on from NC_045434.1 coordinate 36,361,537, forward strand.
AGCAGGTGCATATCCTCTGTGATAGCATCTACCTGAGTTTTCGGGTCCGTTCCTCAGTGATGATCACTGAGGTTGCCTCTAAGTCCCCGCCATCATAAACAGCCCAGCATGGTAACAAACATCTTCACATATGACCCCTTATGGCCGTGTTAAGAAATTTCAGGGACATCGAACCAGGAGCAGAATTGCTATTTAATGGGCCATATGTGTACCTGCTATGACTAAGTGGTACCAGGTCACTCCCTCAGTGGCTGCCCCAGCCATGCCCACCACCAGTGTTCCTGTATACCTACGTCTGCACCAATGCTCGGCATTATCCTGCTCCTGACTTTTGCCAGTCCAAAGGTAAAAAGTGATAGCTCATTGCGGCTTCAGCTTGTATTTCTTGAATTACTAATGAGTTTGTGCATCTCTTCATTTCATTGGGAGCCTTTAGGGTAAACCACTTGTCCATTGCCTACTGTTACACTGGGGTTCTTGGAGGTCTTTTCTTGATGATTTGAGAGAGTCCTGTGTCTCCCAGAGAGACCCCTTCTCAAAGAGTGCACATCTCTTTGCTGCTGTAGTTACCCATCTAGGGTAAGAGAACCCATGTGGTCACTGGAGAGAACCCATGTGGTCACTAGTTCTTCAAACCCTCATCCTGGGGGTCAAGACTTTGCAATGGGCATACATACAATCAAAGTAAAGGGAACCCCTTCCCCATTTCCTTCTTCCAGCCTTGCCTGAGGATTGCAGGACAGGAAGACAGGTAACAAGGAAAAAAAGCTTCCTCTTCTCTGGGGCTGCTAACCTGCTGTGTCAATTTCATGAGTTAATAAATGAGTGGAGAAGGCTTAATTGCATCAGAGAAATTGAGATCAGCCGGTGCTTAGGACCCACTCAATTAACCTGTGCTCCTCAGGGGGCTGAGCAAGGAGCAGGGGGCAGTCGATGGTTAATTACATGTGCTGGTGCCAGCCGCAGCTGGCATTTCCTGCCAGCATTCATCCAGGCAGTGAGGCGAGGTGACCCTGCTTCAGTGAGGCTGAGGTCACTGAGAACAGGGGGCCATTCAGATAGAGCAGAGACCCCTGGCCTCCTGGGGAGTGAGAGACTCATCTCCCAGCACATTCTATCAGGGTGGCTTTTAGTGCCCAACTCCAGCCACTACTAGACGAATGGCCTTTAAAGCCCCCATTCTTTTATTATTATTATTATTATTTCCCTTAAGACAGAGTTTTGCTCTTGTTGCCCAGGCTGGAGTGCAATGGTGCAATGTCAGCTCACTGCAACCTCCACCTCCTGGGTTCAAGCAATTCTCCTGCCTCAACCTCCCAAGTAGCTGGGATTGCAGGCATGTGTCACCATACCCAGCTAATTTTTGTATTTTTAATGGAGACAGGGTTTCACCATGTTGTCCAGGCTGGTCTCGAACTCCTGACCTTGTGATCCACCTGCCTCAGCCTCCCAAAGTGCTAGGATTACAGGCGTGAGCCACCGCGCCTGGCCAGTCCCCCCATTCTGACCACTTTATTGGCTCCATCCCCACCCAGGCTAATGCCACATGCCTTTGGTTCTTCTTAGGCTTCCCCCTCCTCCCGCCCCCTGGCCTGCTTGCCTTTAGGACACAGAATCCAGAGCCACTCTTGTCATGGGCACCAGATGATGCCACAGGCTCTGCAAGATCACTCCCCTCCCCTACTGCCTCCAGACTGAAATCCTCCCAGAGAAGTTTCTTTTTGCATCATTTTCCAAAAGGCCAGATGGTAAGGCTCAAACCTGCTAAGAATATAGATTCCCGGGCCCCACCCTGTAGATGCTGCTTCAGTAACTCTGGAGTCTCCATTTTTTAATACGTGGCTCAGGTAATTGTTACTGTCAAGCCGGAGTTACCATCAACTCCACTTCAGGGGACACCCTAGCTCCTGATGAAATAACTGCAGAGCGGATCTTCTGGAAGGAGAGACAACATCAAATGGAAGGGCCCTGGCCTGGGACCTCTACAGTGCCATCTCTGCCTTGCTGTGTGTGTTAAACAAGTCAGTTGTCCTGTCTGAACTTGGTGTCATCATCTAGAAAATAAAGATATTGTAAATCATTCTGTTGTAAAGACACATGCACACAAATGTTCATTGCAGCACTGTTCACAATAGCAAAGCCATGGAATCAACCTAAATGCTCATCAGTGACAGACTAAAGAAAATGTGGTACATATACACCATGGAATACTATGCAGCCATAAAGAAGAACAAGATCATGTCTTTTGCGGGAACATGGATGAAGCTGGAGGCCATTATTCTTAGCAAACTAGCACAGGAACAGAAAGCCAAAGACCACATGTTCTCACGTATACGTGGGAGCTAAATGATGAGAACCCAGAACACAAAGAGGGAACAATACATACTGGGGCCTACTTCAGGGTGAAGGGTAAGATGAGGGAGGGAGCAGAAAAAATAAATATTGGGCACTAGACTTAATACCTGGGTGATGAAATAGTCGGTACAACAAACCCCCATGGCATGAGTTTACCTGTGTGACAAACCTGCACTTGTGCCCCCAAACCTAAAATAAAAGTTTTTTAAAAAGACACCGGAGTAATTACATTTCCATGGATCATTTTTCTATAAGTAACAAGCACGTTGCATGATTTATGCTCAAAAAGCAACTTTAATTTTTTTCTTCAAATGTGCCTGTAAAATGTATTCAGTGGGAGAAATCTTCCCCTGCCCCTAGAAAAAAAACCTGGTCCAATCCCATTGCTTTTTCATCCAGTCTTCGGTGATAGCCTTGTAGTTACTGTAAGTTATAGATAGTCCACTCAGACATTAGAATGCATCAGAGGCCGGGCGTGGTGGCTCATGCCTGTAATCCCAGCACTTTGGGAGGCCGAGGCAGGTGGATCACCTGAGGTCAGGAGTTTGAGACCAGCCTGGACAACATGGTGAAACCCCCTTTCTACTACAAATACAAAAATTAGCCGGGGGTGGTGGCGGACACCTGTAATCCCAGCTACTTGAGAGGCTGAGGCAGGAGAATCGCTTTAACCCAGGGGGCGGAGGTTGCAGTGAGCTGAGATTGCGCCACTTCACTCCAGCCTGGGTGACAGAGCGAAACTCCATCTCAAAAAAAAAAAAAAAAAAAAAAAGGAATAAAAATCATAAGTAATAAAACCCCCTTATTCTGACTGCATTGTTTTTCTCCTTTCTTCCAGTTTCGCTCTGCTCAAGCTGGAAGCACCTGAGGTGGGCCCCACACGTCCCTCTGCTGTCTACATCGCCCTGTTCTCTCTTCCCTACCACCACCCAGGAGCTGCTGTTTTACCACTTGCCAGGATTGAAATTCGGGGTTCTTACTGGTTAGAGAGCTTGGAGAAACTTAAAACTGGCTCTTACTTTTGAAAATGTTTTTGTGGGCTCTCCTGGGGTTCCCTGCTGGACTGGACCCCTCTCTCCTGAAGTTCCCTTCACCCATTCAAGCACTGCATCTCTATCCCAGGAGTCTCTTGCAACCCCTTGCTCAGCCTCTGGGCATCTGGAGGCCGCCCACAGCCTCTTCAGTGGAGGTCTTCTCCCTGTTGAAACTTACACAATATTGACTCAAGACAGCCAGCCCCAGAGCTCTCCTCCCTTGGGATACATAGCTCAGCAACGCCTCTCACCATGGAAATCCCCTCACCAAACCTTCACCAAGTTACAGTCCTATCCATGTTTTATAAAGTGGGTGAAAGCATCCATGAATCCTGAGACAGATGTTCTTACATTCCCGTTGTACAGTCTGTGCACAGCCAGGGGAAGAGGGCCCTGCCCTAGACTCACTTTCGCCTTCTGATTTCTACCCTTTGCCGTGTCAGAACTCGTGCAGGAAGAGCCCCTCTGTGATACCCAGTGACGTTAAACTCTACGTCACAGGTTAATCTGAGTGAGAACATCTTGGAGAAAAGAAAGCCTAAGTGCCCAGAATGTCCAAGGCAGGAGCTGGGAGAGTGTAGGAAGGTCTAGATCTAGGAGGGAGGTGATAATGGGGACAGGGCTGCTCTGTCATGCAGTCACTCTGCCTCCTTCTCAGCTTTCCCCAGGGCTCTCTGCCTCTGAGAGCTGCTGGGCTCAGATAGGCCTAGTCCCTGAGGCATCATGCTAGTGTTTGTCCTTTGACCTCCAGCTTCTGGCCAAGGGTGAGAACCTGGAGGTGGTTAGCCCTGTCCCCTTGGAAGGTGGCTCTGTGGATATGGTTAATGGCTGGGTTTCCTCCCCAATACAAACATCCCTCACCCAGGGAGGCCTCTCCTCCTGGGGACCTCTGAGCCAGGGCTGAGCATCACCCCCACAGGGCATCCCTCCTCTCCCTCCTTCTCTCAGTGTAGGGTTCAGACTCTTCCGAATAATGTTGAGTGATTATTTAAAGATCAACACCGTCCTGGCCGGGCACGGTGGCTCAAGCCTGTAATCCCAGCACTTTGGGAGGCCAAAGCAGGAGGATCACTTAAGGTCAAGAGTTTGAGACCAGCCTGGCCAACGTGGTGAAACCCCATCTCTACTAAAAACACAAAATAGCCGGGCACAGTGGTGTGTGCCTGTAGTCCCAGCTACTTGGGAGGCTGAGGCAGGAGAACCACTTGAACCTGGGAGGCCGAGGCTGGAGTGGCACTCCACCCTGGGTGACAGAGTGAGACTGTGTCTCAAAAAAAAAAAAAAAATCAGCACTGTCCTGGGTTAGACTGATTGGTTAAATGAATAAACAAATAAAAGAATGTAAAGAGACCCCCAAAAATTAGCCTACCCTGGATTCCTGGAGGTCTCGGGAGGACCCTGCCTCCCCCTCCCCCAACAGCACAGCAGCCTGAACTTGCTCCTCTGGCTGTCCAGTCGCCATCTTTGGCCTGATAGAAGTCAGGATATTGGAGTAGGGGAAGGAAGTGTGCAGCCCAGGCACTGGGAAAAAATAGGACCAGGAAACGGTGGGGAAGGGGCTGGGAAAGATGTATGTTAAGAGCAGGGTCAGTCATGCAGGCAACAAGGATGCATCCACTGGGCACAGATCCAAATCCTCCAGTAGAGCAGGAGAAAACCGGCCGAGCGCCCTGCCCCGCTCAGCATCACCTCCCAGACACGTGCCCAGCATTCTGCTGCTGCCTTGGGCACAGGGTTCCAGAAGCACCACAGAGGGAAGGAGACACAGCTGGGGTAGACGTAACCTTACAGGTCTGTCCTCAGGTTCTCAGGCTGGGGCCTCGGAAACCAAGGCAGCTGCGGAGCTTTACCCTCAAGAAGCAAACCCCCGGAGAGGCTTCCACTCTAGAGCCATGGGGTCACACCTGGGGGCCAGCAGGAGCCTGTCTGTCCTCAGCCTTCCTGTCCGGCTTTCATGGGTCTTCCTCTCTCTTCTCTGGCAGGGACTGATGCCCTTGGCCATGACGCACCCCCACCTGCTGTCTGCTCAGGCGTAGCCTGCGTGACTGAGCCACCACTGCTCCAGCTGTTTCACGTAAGTGTAAGGCACGGGCCACTCCCTTTTCCCCTGGGAGAGGGTGTCTGGGCCACCAGTGGGGAAGGAGCTTCAGAAAGTCCTGGTCACAGAGGGAAGGCCCTTAGGATTCTTCAGTGGGCAGCAGGTTTGTCCTCTGGCTACCCCCATTCCCTGACTTGGCCACCACTGAGTCATTCTGCCCCAGACCTGCTGAGAAATACGCACCTCTTTCTCCTGTCCTCAGGACACCTCAGGAGGCAGCTGGTGTGTTAGAAACTCCACAGCACTGGCCCGTGGGCCCTGACGCAGACACTTGTTATCCTATGACTTTAGAAAAATGACTTAATGGTCTCGCTTCTCCTCCAGCATTGCTGGGGCTTTTGTAAGATTCAAGAATGTGTATTCGCTATCTTTTGCTACATCACAAACGACCACAAACTCAACAGCTTAAAACAATACACAATGATTCTGTTTCTGTGGGTCAGAGGTCCAGACGTGGCCGGTTGACCCTCTGCCTCAAGGTCTCAGCTGGGGTTGTCAATTTATCCCCAAGGTCAACTGGAGAAGGATCCACTTCCACTCTCATGTATGTGGCTGTTCAGTTCCTTTTGGGAGGCTGGATTGAGGGCCTCAGTCCCCAGCCAGGAATTGGCCAGAGGCCACCCTAGGTTTCTTCACACATGGGCTTCCCCAACATGGCAACTTTCAGTATCAAAACCATCAGAGACAATGGCTAGCAAGAGAATAGTCTGAATCTTATATAATCTGTTCACGGAAGTGACATCCCATTACCCATTCTGTTAGTTAGAAGCAAGTCACAGGCCACACCCATACTTGGGGTGGGGGAGTACACAAGGGCATAACTGCCAGGAGGCAGTGACCACTTGGGCCATCTCAGAGCCTGCCCGCCATAAGAGAGCATAAATGGAGCACTTTGTAAACCGTAGGCTGCCGTTTGGGTGTAAGAAGTTACTGCCAGCATTTGCATCTAATTGCAAAGAGACAATGAGCCCTCCTGAAATCATAGAGAGCCACTGAATGTGGGAATTTAAATGCTAAACTGTACCATGAGTACAGAAGTTAGCCGGGTGTGGTAGCACGCGCCTTTGGTCCCAGCTACTTGGGAGGCTGAGGTGGGAAGATCGCTTGGGCCCTGGAGGTTGAAGCAGCAGTGAGCCGAGATCACAGCACTGCATTCCAGCCTGGGCGACAGAGCAAGACCCTGTCTCAAAAAAAAAAATTTCTTTTTCCATTATACTGAGCCTTCAGGGAAACTGTTGAGAGCTGATTAGTTCATCTCACACCCTTTACATGTCCCTTCCTGGCTTATGAGAGCTCTCACGCCCATCCCCCTCATTCCTCACAGTCACACTTAAGAACTCAGAGGAGGAGAGGCGATCCTTGATTACAATTCCTTACAGTCCTACTGGCGAGGGAGACAGAGGAATGTGAGAACTGAGTGTTTTGTTCATCTTTGCTTCAGAAGTGAGAAAGGTCATTTTCCAATATGGGGTAGCTGCTCAGTGGCACAGGTGATCCTCGAACCTGGGCCTTGAGAACCCCAGCTCTGCCCACAATGCCATGCCCCCAATGTCCAGGCCATTGCTGTGCGCAACCTGTGTGGTCCTGAAGGAGGGGTGTCCCAGGACAGGGGCAGGGAGGAGGGAGGGCACTGTTCTTATACGGCTTCTCCACAATTCCCTGTCTCCTAAAACAGGCTGGGCACATCCTGGAACACTAGTCCAAGCCTGTCTGTGGGGTGGATCACTGCTGCCTCCCCAGCTTCAGGTCACTCCTAGACCACTCTGTCCATAAGCAACCCTCAGCGATGAATATGCAGGGAAGTGTTGGGGGCATGAAGTGGTGCTGTAGTGAAAGTGCCTACGCCTTCCCCAAGCTGAGATTCATCTGGCCCCGCCTCCAGATGCCCCAAGAAACCTCTGAAGCATGGCCCACCATGCACTGGGCAAAATCAAAGTGGTCTCAAACAGGGACGCTCAAGTCTGCCAATGGGATTGAGCTGAGAGATACAGTTTGCTGCCCCCTGGTGGTCTGTCAGAGTCATAACTGCCAGAGCTGTGACAAGCTAAACAGTGAGCTTTTATTAAGTCTGACACCGTGTGTCAGACATGGTGCATAAGCTTGCAGGGGATAGCAGACCACGTAAGACACAACCCCTGATCCCAGAGGACTTATAATATAGTGGAGGAGGAGTCAACATGTTTCCACATGAAAAGTTGACTCTTATCCCACCAAGTGGGATTTGAAGAGTGAACCATGAAGGGCATTGCAGTAGGAGCCCAGAAGTGAGACAGCATCAGGGCTGGGGCACTCAGGGGAGGATTCTCAGAACCTTGAAGGAAGGGCAGGATTTAAACAGACAGAAAAAGAAAGACCACACACTCCCCTGTCGAAAGCCCCCTCAGGAACCCCCACGGCCTCCAGGAGAGTTCATCCGGATTCCTTGCCCGGGTTGCCGCCTCTCCAGGCACATACCTGCCCTGGCCTGTCCCAGCCTTGCCAGATCCCTCGCAGTTCCTGGAACTGTTCTGTTCATTCTCCCTCCCCACCTTGTCTACCTAAAAGGCTGTCACTCACCTTTTAGGATTCAGCTCAATACAACACCTGCAGTGGAGCATCTCCCCCCAAGTCATTAGCTGCCGCACTCTGTGTTCCACAGTTCTGGTCTGCGATTCTGTGGCTACGAGTCTCACACGGTGTCGTAAGGGTTGCCCCGTGTATTTTCATCACTAGGCAATAAGCTGCTTCAGAACTGTGGGACTATGGCTCACACTTGTAATCCCAGCACTTTGGGAGGCCGAGGCAGGTGGATCACCCAACTTGGTGGGTGGCCAGAAATTCGAGACCAGCCTGGCCAACATGGTGAGATGCTGTTTCTACTGAAAATAGAAAAATTGGCCCAGGGTGGGGTTGCACATCTGTAATCCCAGCTACTCGGGAGGCTGAGGCACGAGAATCACTTGAACCCGGTAGGTAGAGGTTGCAGTGAGCCGAGACTGTGCCATTGCACTCCACACTGGGGGACAGAGTGAGACTCCATCTCCAAAAAAAGGAACAGTGGGACTGCATGATGGGGCAGCAGATCACGTAGGCGGAAGAAAGGGAGGTGAGGAGGGAAAGATAAATAGGGTGAGCATGCAGGAACTTGGGGGATGGCTATGCCTTTGAAGCTGTCTCTAAAAGTTTATGGGCAGATAAATGTATCCTGCAGGCAATGTGGTGCATGAGAGTCACAGAAACGCCCAGGGGTATGAAGAAAGGCTTAACAGCTGGTGGCAGGAAGGGTACTCAGAGACAAAACTGGGAAGGTTCGTTAGGAAACCATTGCGCCACTGCAGCTTGAGAGGTGACGAGTCTTCACTGGAGTGGGCGACAGAAGACTGGGGAAGCCAAAGAAGAATTTGAGGAGTTTCAATTGTGGGCAGCTGGGGGAACGTCCCATGGCCTTGTCAAACTCTCATGTGCAGCTTATTCAGTTGAGACCTTGTGAAAATGCAAACTCTGACTCACTAGTCCTGTGGAGGGCCTGAGATGCCATCTTTCCAGTGGCGCTCCCAGGTTATGCCCACGCTGCTAGTCCACAGAGCAGGAGTGGATTTGGAGCCGCGCTGCTGGGCAGGTGCAGCTCTCTAGGATGACAGTGGTGGGCAGGTGGTATGTTTGGGTGAAGAGATAAAGGTACCCCTTTTACCCGGTGAACACGCCAGGGTGCACAGCTTTGTGAGCAGAGTGCGGTTGGGTTCTAGCCCCACTTACCCTCTCAGTAATAAACAACTTGCAAAGCCCCTCGGGGCAGCTATGGTGGAGTCACCAACAGAGACAGACAGGTCAGAGGCTGGAGTCCATTTGGAGAGCAGGGTGATGACTTTAACCTGTCATAATTGAGTTTGAGGTGACCACTGGGACATCCACTGAAATGTCCATCTGCTAGCAGTTGGAGAGCCAGACTTGGCGTCTGTGGGCTCACTGATGATATGCCACACAGTGAAGAAAGCAAAATGAGGGTTGGCTGGGAATCATCTAACCCTTCCGGCCTTTTTCAGCAGGTAACTCTCTTGTTCCAACATCTCTGTCCTTTCTGTTGTCTTGCAGGTCACCGTTCCCTTTACTGAATGTAAGTGATCTAGTCATTTTTCCATCTCCAAGATGCCAAGTCCCTAGTCCCCATCCTCCTGCCCCCTTGGTCCCAGTGCAACTGGGAGGCTCAGAAATCCCCATTTACTGACCTAAAAGGATAATCTGCCTGAAGCCAGGACAGCCTCATGCCCAGAGCTTGCCTGTGTCCTGTTCATTCAGCCTCAGAAGCCAGGACCAGTCTCCCCCGTCTGGCCACAGCCTTCCGGGGCCCAGGATGCCACACACCACTCCCTCTGGGCTTGCCTTGCCCTTGCTTTTCAGGAGGGTTTGAAGAACAGAGATACCTCTAAAAGAAGTGCGGGTTTGAGCCAGAGAAAAGCCACCTGATGTTTTTGAGAGTTGGCCCTTTCCCCGCCAGCCCGGGACAAAGGCTCAGGGACCACTGGGGTGTGTGCCAGGATGGCGGGGATCAAGAGCACAGCTTTGGGGATGAACGGGCTGGGTGGAATCGCAGCCAAATTATTCTCAGCCCCCGTTTAGCATGCGTGCAGTAGGGATAGCTAATAACTGCCCCGAAGGGTCAGTTATCGCGAGGATGTGGTAAGATGCGTGGGGGTGCTTAGCGTGATGCCACACAGGGAGGAGCCCCGCAATCAGCAGCAGCTGTTCCTCTGTGTCTGGAGCCACGCAGAAGCCGGGGCTAAGAAGGGTATGAGGGGAGAGGAAAGGCGAGAAGAGCACCAAAGGGGAAAGATCGTGAGAACTTTTTGAAACTGGATAGAAGCAAGGGGCAGAATTAGCACTCAGCTTTCTCTCTTCCCTCCCGCAGCTGTTATCTGCCCTGTGCCAAACACCTCCAACTTCCCCCACTTAGGCTGGCCCGGTCTGGAGCCAGAGCCAGTCCTCAGCCTTCAGGAAGCCCCTGGGGCCTGGCCCTCCCTGCACCTGCTGCCCTCAGGCCCGCTGCCCCAGCCTCGGGGCAGTTCCAGAAAGACTCCCCCCGGCCCAGCCCAGGGCTGCAGCCACAGCTGGTCCTCAGCCCTCCGCACATCTTTGCAGAGTTTGATGGGGCGCCGGGCGGATGACAGCGGGAACGGTTGTGATCACTGGCGGAATCCTAGCTACGGTGATCCTCCTCTGCATCATTGCCGTCCTGTGCTACTGCAGGCTCCAGGTCAGTCCCCGGGACCCGTAGCTAGAGGCTGCCAGGCCACCAGCAAACCTCTTTTTCATTATGGGGGCAGAAACTGGAGGCTGACTTAAGGGCCCACAGAGCCCAAAGCCATGGAATGTGGCAGGCGTAAGTCAAGGAGGCTGGGAGTTGGGGCTGGTCAGAAGGAAGCTAAGCACCCCCCAGCCCGCCCGCTCAGAGCACACAGAAAGTGTGCTGGGGAGATACGGGGTCATTGGGTTGTGTGTCCTGCACCTCTGAGATTTCAGGGGTGTGGGAAGAGCACCATTCTGGGGAGGCTCTGAAAGCTGCCGCTAGCAGCCCCAGCCGTGTCTTCAATACACGTGTGTCCCTGCCCAAGTCAACCACAGCCCGGAGTTACTGCGAGGAGCGGTGGGAGGAGAAAGGGAAAGCAGCACTGGCCTTGCAAAGCTGGGAACAGAAACTTGTGGAGCAGGCCCCCTGGGGTTCAGTGCCTGGCACTAGGTTCTCCATGGAGCAGGGGCAGGGGCACCTGTGCACACTCTAAAATGCGTGGGGTCGGGGAAGCATTCATCCTCTCAGGCATCCCTCTCCCCTTTCGCACAGTATTACTGCTGCAAGAAGAGCGGAACCGAGGATGCAGACGAGGAGGAGGAGCGGGAGCACGACCTTCCCACACATCCCAGAGGCCCCAGCTGCAATGCCTGCAGCTCCCAAGCCCTGGACGGCAGAGGCAGCCTGGCACCTCTCACCAGCGAGCCCTGCAGCCAGCCCTGCGGGGTGGCCGCGAGCCACTGCACTACCTGCTCCCCATACAGCTCCCCCTTTTACATACGGACGGCTGACATGGTGCCCAATGGGGGTGGAGGCGAGAGGCTCTCCTTTGCTCCCACATACTACAAAGAGGGGGGACCCCCATCCCTCAAATTGGCAGCACCCCAGAGTTATCCGGTGACCTGGCCAGGCTCTGGGCGTGAGGCCTTCACCAATCCAAGGGCTATTAGTACAGACGTGTAAACCCTTCCACCCCGACCCCCACACACACCCACACTGCTGCCCTGGCGGGGGCCATGGGGGCGGTGGATGACCCTCCAGCAGCCCCACAGGGGCTTTAAGCTTTTGAGTGCATTGAGAACCCGGACAGGGCCTGGCTCCAACTCTGTGGCCCAGAGGTGGGGGACTGCTAGGTCAAGTCTGCAGCTTCACCAGTTTCTTGGTTGGGACACTCCTCTAGCAGCCCCAGCACCACGACAACCCCTTGCAGTGTGCCCCAGTCCCCTGAATTTGCTGAACTGCAAAAAGGAGCACCGGGGAAAGCTCAGCAAAGGCTCTGGAGCCCTCCAGGGTCCACGGGAGATGAAGCATCCGTGCCTAGGAGAAGCGGACAGAGGGCAAGGGGAGAAGTGAGAGCTGCAATTCCGGCATTGGAGAAGCCAGGGGCGGGGGGTCAACAGCACTGCTTCAGGAGGAGCTTGCTGAGATGAATTCAACAGCTAGTTCACAGCCAAGTTTTGTACGTTAGTTACCATAGCTGCTGCTGTCACTGTAGCTGCTCCCGTAGGGACGTTGATTCCTGAACATATCACATCTCACCTGCCCCCTTCCTCGTGGAACACGTCAAGTTGACTTTAAAGCCTAAGGTTGCCTGTGGGGACTGCACCAGAAAGTGACTGTCTAACCTTGTGTTCCCCGAAATCCTTTCTCTGCCTTAGGAACCAGCGCCCCCTGCTGGAGAAGCTTTTTCACTTTTGTTAGCCGACTTCTAGTAGCTTAGCAAAGAGACCAGCTGACTGTCTCGGCCCAGCCCACCACGCGGAGCAGCTTGCGTGGATGCAGTCCTGTGAGGGTGTGTGCATGCCCGTTCCCAGGTGTACACACACACACACCAGTCACCACGGGTAGGCACCAGGGGCTTTGTACCTTCAGGAGCTGCAGGAAGGAAAGGTCTCCCATGTACCTTCGAGAAGGAAAAGTCTGATACCCAAACAGCTTGAAGGAAAGCTGGTTAACGTGGCCAATCCCCATGGCAGCCAGCGGGCTAGTGAACAGGAAGAGCACGGAGTCTCCGTGGGGCGATGCTGTAGCGGCTGAAACCACGTCGACTCCGCCAGAGCCCGGCAGTCTACGTGAGCATCCACCTGTGATGCCATTGAGCAGGATCTTCAACCCTCCAGAGCGACAGCCCAGTCCTGAGGATGGGAGGGACGTGACTTAGGGATTCCACGCTCGCCGCCCTCCCTTGGCCGCCCTACTCCCCAGTCTCCTGGCAATGAGCCTTTTATTGTGTCTCACACCAGCCTCATTTCCAACTCCGACTTCCCACTTAGAATGTGTCAGTGGCTTTATGCTTTGTGAGTATCTTGATGAGTTTTCCAGTGGCCTCTGCAGAAGCTGGCCCCCTTCTAAGGGCATAGCTAACGCCCCTCCCACTCCTGAGTCACTGAATTCAAGGAGGGTGGGGCAGGGAAAGGGCTAGCCCCCCTGCTGAAATCTTGATTCTGCATTTGACAAAGGTCAGGGTGCCGCTGAGAGAGCAGGGAGCGGGCAGGGAAGAGGAGAGGAATGCACATCTTTTGCGCCACTGTTAAGGCACCTGTCACCTCACATCTCAATCTAGAATCAAAGTGCCCTGGGTTGAGAAACAGACCTGGGCTCTGGTCACACTTTGGTCACTCATTAGCTCTAGGACTAGTCACTAATCTCTGAGATTCCATTTATTCCAGGGAAACGAGGCTTGCCCAGATAGACTAAGAACCCTTTAGTGCTCCAAAAAGTGAGAATTTCCGAAAAAGATCTGCCAGCCCAGACCACTCCCTCTTGCCCCAATCCTGGCAGGGCCTGGATGTATTTACCCAACTCTCTGATCTTGTGTGCAGGGATGCTTGCTGATGGATGAAAGACCACCATAAAACAAGATCAGCAGCAAAACAATTTTAATTGTCAGTGAAAAGCAAACATGTTTGTCAGACTCTCCTATGGAGTCACTTCAAATGGTAACTTCTCTTGTACCAGGAAGCAGCTGTAGGTGGGGTAGTGGGATCTGTCTCCTGGCACAGAGGGGCAGCTTTCGGCAGCAGTTTCAGCACGCGCGTCCCACAGCCAGCCCTAACTGGGCCAAGTGCAAGCTCCTGACGAGCTGCTGGGCCTGGCAGCGTTCCCCACTTCCTAGTGCCTTGCTCCCCTGGAATTCCACAGCCAATCAACCACAGCAGCCACGTCCTCCTCGCCAGAAAAGACATCATTCCTACATCCTGCCTTTGTAAAAATCAAGACCCAATTAACCATCACCCGCTTCTTGCCCCGATCGATGGGGTCCCTGAGTGCAAGCGTCCTGTGCAATCCCCTCCCTCCTACCACTTTCCTAGCTAAGCCTTGCCAGCCCCACAAATCACAATCTGGGTTTGGGGCATTGGAGAGACAGTGGGCCCCAGCTCTTCCCCACATAGCCCACGCTGCTCAGGGCACGGTCTCCAACCAGGCTGGAGATTGTCTGCCTGCCCGCTGCAGCTGCAGGCCCCCACCCTGTGGAAAAGGGAGCTCCCCCACTTAACTACACTGTCCTTTTCTGCTGTCTAGTCTGTGCTAAGGGACACTATTTGTACTCTTTTCAAACGGTGCCCTAAATTGGAAGAGAAGGAGGGGCCAGGAACACAGCCCTCTCCACAGTCTTTCTCCACCTCCACTTCACCACTCCTGCTGTAGACTTCTTGTCTTGCATCTTTGACAACTTGGAGTCGCAACCGAGTGAATGTCGGAATAAATGAGAGATTCGAAGTAGAAATCCCACAGGGTCCTTCGTTCTTCACCGGGGGAAGTGAAGGGAGCAGTTGGTGTGGATTTAAGGGTGAAGCCTCCTCGTCAACACCCAGAGCGTCTGTGTTCAACGCTCTCCCTGCTCCCACGCTAGCAAACGTCCACCTTGTTGCCTGGCATGCCCCCATTGCCTCGGTCAGAGTTCAATCGGCGGAGATTTGCTGCTTGTTGGGAAAGTGGCTGAAGGGACCTGCTAAGGATAGTGAGTTTCCCTGGGGGGTAACCCAGGCCTCAGCCCCTGCTCCTGCCCTTCCCCCCTTCCCAACCCACCACATACCTTCCAGGCTGGTGGTCTTCCCGCCTGTGTAGCTCGGGGTAAAATCACTTCTCTGAAGCCTCAGGAGATCATGTCACATGGCCAGCCCTTTGTTACAGGGGCAGCAAGGGAAGTGGGGAATGGGGACCAGATCCCCAGTGCAGCCCAGCAGAGACTACAAAAGCAGAGAGGGCTGGAGGGGGACTGGAGAACTGGAAACTAGCTTTGTGTGTGGAAGGGAGAATTCGGGGATGAAGTGAGCGTGTCGTGTGTGTGTGTGTGTGTGTGCGCGCGCGCATGTGCACATGGCTGTGTACGAGAGAGCTGCTCTCTCCCCACCTCAGGGCCTCAGGGCGAGCCCTGATTGCAGCTTAGGGGTGCAGCAGGCAGCCTTCCCCAGCAGTCCAGCACCCAGGCCTCCAGCCCTGCAGCAGCAGCCTTCCCTAGCACCAGTGGGAGCACAGCTTCCTTCACCCTCAGCCCAGGGAGCAGTTGGCCACAGCTCTGTCACCACAGCTGTCCTATGGGAACAGAAACCGGACCCTGAGGCACACTCATCCTCACACCCATCCCAACCTCCAGCCATCTCCTTTGCTGCCGCAGGGCAGCCAGCTCCCACCTGGCCTCCAGCCTCTCACCCGGCACATCTGCTTGGCCTCATGCTTGCTGGTGGGTCACAGCCCTGACCCAGCTCTTCTCCCTGGAGGCCCTCAATTGCCCTCAGCCTCAGCTCCAGCTGGGGAGGAGGGTGCAGGAGCAGCTTGAGTCAGACTGAGGAATGCAAGGGAGGTGCTGGCCGTCCTTGTCACTGTTCTTTGGAAAATGCCTCCGTCAGTGCCTGAAGTTCAAGGAGTGTGGGCTGTTTTCTTTCTGAGCTATGAGCAAATCGAGCTGGGGGACTCCGGGGCATGCTGCGCTAGCCCGGGAGTCTCGGCCTTGGGTGGTTTGGTGGTCTTGCCCTGGAAATAATCAGTGGTCCCCGAGCAGCACCTGTAAACTTGAACGTAGAAAGCTGGGTGAAAAGTTTCCATCTTCTGCACTGTTCAGGCCCAAAACAGTGCGAGGCAGAGGCCCTCATCAAAGTGGCACATTGCCCTCATACCCAGGGGCCTTCCAACCAACAGCTCTGGCACCCCAGATTCCAGCAGCCCCATGATGGCATTATCCAGCCCACATCCCCAAAACCTGTCCCTGGCATTCTGCCCCTGAGGCTTCTGGGGGGACTTCAAGGAGAAGCTTCTTTCACCATAAAAATGTCTCACCCAGTTTTCTACGCTCAAGTTTACAAGTGCTGTTCAGGGTCTATTGATTATTTATAGGAGAAGATTGCCAAACTACCTAAGGCTGAGACTCCTGGGATAGGGCAGCATAGCCCAGAATGCCCCAGCTTGATTTGCTCAGAACTCAGAAAGAAAACGGCCCACACTCCTTGAACCCCAGGCACTGACAGAGGCATTTCCTAAAGAAGAGTGACAAGGACAGCCAGCACCTGCCCTGCGCTCCTCAGTCTGACTCAAGCTACTCCTCCGCCCTCCTCCCCAGCTGGCCCCTCTCTCCACCAGCTCCCCCTCCCAACGGCCATCCTTCCTTCGTTGCCCATCAGCTCACTGGGTGGAGAACCACGTAGTGCACAACCTCTCAGAACACACCACTTGCACCTCCACAGCGTGCCTCAGGAGGAGTTGCACATGGCTCCATCCTCCAGCCCAGCACACAGCACCCCTCACCGCAGCTGGCTCGTGCTGAGGATGGCAGGAAGAGGTGAAGGAGGAGCTCCTGGGTCACAAAGCCGTTATCTCTTTTCTCCTGTGACCTGACACCCCAGCAGACACAGCAGTCTAGTGGCAGCAGTTAGAAGGTGGGATATGGAAGCAGACTTCAGCTGGAATCCTGGCTCTACCACTTACTGTGTGACTTTAGGCAACTTTGGGGACCTCTCTGTGTCTCAGTTTTCTCACTTGTAAAGTTGGGGTCATAATGCCCACTGTATTCCATTAAAATGAAGTGAGCTGGCTGGGTGCGGTGGCTCACTTCTGTAATCCCAGCACTTTGGGAGGCAGAGGTGGGCAGATCGCCTGAGCTCAGAAGTTCGAGACCACCCTGGGCAACATGGTCAAATCCTGTCTCTACTAAAACACAAAAAATTTGCCAGACAAAGTGGAGGCACCTGTAGTCCCTGCTACTTGGGAAGCTAAGGCACTGAGAATCACTTGAGTTCCAGAGGCGAAGGTTGCAGTGAGCCGAGATTGCACCACTGCACTCCAGCTTGGGCTACATAGTGAGACACCATCTCAAAAAATAAAAAAATTAGGTAAGCTGACACCTCACTTAATTTTAATGGATACAGTGGGCATTCTGGTCCCAATGTGATGCCTCACATTAATGATAATGGCACATGTGGTAGCCACTATCATTAGCAGTACAGCCAAGTCCAAACTCTACCACTCACAACATGACAGCCAATAAGTTGAGAGAAGGTGTTGGGCTAAGGAAGGTGACTTTATTTCCAGAAGCTTCCAACTGAGAAGATGGAAGACCAATGTCCTAAAGAACCTTTTCTCTTTTTTTCTTTTTTCTTTTCTTTTTTTTTCTTTTTTTTTTTTTTTTGAGTTGGAGTCCCATTCTGTTGCCCAGGCTGAAGTGGCACAATCTTCAGCTCACTGCAACCTCCACCTCCTGGGTTCAAGCAATTCTCCTGCCTAGGCCTCCCAAGTAGCTGGGATCATAGGTGCCTGCCACCACACCCAGCTAATTTTTGTGTTTTTAGTAGAGACGGGGTTTCACCATACTGGCCAGGCTGGTCTCTTGGCCAGGCTGGTCTTGAACTCCTGACCTCGTGATCCTCCTGCCTCAGTCTCCGAAAGAGCCCTGAGGGATGCCTTGTTAGTGGAGAGCGGCCTCCAGCACATCCTGCATGTCTTAGGACAGGACACGCCACGCCTTCCTGCTCTGGAACAGGGACTTGGCTCCCTTTGAGCCTCTCTGGGGGCTTTCAACAGGCAAAGGGCCTGTTATGCTCCAACTGCTGAACAATTTTCTCCCCACAAGGTCAAGGGCAGAAGGCTAGAGTGAAAAACAGTGTCAGCTGGCACAGGTTCATTCACATGGTATGAAAAATTTTTAATTTTTTTTGTTGTTTATTTTTTGAGATGGAATCTCACTCTGTCACCCAGGCTGGAGTGCAGTAGCACGATCTCGGCTCACTGCAACCTCTGCCTCCCAGGTTCAAGCAATTATCCTGCCTCAGCCTCCTGAGGAGCTGGGATTACAGGTGTGCACCACCACGCCCGGCCAATTTTTGTATTTTTAGTAGAGACAATTTTTGTATTTTTGTATTTTTAGTTTCACCATGTTGGCCAGGCTGGTCTAGAACTCCTGACTTCATGATCTGCCCACCTTGGCCTCTCAAAGTGCTGGGATTATAGGCATGAGCCACTGCGCCTGGCCCGTGAATTTTTTTTAAATATTTTTGTTGGTCAGAAGTGGTGGCTCACACCTGTGATCCCAGCACTTTGGGAGGCCAAGGCAGGTGGATCAGCTGAGGTCAGGAGTCCAAGACCAGCCTGACCAACATGGTAAAACCCCGTCTCTACTAAAAATACAAAAATTAGCTGAGTGTGGTAGTGCATGCCTGTAATCCCAGCTACTTGGGAGGCTGAGACAGGAGAACTGCTTGAACCCGGGAGGCGGAAGTTGCTGTGAGCCGAGATGGTGTCATTACACTCCAGTCTGGGCAATGAGAAAAACTCCATCAAAAAATATATGTATCTGTTTTCGTTGCAGTAAAAACAAACATATACTATATAATATAAAATTTGTGATTTTAACCTTTTTAAATTCAGTATACAATTTAGTGGTATTAATAAATATTCACAGTGCTGGTCCAGTGTGGTGGTTCATGCTTGTAATCCCAGCACTTCGGGAGGCCAAGATGGGAGGATCACTTGAGCCCAGGAGCTCTAGACCAGCCTGGGCAACACAGCAAGACCCTGTCTCTATGAAAAATAGGAAAAAGTAGCCAGGTGTAGTGGCACATGCCTGTGGTACCAGCTCCTTGAAAGGCTGAGGTGGGAGGATCACTCGAGCCCAGGAGTTTGAGGCTGCAGTGAGCTGTGACTGTACCACTACGGTCCAGACTGGGTGCCAGAGGGAGACTCTGTCTCTCAAAACTAAAAATAAAAGGCCGAGTGCGGTGGCTCATGCCTGTAATCTCAGTACTTTGGGAGGCAGAGGTGGGTGGATCACGAGGTCGGTAGATAGAGACCAGCCTAGCCAATATGGTGAAACCCTGTCTCTACTAAAAATACAAAAATTAGCTGGGTATGGTGGTGCGCGCCTGTAATCCCAGCCACCCGGGAGGCTGAGGCAGAGGAATCGCTTGAAGCCAGAAGGCAGAGGTTGCAGTGAGCCGAGATTGCACCACTGTACTCCAGCCTGGGCGACAGAGTGAGACTCCATCTCAAAATAAATAGATTTAATTAATTAATATTCACAGTATTGTGCAACCTTTACCATTATGTTTCCAAAGATTTTTCTTTTTCTTCTTTGCTTTATTTGAAACAGTATATAGGGTCTGGCTTTGTCACTAAGGCTGGAGTGCAGTGGTGCAATCTCAGCTCATTGTAACCTCTGCCTCCCAGGCTCAAGCGATCCTCCCACCTCAGCCTCCCAAGTAGCTGGGACTATAGGCATGCACCACCACGCTTGGCTAATTTTTGTATTTTTGGGTATAGTTGGGGTTTTACTATATTGCCCAGGGTGGTCTCGAACTTCTGAGCTCAAACAATCTCCTCCCTGCCTTGGCCTCCTAAAGTCCTGGGATTACAAGCATGAGCCACCGAACCCGGCCTCCAAAGATTTTTCATCACTCTAAGCAGAAACTCTGGAACCATTCATGTTTGAATTATTTTTAACAGATATGTTCGATTTTTGTATGTAAGCAAGGCTTGGAGGTAGGTTCATCCTGTTGGAAGGATGGGGCTCAGTAAATCTGTAGGTAGGCAGGATGATGAGGGGTCATCACTCCTGTTCCCCCAGGATGAAATCTCCTAAGCAAACACTGACTTCAAGAAACTCCAAATATAAAGGGATTGGAATGCAGCTTCACAGCCTGTCCTGGGGGACATGCTGGGGAGGCTTGCGTAAGCGTAGATTTTAGACAGTGGAGACTTGAGCGAAGCAGGGCTAGTGGAGACTGAAGTGGAGCGAAGGCAGTGAGACACCTGGGAGCGGGAGGGCGCAGGGCTCGGGCGGAGACAGTGGTGAGGTGGGCGGCTCAGCCTCATGCAGCCTGGCCTGGCCTCCTTCCTCCCAGGCTGTGAGCACACTGAGGTCCTGGGCTGTGCCAGCCGAGGAGACAGATGGCAGAAGCCTCGGGGCAGACCACTCACAGGTCCTCGGGCAGAAGCTGTCCACTGGGGTAGACCCCACAGCCTTCTCCTCTCCAGACCTCGCTGCACTGGGCCATCTCATGGTCCCAGAATGTCCCAGCAAGTGGAGCCCTGACCACAAGGAGTAGGGGTGAGGGAACAAACCAGGCACACACTCCTGGCATCACCAGACCTCTGCCCCGAACCCCACCCAAACGGATCCATTTAAATGATCCTGAGATCTAGGCCCCGCTGGGATGCAATAGAAATGTGAGCATATCAGGTATTCAAAAAGGGTCTGTGCCCCTCCCCCAAATAGCTCAAAAACAACAACTCTAGAAATTTTCTCCGTCTACCTGAATGAGTTTTCAGTTACAATTCTGACCCCATGCACCCTTCTCCACCCACCCAAATCCTACCTGTCTTTCAAATCTTGTCCAGGATTCTATGATTTATTCCCCTGAGGCCCCTGGAAGCCATCATTCCCTTTTCTGGATAAGCAAAACATCCTCTCTCCACCTCCCTGCGTGTTGCTGGATTGCTGGTATCTGGCACGCCCTTTATTTTCCCTTGCAGACGGATTGTTCCTCCAGGCTGCATTCCCCACTGCACTGGCCCCAGCACCCAGCACAGGGCCTTGCACACGCTTTGCAGCCAGCCAAAGCCGACTAAAGGAACCAGATGCACTCCTGTCTTTCATAGGCTGGAGGGTTTTTTTTCTTTCAAAGTCTTTTATTGTGGTAAAATACACATATAAAGCTTATCACCGCCACCATTAAGTGGGCAGCAGTTCGGTGGTATCAAGCACATTCATAATGTGCCACCGTCACCACCAACCACTGCCATGACTCTTCATCTTGCAAAATCGAAACTCTGTACCCATAAAACAAAAGCTCCCCATTCCCTCGACCCCCAGCCCCAGGCAACCACCATTCTAACTTTCTGCCTTTATAATTTTGCTATCCTCTAAGTACCTCACATAAGTGGAACCATACAGTATTTGTCTTTTTGTGAATGGCTTGTTTCACTCAGCATAATGTCCTCATCTCATGTGGCAGGTCAGAATTTCCTTCCTTTTAAGGCTGAATAATATGCCACTGTATTATGCTGTATTTTACTTATCCATTCATCTGTGGATGGATAAATGGGTTGTTTCCACGTTTTAGTTACCGTGAATAGCACTGCTATGAACATGGGTGTAAAAATACATTATTGAAAGCCAGGCATGGGGGCTCATGCCTGTAATCTCAGCGCTTTGGGAGGCTGAGGCAGGCAGATCACCTGAAGTCAGGAGTTTGAGACCAGCCTGGCCAACATGGTGAAACCCTATCTCTACTAAAAATACAAAAACTAGCCGGGCGTGGTGGTGGGCACCTGTAATCCCAGCTGCTCAGGAGGCTGAAGCAGGAGAATCACTTGAACCCAGGAGGCAGAGGTCGCAGTGAGCCGAGATCACACCATTGCACTCCAGCAATGAGTTTCCAAAAGGGAAACTCCATCTCAAAAAAAAAAAAGAAAAAGAAAAAAGAAAAAAGAAAAGAAATACATTGTTGAGACCATGCTTTCCATTCTTTTGGGAATTCTACTTCTGTCCCTGGAAGTAGAGTTGCTGGATCATGTGGTAATACTATTTGCAATTTTTTGAGGAACCACCATCCCATTTGCCACCAGCAGCTGCACCATTTTGTAATCCCACCAACAGTGTCCCAGAGTTCAATTCTTCCACATCCTGTTAGGTTACAAGGTTTAAGAGGATAAAATACTGGGGCTTCATTTACACCGAAGCACATGATGACCGTAGAGGTTTAGTAAGATTGCAGTTTGAACTCCTGGGGATAATGATTCCACAGTCCGACCATTTGCAACAAATGGGGTAATTCTGAGGACTTGGAGCAGGGGCATCTGCTCGGAGCTGTACCTCAGAGCACTCGGAGACCTGCCAGGGTTTTCCTCATCAGCTTCATGATCTGGAGCACAAAGTATTGAACAACCAAAGCCACACTCCTTTGGTAGCATCTGAGTTTTCAGTTTCTTTCTCCCTGCTTCTCTGAGCTTCTTCCCTTTTGGGATTTACACAGCAATAAGGACCAACCTAACAAAATTAGCTGGTCATTTATAGATTCTTCCAGACTGGAGCTCCCCAAAGCCAACTTACCCAATATGGTTCCATCACCTTTCTTGCTTCCGTGTCTAGCTGTGAAAGGTAGGATTCTAGAGCCATTGGCAGCCGTCTGGAGGTCAGGACTTGGACTTTTTCAGGTGCAGGTTTTTCAGGAGCTGCTGACTGACCTGGGTATCCAGGTCCAGAGAGGTATCCACGGACACTGCTGTCTCCCAAAGGCAGTGGCATGAAACCAAGAGCACTGCTGCAATGTAAAGCACCCTGAGTGGCCGGGCAGGGCTGCAAGACATAAGGCCATGGTTCTCTCCTGGAGTGGGCACACTGAGGACAGTCAGCCTCTTGGTACATCAGTAGCAACTGTGGCTCTGCCCCTTGCACAGGAGCATGGGGAACCAACACGCATCGTCCAGCCTGGGACCAGTGTCTAGAACCATTCCCAGCCTAGCCAGTGGAGACTCCAGGGCCAATCCCTCTTCTTCCAGCTGCGCATCAGGCCCTGCTCCTGAGCTGTGCCTGCCCAGCGGCTCTGCTCGCCCTGCCTCCTCTGCTACTGACTCCACAAAGCCCCTTGGGCCCAACTGGAAACCTGGAAATGGCCTTTCCCTGCTGCACATATCTGATAGTACTTGGACTGGCCGGGGCACAGGGCACAGTTTGAACCCTGGGACACCTGGAAGCTGCAGGCAGAGAAGGATTGAGCCAGGGAGGTCCATTGAGAGTACAATGGACCTCTGTATCATGTGGGTGGGAGGTGCAAGAGAGCTCCAGAGTGAGGGCTTCCGCCGGCCCCCGCCATGGCCCTTCCCAGGCTGCCAGTCCTGCAGTTACGGGTGCCGTAGACAATATGCACCTCCAAGGAGGGAGATGGGGAGGTGTCCCCTGTAAAACAAGAATGCTGAGAAAGCCTCAAATGGAAGCAAACAGCCATTTTCCACACCCCCAGATAGTTCAATGGTAGGTTCTTGTAAATACTATACTTCCCTGGCTCACTAAGATTTCCCCACTGTGGAAAGACCAGTGGCCTCGGGCCCTGGATCTAGGTTCTGGGCTCAGGTCTGCACTATAACCTATAGCCTTAGGCAGTCACTTAGCCCCTTGGTTTCCCCATCTGCAAAATGACCCTCTCAGTCATTCCAGGTTAATATTTCATGCCCTCCCCCCTTTTTTCCTAGACTTTCTTGACTTACAGGCCTCTAGGCAAAGAAATTCAAAGCCAAAGTGTAAGAAACCTATTGGTAACCCAAGTCCAGTCAAATGAAGCTAGGACATTTCAATAAAGACAAAACAACTTGATTTTCAGAAATCCAACTCATCTGCAACTTTCAGGAGTCTCCATGTTGCATGAAGTTAGGTAGAAAGGGGCCAGAAACGATCATTCTCTTGGTGAGCCCAGTGGTTTTCTCTACAATTGCGTCCACAACTTTGACTCCTGAGATCCATTACTCTAATGGTGAACCGACGGGCTCCTACACTGAAATGTGCAGTAAGGCCAATCCGTGCCTGGAGTTTGAAAAAATTGCCATTACAGAGGAGAGTTAACAGAGAGAAAACTGTTTATTCAACTAACATTTGTTGAGGACCTAAACTAGGCGCCAAACGTTTGTGCTAGGTGTTAGAGAAATAAAAATGAAAATACCACCCCAGCCCTCAAGGAGCTTATTAAACTCCAGGGTGGAAAATTAACACGTATTTTCACAGGTGAGGTATAAACCTTCCCAGGTACTGACTTGCTTGAGACTAAAATAAACACAGTGGAGATTGCAGGTAGGAAGTGGAGTCAAGTGTTCAAAGATTGGCCATAATCAGAGACTGGGTGGGTCCCTCTGTCTGCCAAATGTGGAATCATTACTTTAGGAAGCTGATGCTAGCCTCGGTGTTTCTTTTCCACCAGACTTTGTCCTCAGGAAAAGAGTGAAATTATCACAGATGGGTCTAGATCACTAGAGGAGGGGCAGGGAGCTATCAATCAAAGCATTTTGTAGATAGTGAAGACAGACTTGCTACCAAGCAATGGACTTGCTGCCCAACACACAGAGAAGCCAATACTATGGCACTGGGCTTTGAGAAAAGAAAGGCTGGCCAGGCGCGGTGGCTCACGCCTGTAATCCCAGCACTTTGGGAGGCCAAGGTGGGCGGATCACGAAGTCAGGAGTTCGAGACCAGACTGGCCAACATAGTGAAACTCTGTCTCTACTAAAAATACAAAAAAATTAGCTGGGCGTGGTGGCGGGCGCCTGTCATCCCAGCTACTCAGGAGGCTAAGGCAGGAGAATCACTTGAACCCAGGAAGTGAGGTTGCAGTGAGCCGAGATCGTGCCACTGCACTCCAGGGTGGGTGACAGAGTAAGACTCCATCTCAGAAAAAAAAAGAAGAAAAGAAAGACTTTGTTCTGAGGTCAACTGCTAAGGAGGCAGCAGTTAAAACTCAAATCTGTCTCCCAGATCTGGGTTTTGGGACAAGTTTTATGGGTTAGGAAGGACAGCTTGGTATGTGAAAGTGCTGGCAGGGCAGGATTTGATTGGAAGGACTTCAAATGAGACGACTTTTGGTAAGGCATGGGGAGGGGTCTTATCACCAGAAATTCCTAGACAATTGACCCACCCACTTTTGAAAATGTTCCAGTGCAGGTTCCACCTATGTCCCAAACTTTTAGTTCCATGGTTGGGGAGAGACTTTGGTTCCAGGTGTCATTTGAGGTCGAAGTTTTCTTTTCTGTGCATGCCCTGGCTGCATAAGTTGCAACTTCTCTGCTCTGTGTCTGCAAAACAACTGGACATTCTGCTATCCACAGAGTAAGGCCAGATAAGACTGGTCTGCTGGTTACAGACTGAAATTCAACCAGAGATGGATGCAGATATGCAGAGGATGTGCTAGGTGAAAGGCTACAGTCTTGAGAAGGTAGACAGAAATAATGTGGTAAATGAAAGCAATAAGGGGAGAAAGAAGACAGATGCTAAGACATGCGCCTGACCATTAGAATTACAGAGTTCTAGAGCTAGAAGGATCGTCAGAGGTCATCACATCCACCCCCACCGCAATGCATGACCACAGAAACCATCTGACAGGAAAGAGTGTGTCCAGTTTTGAAGGATAATCAAACAATCCTGGAGGACAAGGTGTTCATTACAGAGCAAAGCCAGCCCTGGCAGAGCCTGACTTATGGGTGCTCGTCAACTATTATTGAGTCAACCAGCTGCAAAGGCTCAAGGGAAAGGGCTTGCATTTGTCCTTCTCATTCCTCTCACAGAACTCAAGCGCCTGCTACCTTGCTGTAAAAGGGAAGAAAAGGACAGAGGCTACGGAAGATACGTAGGCAGAAGATACTTAAAAAGGGGTTATAACTCTCATGTGTTCATTTTTTAGACACTGGAACCACACAGGGACTAAAACAGGAGACTCAGGAGTGGCTACAGGACGAGAAAGAAGCAGATGGAAGATGCAGGACTTCCTACATCTTTGTGATTCTACAGGAAAGTGTGTTTACAGGAGCTGGATAAATGTAGCAGGCCTTGGCCACAGGGGCACTTTTGTCTGTACCCCACATGGCTAATAGAGCCAAGGCCCTGTCACAGCATCATCTCGGTTGCGGCCATGAGGCCAGGTCACAGCCAGCCTAAGGCAGTGTTGAGGATGAGGAGATGGTGGAATCTGGTACCCCCTGGCGGGGCAGCTACAGGTGAATCCAACCCAGCAGGCACCACTCAACAAAACTACCTTCACCTCCCAGATAGCCACAGCTCAGTGGGCCGCCGCCATTTTACAGCATCACCTCACAGCAAAAAAGCCAGTTCTCACTCCAGTTTTTAACATTTTAAGAATGTGAAACTAGAGCAAATTTCACATAACAATGCATAGTTGTGGTTTTTCTCACAAGGATGTTTCTGCTCCTCCCATTGGCATCTGCTTTAAACATGAAGTGGAATATGTGATCCCAAAACCACTGAATGACTTTGATGTTCGGGATGAAAAAGAAAAGAGTGAAGATGGTAAGCAAGGGGCCGTTTGCTAATTTTTCCCAAATGCATCTGTGAACCCCTCCCCCCCAAAAACTTGTTTGCTTTTTAATATGGGGTGTTTTCGCCAGATGACTGTGAAAATTCCTGCTCATTGATGCTACCAGCTGGGACTGGTGGATGGAGAGTTAATCAAAACAACAAAGTCTACAGGTTCTCATCTTTCCTCTGCAAAACGTTGTCTATGCACTAGAACAAGCCATCTCTCTCGTCTTTATTGTTTTATGTGACAAAAACTTACATGCAATGCTGCCCACCAGGAAGTAAGGTAAGGCAAAATGATGGGGACTAAATGCTGTCTGAAAAATACCTGCTCCAGCCTGGGCAACGTAGTGAAATCACGTCTCTAAAAAAAAAATTTTTTTTTTTTTTTTTTTTGAGACAGAGTTTCACTCTTGTTGCCCAGGCTGGAATGCAATGGTGAGATCTCGGCTCACTGCAACCTCTGCCTCCTGAGTTCAAGTGATTCTCCTGCCTCAGCCTCCTGAGTAGCTGGGATTACAGGCGCCCACCACCACCCCTAGCCAATTTTTTGTATTTTTAGTAGAGACGGGGTTTCACTATGCTGTCCAGGCTGGTCTCAAACTCCTGACCTCAGGCGATCCACCTGAGTTGGCCTCCTAAAGTGTTGGGATTACAGGCAAAAAATTAATATTAGCCAGGCACAGTGGTGTGTGCCTGTGGTTCCAGCTATTCCAGAGACTGTGGTGGAAGGATCGCTTCAGCATGGGAGGTCAAAGCTACAGTGAGCTGTGTCTGTGCCAGTGCCCTCCAGCCCAGGTGATGGAGCTAGACTCTGCTAAAAAAAGAAAGAAAAAAGAAAAACCCTGCTCATGGTCTTCACCTAGTTTATACCCCCCATCAGACTACAGCTCTTCATCTCTTCAAGACCTTTCTGCAAGGTTGCTGCTGCATCCCCATTGGGCCCGAAAGGGTCACCCCTCACATGAGAGGCGTGTTTGCATTTTCTTTCTACCTGGGTTTTGACCTGGGTTCTGTGCATGAAAACTTGTCAGGGGACAACTAGCCCAAATCACAGCTGGGAATATCATTATCTGCTGCAATGAGTAGCAGATAATGACCCATAGGGGCTAGTGGATTAATTATTTCTAATGCAGGGCTGGTTTCTCCTCCTGTATCCTCTTCGAAGCATGCTGCTACTAAGTCTCAAAATGTTGACCCACTTTGAGACTTTGGACAGCATATTGCTTATGGATACCCTATTGTCAGCAAAAAAGGACATCCTGCCAAACTACATCTTCTTAGTCCTATTTCCCATAGATAGAAGAGGGAGGATCCTATTCAAAGGTTACAAACCTTGGGGTGGAAGGAAATATTCACCCAGACCATACAAGGTTTTTTTTCTCCGTCATTAAGATATTTGATGTTCAACTCAGTTGTTAGCACAGGTGGGCATTTGGTAAATGTTTGTGAATTGAATGTGTAGCCTCATACCCAAGATTACAGAAAGCAAAAGAGTCAGGAGACAAAAGGATTACAGAGTTAGGATTACTTGGAGAAGAATTAAGGACCACCAGTGGCTTTGGTATGAGGATGTTTATATTCTTATTCTAGGAATGAATATTTTCACAGAGCTTCTATTATTCAACATCATTTTAAAGATAATCCAGTAGAGAGGAGTTTCCTGTCACAGAAAACCGTGGCAGTTAGGAAGCAACTCAGGCACTGTTTGTCTCTGTGAGGATCCTCAGTGAATTGAGTCATTCCAAAGATGAATAAAGATTCCTTGTTTCCAGAAAATGGAATGAAATCTCCCAGTGCTGGAGGGAGTAGGGGGAGCAGAGATAATCCATTCTCATCTTTCATATTTGAGTATGAAAAAGAATTGGTGTTTTAAACCAACTCAGAACTTCACCAGATGTGGGTTTTTAGATTTCAGACACAACACTTTCTAGCTGCTTCTAGCCATAGTAAAATCATACCCAGAACAGAGTTTGCTTGCTTCTTGGATATGCAGACTTATTGTCATAAAGATGCCAACTTCCAACCAGATCACTAGAAAAATTAATGTAATCCTATGAAAAATACTTACTTTTTAGACAAGGTGACTTTAAAGTTCATTTGAAAGAATAAGTAATAATGCTAGAAAAATTCTGAAAAAAACATAAATGAGCCACCACCAGATATTAAAGCCACAATAATTAAAACTGTGTGGCACTTATGTCTAACAGCCAGGTCAATGGATCAGCATAGAAAATTCAGAAATAAGCACAAATAGATATGAGAATCCAGTATGTGACAAAGTGGCATTTCAAATCAGTGAGGAAAAGATGGATTCTCAATAAACTATGTTTGAACAGTTATAGCAATTCAAATGAAGCATGTCATTGATCTGTTAAATTTG
>NC_045434.1:36390181-36404944 GCF_002776525.5 Piliocolobus tephrosceles
ATTCAGTTATAGCAATTCAAATGAAGCATGTCATTGATTTGTTAAATCTGAATATTCACTTTCAAATCTATAAATGCAGTCTATAATGTAACTTGAAGTGGAAATCACCTAGTGTGCATTAGATAAAAATCTACCATTCAATTTAATAAACAGTTATTACTGCAAGAATAAAATGCTGTAATAATTTATGATCAAGAAAGTTTATATACAAAAATTATTATGAACCTGAAAATAGGGAAATAAATTGACAGTCGTTAACACTGAGATATCTTTAGAAAAACATTAGATTCTTTTTCAAACAAATGCCACAGATTAAAATGTAAATAATACAAAGCAGATAAAAAATTAGACATAATTATCATCTTCATATGATTATTTAGGGTACTCTTAACAGAATGGTCTTTAAAAACTATATTTAACTTTGTTTAGGCTATGAGTCTTAAAAAAAAATTTAAATAAAAAGTCCTATTAGGAATTCTTCACATTTTGTAAAGATGTATTAAAAATGTCAACTTTGTCCAGATGCAGAGCCCCAGGCCTGTAATCCCAGCACTTTGGGAGGCCGAGACAGGTAGATCACAAGGTCAGGAAATCGAGACCATCCTGGCTAACACAGTGAAACCCTGTCTCTACTAAAAATACAAAAAATTAGCTGGGCGTAGCGTCATGCATTTGTAGTCCCAGCTATTCGGGACGCTGAGGCAGGAGGATCACTTGAGCCCAGGAATTCAAGTCCAGCCTGAACAATACAGAGGTCATCTCTTAAAAAAAAAAAAAAAAAAAAAGGCCAGGCACGGTGGCTCAAGCCTGTAATCCCAGCACTTTGGGAGGCCGAGACGGGTGGATCATGAGGTCAGGAGATCGAGACCATCCTGGCTAACACGGTGAAACCCCGTCTCTACTAACAATACAAAAAACTAGCTGGGTGAGGTGGCGGGCGCCTGTAGTCCCAGCTACTCGGGAGGCTGAGGCAGGAGAATGGCGGGAACCCGGGAGGCGGAGCTTGCAGTGAGCTGAGATCTGGCCACTGCACTCCAGCCTGGGCGACAGAGCGAGACTCCGTCTCAAAAAAAAAAAAAAAAAAGAAACTGACTTGTAGCATACTTTATATAAGACATTCAAACAAGATGTTTTTTTAAAGGCTGTGTGAAATAAACTAATTACTGAATATTTGCAGCTAGCAATACCAATATTGCAGGGCTTCTAACAAGCAATCTGTTTACATAACCTGGTGAGCCTCACGTGAGAACTCCAGGCCCCCAGCAGCCTGCCTGACTTCAAATGCAAGATCCAGCAGGCCTGCGCCTTCAGCCCTGCTCACTACTTGGAGTTTTTATTCTGTTTCTGACCCTCAAAGATGCATTTTGTTTTTGAGCCTCTGTCTTCTAAAATTTTCCTTGAAATATCTTACCTATTATTGTTATATGTTTGAAGTTATAGAGGTGTGCCAACTCCAGGTGAGAGCTTCAAGTGGCATCTCAGGTAATACGATAATAAAACATGTTACTGAATTAATGGTTTATCTTAAATATTGATTTGTATACTTAAGAATTAGTGATCCTAGAAAGTGTCAGATATAGGTCAAAAGGACAAAGTGTCTTTTATTTTTTATTTTTTTCCTGAAACGGAGTCTTGCTCTGTTGCCCAGGCTGGGGTGCAGTGGTGCGATCTCAGCTCACTGCAACCTCCACCTCCTGGGTTGAAGCAATTCTCCTGCCTCAGCCTCCAGAGTAGCTGGGATTACAGGCACCCGCCACCATGCCTGGCTAATTTTTGTATTTTTAGTAGAGACGGGGGTTTCACCATGTTGGCCAGGCGGGTCTTGAACTCCTGACCTCGTGATCAGCCCGCATCGGCCTCCCAAAGCGCTGGGATTATAGGCATGAGCCACTGTGCCTGGCCTTTTTTTTTTTTTTTTTTTAAAGACAGGGTCTCACTTGGTCACCCAGGCTGGAATGCAGTGGTGCAATCATGGCTCACTGCAGCCTCCACCTCCCCAGGGTCAGGTGATCCTCCCACCTCAGCCTCCTGAGTAGCTGGGACTTACAGGCATGTGCCACCACATCCAGCGAATTTTTTGCATTTGTTGTAGAGACAGGGTTTTACCATGTTGGCCAGGCTGGTGTCAAACTCCTGGACTCAAAGGATCCACAAACCTCGGCCTCCCAAAGTGCTGGGATTACTGGCGTGAGCCACCACACCCGGCTAGTGTCTCATTTTTAGTGTGTGTATGGGGGCCTTATGGGGGCCTTCTGTGAGCCCTAAAGCCATGTGGGCAGATTCCACAGTAATGAGTGCCCTGAACATATACATAATAGGATCTGCCTACTCATTTCCTTTTCTTAAAGTAGATAATACCTTGGACCAATAGCAAGATCTTTTCTCAGTTTAGCCTGATGGAGCTGCTTCTGCACCAAACATTCAAACTGGTGCTTCTGCACCAAACATTCAAACCAAAACTCGAACTGCAACTTCAGACTTGAAATCATTTTTATTGTGTCCTGTTTAAAATCACAATTCCTACAGCAATTAAGTAATTCATAGCCACTCACTTCCTTGTTACTATTGAGGGCTGTCTGTTCTAGTGTACAGCAGAACACTAGTATGTAATATCCTCTAGTGGTGAGTTTATGCATTAAGAAAATCGCGTTGCTGCTGATCTACTGTTGATGTTTGTGGAATGGTATTAGGAAATCCTATGCTCTTTGCCTTCAGGCTCATCTTATTGCTTGACTTTAGCTCCTTTCACTGAAAGCTCGTATGTTAAGATATGCTAACTCCCAAAGTTCCTATTTTCCTAAACTGCAAAAACAAGTCTTTCAGATTTTCAAAATTCAATTCAGATTTGTTAGAAAATGATTCTACAAAATGTGTTAATAAGATCTTTGGTTTTAGTTGAGTATGGACGGGGGTGGAGGGGCAGGAAGCTGGGAGAAGGTGGGTGAGGGGGCTGAGATGGGTACTCAGGTGCTTCTATTCTGTAATTCTGGTTTGGCAACATCTTAAGGGAGAAATTCTGAACACACCCCGACCTCCCCCATTCCCACACACGAGGTAAGGGATGTCCGCACTTAAAAAACACATTCACAGGCTGGGCGCAGTGGTTCACGCCCGTAATCCCAGCACTTTGGGAGGCCGAGGCAGGCAGATCCACTTGAGCTCGGGGGTTTGAGACCAGGGTGGACAACATGGTGAAACCCTTTCTCTACTAAAAATACAAAAATTTAGCGCAGCACGGTGGTGTGCGCCTGTAGTCCCAGCTACTTGGGAGGCTGAGACAGAACTGCCTGAGCCTGGGAGGCAGAGGTTGCAGTGAGGGGAGATGGCGCCTCTGTACTCTAGCCTGGGCAACAGAGCAAGACCTTGTCTCAAAACACACACACACACTCACAACAGCACATGCTGGGGTAGCAGCAATTCCCAGGGATCTACTTCCAACCCCAATGTTTCTCAAATACTCAGGAAAGCCTCGTTAAGTAGGAATAGCACTCGAAGAATGCTACCAAGAGCTGCAACAGATTCTAGGCAGGGTCTGCCCTGTACCATTTCACTGATGGCCACAAATGCCACCCGACAACCCTCACAGGATTCTCTAGCTTCTCAGCTTACTGCCATATGAGGGCAGTTTCCTTTCCCACCATTAATCACCACATGCCCATTTCTATAAACCTGCTATGTTGGGAAGTTTAATCAAGAATCAGTCAACTGAAAAAAATTAAGGAGATTTATTCTTTATTCTGGTAATAACCAGAACAACTAATCTGAATAAGGCACATTCATCAGCACCTGTAAGAAACAAATACAAAAGCAATCCCTGTTATAAAGAAAGGGAGTGCTGAGAAGTGGGACATTAATACTGACAAAGCCCAAATTTGTTAAGTACAAATAAGCAAAATGCAATTGGGTTTGAAAGTCAATGTGCTGTTTCTTTTATGACAGGAAAGGCCAATGGGTTTAAATTTCCCCTGCTCTCTGATGAACCAGGAGGAACTGCCTGGAGCTTTGTGATGATGGTCCTTAGGCCTAGAAGGAACACAGGGAGGAGGGCTGTGACTGCCTGGGGGCCTGGCCAACTCTGCCCCTTGCAATGTGACTCAGCCTGTTGCTTCCCAAGTCTAAAATGTTCTTTTTGGTTCATGTAACTGCCCTTAGCCAAAGGCAAATTTAGTTTATAAGCCTCAGTGAGGAAAAGCAGGAGACCATTTGCCAAATAAGCACCAATTTATGGGCTTTTCAAGACATCAAAGCAAGAGGACACACATAATGCAGACAATACTGGAAGGAAAGGTACTGAAGACTAAGGTATTTACCTCTTTGCAGATTAGGGGATACTGATTGTGTTCTCAGGCCATTTGGATTGGCCTATAGAGATACAGAGGTTATAGCACAGTTTACCAACATGGCATGTTCTCACTCGTAGGTGGGAACTGAACAAAGAAAACACTAGGACACAGGGCAGGGAACAT
Organism: Piliocolobus tephrosceles; assembly: GCF_002776525.5. NCBI lineage: Eukaryota > Metazoa > Chordata > Mammalia > Primates > Cercopithecidae > Piliocolobus > Piliocolobus tephrosceles. The sequence continues at coordinate 36,394,648 of NC_045434.1, forward strand.
CACACACCGGGGCCTCCTGGGGGAGGGACAGCATTAGGAGAAATACCTAATGTAGATGATGGGTTGATGGGTGCAGCAAACCAACATGGCACATGTATACCTATGTAACAAACCTGCATGTTGTGCACATATACCCTAGAACTTAAAGTATAATAATAATAATACAAAGAAGTTATAGCACAGTTTATTAGCTCGAAATGAATTTTAACAGCCCCGTCTTGGTCTAAATGAGGCAAATTTAGGCCCATATCATTAGGTATTTCACAACTTAATACCTAAAATTTAACATAAATATACAAAAATAAGGCTTAAAGTCATCTGGAGAAACTGTTTTACAGATATCTCAACTTTATTTTGCTCTCTCTAGAATTAACATCTTTGCAAATATATTATTCAACCAAGCATTTGCACAAAGATAAGCATCAGCTTTCCCATTGGACGAGTGTTCCAGCTACTTGAATTGTGAAAAACAAAAAACCACCATGACTTCTCAACAAATACATTTCAAAATGAAATATGCTCAGATTGACAAACGAGATATTAACATGGAGACTGACATAGAACTACATAGTCAACTTGAAAAACACAAGAAGATAATGCTCCTATAAAATGATATATTACTGGCTTTACAAAGACATACTGGTTTATGTTTACAACTATGTTTTATTTTCAAATGATAAAGGAAAGGCTTCATGTTGCTATTTGAAAGTACTTCTCAACTAGCTGGGCATGGTGGCGTGTGCCTGTAATCCCTGAAGTAGGAGGATCAACCCCTTGAGGCCAGGAGGTCCAGGATGCAGTGAGCCATGATTGTGCCAACTGCACCATAGCTTGGGTGACAGAGTGAGACCCTGTCTTTAAAACAAAGTATTTCTCTGCAAGTAAATTTTATAGATATAATTTTTATTCTGATTAAATAAATGATTACCCTAATCAGCTATTATTTATTATTTTCTATTTAACATCCATTTTTGAAGTGCCAGAGACCTGCTATGTGGCACAGAGTTTGGCCAAATATACACAAATGCCATGCTGGTGAAGATCATCTGAATAATTATCACTTTCCCATGCTATATTTGTTATATTTTAATATCACTGCTCATTGTGCTTCCTGTCTTTAATAAAGTATAAATCAAGCAATTAAAAGCTGTTTAGGCTGGGTGCGGTGGCTCACGCCTGTAATCCCAGCACTTTGGGAGGCCGAGGCGGGTAGATCACTGGAGGTCAGGAGTTCGAGACCAGCCTGGCCAATGTGGGGAAACCCTATCTCTACCAAAAATACAAAAATTAGCTGGGCGTGATGGCATGTGCCTGTAATCCCAGCTACTTGGGAGCCTGAGGCAGGAGAATCGCTTGAACCTGGGAGGCAGTGGTTGCAGCGAGCCAAGTTTGCACTATTGCACTCCAGCATAGACAAGAAACTCTGTCTCAAAAAAAAAAAAAAAAAAAAAGCTATTTAAAAGGTCAAAATCATCTCAGCGGCTAGCACTATTTAATGAGTCATTACCTGAGAGAATGGTGGGTTACCGGCATGCTAAGCCTCACTAACCACCATAAACTTGGGGGCTTCAAATGAAATGTATTGAAATTTCTTTATTGCTTTTTAAAATAGAAATATGAAACAAATTAGCATTACTATTTTAGTGATATGAACCCCTTTAGTGATATGAACTTCTCTGCCAACCCTGGAAACTAACCAGAAAACCTAAAATTTACCCTAAGGGAAGAAAAACCTCAAGTCCAAAGACAGTTTCTGATTCCACCAATTGGTTCTACGATTCTGGGATTACTCAAGAAGTAATTTATATTAATAGCGTAATGAAAGTTGTTCTATGAGAGTAACTAAATGGCAATGTTTAGGTATCATGTACGATATTGTATGCCTACAAATCATTTTTCTAAGTCAAATAAGCAAATTATCTATGACAATAAAAGATGAATTACTAGACACAGAAAAGAAAATCTGAAACCTTAAAAAATGTAAAGAGGCCGGGCGCGGTGGCTCAAGCCTGTAATCCCAGCACTTTGGGAGGCCGAGACGGGCAGATCACAAGGTCAGGAGATCGAGACCATCCTGGCTAACACGGTGAAACCCCGTCTCTACTAAAAAAAATACAAAAACTAGCCGGGCAAGGTGACGGGCGCCTGTAGTCCCAGCTACTCGGGAGGCTAAGGCAGGAGAATGGCGTAAACCCAGGAGGCAGAGCTTGCAGTGAGCTGAGATCCGGCCACTGCACTCCAGTCCAGGCGAGAGAGCGAGACTCCGCCTCAAAAAAAAAAAAAAAAAAAAAATGTAAAGAATAGGCCAGGCACGGTGGCTCACGCCTGTAATCCCAGCACTTTGGGAGGCTGAGGCGGGCAGATCATGAGGTCAGGAGATCGAGACAATCCTGGCTAACACAGTGAAACCCTGTCTCTACTAAAAATACAAAAAAAAAAAAAAAAATTAGCCAGCTGTCGTGGTGGGCACCTGTAGTCCCAGCTACTTGGGAGGCTGAGGCAGGAGAATGGCGTGAACCGGGAGGCGGAGCTTGCAGTGAGCTGAGATCACACCACTGCACTCCAGCCTGGGCGACAGAGCAAGACTGCGTCTCAACACACACACACAAAGTAAAGAATAGAAACAAATAGAAATTAACCTAAGAGAATACATTAGATAATAGATTTGAATTATCTGTACATTTATAAAATATAGTATCATGTTTAAAAAGTCATTTTAGTAATGAGAAGACCCAGAGCTAATACACTGCTTCTTTTAAAAATGATTTTTCAGGCCAGGTGTGGTGGCTCATGCCTATAATCCTAGCACTTTGACAGGCCAAGGTGGGCGGATCAATTGAGGCCAGGAGTTCGAGACCAGCCTGGACAACACAGCAAAACCTCATCTCTAATAAAAATACAAAAATTAGCTGGGCATTGTGGTGTGTGCCTGTAATCCCAGCTACTGGGGAGGCTGAGGCACAAGAATCACTTGAACCCAGGAGGCATAGGTTACAGTGAGGTGAGATTGCGCCACTGCATTTCAGCCTGGGTGACAGAGTAAGACCCTCTCTAAAAAAAAAAAAAAAAAAACAAAAAAAAAAAAAAAAAAAAAAAAAAAAAGTTTGAGGTTGGATGCATTGGGTCACATCTGTAATCCAAACACTTTGGGAGGCCGAGGTGGGAGGATCACTTGAGGCCAGGAGTTCAAGACCAGCCTGGCAACACAGTGAGACCTTGTCTCTATACAAAATAGAGTGGTAGAGTGGTGTGGTAGTATGCACTTGTAGTCCCAGCAACTCAGGAGGCTAAGGTGGGAGGATTGCTTGAGACCAGGAGTTTAAAGCTACAGTGAGCTATGATCAAGCCACTGCACTCCAGCTTGGGAGTCAGAGTGAGACTCCATTTCAAAAAAAAAAGACTTTCGAAATAGTGGACAGAAAACTAACAACACTCTCAATTGATTGCACTACACATGGAAGGAAAAGTGTTTTTAAAAAGGCTAAATAAAAGCCATTGTGACTTTAGAAATTTATTTTTCTAAATTATTTTGAAAGGAAATGATGAAAAACCATATTCAACTGAATGACGAAACAAGAATATGCGTCATACTGGTTCCGTTACAGATCTGAGGTAGCACAGGTCAGCAGGCCAATATAATAGCTGTACAAGGCAACACTGGTTTTGTGGATGTAATGTTAGCATCTAAGATCTAAAAAGACAGAAAAAAATGTGCATATAGTGTATAGATTTTCCTTCAATTTCCTCTGGATTGACATTTACATTACATTCACCATGCTTTAACTTTTTGTTCAGGTCTTTTCCCAAATCTCTTGGAAGATTCCTTCAAAGTCCCAAATGCAAATTCTTCCTTCAGGTATGCCCCTACACTCAATTAAGCAATTACTCAATTGTAATCTTTTTAGGTATCAATAAAGATCCCTGTACCGTCTTAGTGTTTCCTAAAATCTTTCCATACTTTAATCAGACATCTTAAATATATACATACGATCTCATATAATGGAGAGGCCAAAACCTAGTTGAAACATTCCAGGATTATGGTAATAGTCTATATAATAGAACAGACCCTTTGTTAGGTCGAGATCATTTTACTAGACTTCTGCTTTCAGAGCTCAAATGCTAATCAACTACTGTCTCCATACAAACTGTTTTCAAAATTTCTTACAATCACAGAACATGGTCCAACAGTCAGTACTGAACATCAAAACCTCTGAGAATCTACCCACCATTTCTGCTTCCTCTGACTAAGTATAATATCTCTTGGATTTCTCTAATTTTTAACTTAATGGTACTTCAATAACTAGGTGGTCAAGAAATGAGCTGTATTACATAATGTTCCATCACTGCATAGAAATAAACTGGTAAAGTTATGCCAAGTGTTCATATAAAATTTACTATTGGTTATTCAAAAATAATTTTTTAAAATAAAACAAATAAATTGATTATTAAAATATGTTCTGCTGAAAGTCTACAAACTCTCACCCTAGACAAGTATAAAATTCCATGCAGAGGGGACAAAAATGATGATTAACAGAAATGAACAAAAGCATCAGAGACAGCTAGTAAATGCTAGCTTATACATTCTGCTGTTCATGTATAGATCTTTAGTGTTCATAAATAATGTATCTATATGATAAACCTGTATTTCATCTTCCTACTCATAAGATTTAATACATTCAATTTTTTTACATATTTCCTATCTTCTAAGATGTTTTTTCACTTAATGTTTTTCAAATTTGAGTATCAGTGAAACTCTTTGTCCCAATGAAATCTCATAGACAACCCTGACATATAAAACAGTTAAAAGCAGAACTGCTCTGATACAAAGGGGAAGGGTGCCAGTAGACACAGTTTGAAAATCACTGCTGTAAATTATTCAAGAAAAGCTGAAGTAAAGATACAGCCAATTGGAATTTCTTCATTTCCAATGATTATAAACAATTTCCCCATTGGTTCTCATTTTTAAGAACGTTTGAGTACAGCTGCTTATTCTGTACTGAGGTACACTTATACCTCAGCTGAATGGAATAAAAGCACAGTGCCTTATATGTAGTATTTAGGTAGGTACTTAATGGTTTGAATTCTTATTTCTTTTATCATACTACTCAAAACTGTAAAATTAATGTAAGATATAATCCCATAACTTTAGATTATTAAAGTGAGGTTTGAAAATATTTAACATGTGATAGAAAAATTTTCTAAAAGTTACCATTGCTTCATAATTCTAATTGCTTTCATCCAAGTCCAAACACCATCCAAAAGGCTCTTCAGAGTCTCACTCAAGAAAAAAAAATCACTCTGTAGATACTCTAAGAAGAGTATCTTCCTGTGCAATGTTGCTATATTTTAGAATTTTTTAAAAATTCTCATATATATCATCCATACTTCAAACCTGATTTGGTCCAAAAGGCAAAGAAAAAAAGTCAGGTTAATTTTTAGTTTTGTCAAGGCTTAGATTAGAAAGATTTTACAAGAAGTAAAAAATAAAAACTTATTTCTAAAATAAGCTCATTTTTGTTTTTCAGGCTATTTCCTCAACCTATTTTATCAACCTCCTTCCATATAAACGAAAGGCCTTTAAACAAACTTTTTCATAAACATATACCTTCTGTAACCAACTCTGTGCTTAGCTTTAGAAAAGGCACCCCTGTTCTTCAATGCTCCTCACTGGCTGGACTGGCAGTACCAGGTGTGAAATTCGGCTCCACAGCCCACTCAATTTGTCTGAGTCCATGTGGTTGAAGGAGCTGGGAGTGTCAGAGTTGGTAAACTTGGCCCAGAGTAAGTCTCTCACTTTTTCTTCAGTTTCCCTTGGGCCTACACTTGCTTCTAATGTTTCCTCTTCTAGCAGAACAGTCAGGACCAGGGCCACATCTTTAAAGGCAGCATTCTCATGATCACAATACTTGTAGAAGATCAAAGTGGAGCCGGCAGGAAAGGATTCGAAGTGGTGTACCACAGCAGCCTTCTGGCCATTCTCAAACCCATAGCTCAGCTCCAGGTCAACCAACAGCTTGACCGTGTCACTGTCCTGCCAGGTCCTTCCAGCCCCATCAATCTGAATGGCAGAGACTTTCTGGGAAGAGGTGTAGGCATCTGCAACATGGTGGCTCAAGCACTTCAGGGTCTCTCTTCCCTCCTGAGCTGCTGTAAATATGATGGTGGCTGGCTCAGTGGGGTTGGAAGCATTGAGGTGCTTCTGGAGAAACTTCCGTCCTCTCTGCCACAGGAAGGAACTCTGGCCTGGAAATTTATCTTTCAGTTGGCTAAACTGGGCCAAAAAGGCCTCCAAAGCTGGATTTTTGGGCACTTGCTGGGCTGGAGAGGAATAGTAGCTATTCACAGAACTTGCCACAACAGCCACAACCAGGAAGAGAAGAAAGATAGGGCCTGTCAAAAGAATGAGAAAAGAACAGAAAATTACAGAGAACACAAGCCAGAAACAAAGCCTATGGTAAACTAAAATGAGGCAGAAATACCATCAGGTTTTACTAGGAGCAGTAAGTTTCTTTTGCATAAATTGTTTAAACTTTTAATCCACCAGAAGTACCTCTTCTCTAATCTCTTCTCAGATTTAATTATTTGAAGGTATCTTTGTTGAAAGACAAAACCTTCATGGAAGAGTTAAGTACTCAGTAAAAAATTTTAAAAAATAAAAGGTAAAAGCTGGGTCTATGTATTTGTTGTTATAACTAATGATGTAATTTAGACATAAGTGATCAAGATTTTCTTCCATCTTCTCAATGCACCTACTATCTATAGCTGACCATTTTTTTAGGAGTCATAACTTTAAAATGCACTTGAAAATTTAATTTTCTCTAATTAGAAAAGCAGTTTTTGTTTCTTATTTAGGAAAAGCGTTTCCTACTGTGAGAAATTTCATTTTGTTAATCACAGCAAAATATCAGCCAGTACCCTTTAGGGAAAAATCCCTAAAACTCTATTTTTCTATTTTACTATGACTTACTACCAATCATTAAATAAGTATATATAAATACAATGTTAAAACTATTTAAATCTGCTAGTTTTCTAGGCATTTTCACTGAGGATTTCTGAATGTGAATCAACACTACAGTAAAACTAGGTTTGTTCTCACCATAGCTCCAAAAACCCTTTTTATTAATCTGTCTCATGGTGTCCTGTGCATTCTCTTTAATTTCTTCCAATTTTTGTGTTTGTTGTGGATGACTTCCAGCCTCTGGAGAGGAAAAGAATCAATATTATGTTTAGGCAGTACACTAATGACAGTATGTATACCTTTATATCTCTCACCAAACCAAACAATGATTTGACTAAAAGGATTTCTGTACCTTAGCCAGGTACGGTGGCTCACGCCTATAATCCCAGCACTTTGGGAGGCTGAGGTAGGTGGCTCACTTGGGGTCAGGAGTTCGAGACCAGTCTGGCCAAAAAGGTGAAACTCTTTCTCTACTAAAAATACAAAAATTATCCAGGCATGATGGTGGGTGCCTGTAATCCCAGCTACGCGGGAGGCTGAGGCAGGAGAATCGCTTGAATCCGGGAGGCGGAGGTTGCAGTGAGCCGACATCACACCACTGCACTCCAGTCTGGGGGACAGAGCAAGACTCTACCTCAAAAAAAAACCAAAGTTAACATTTTTCCTGTCTTTTCTTTAAGACTATTACTCTTATTCTACTTAGAAGAATAAAATGAAATGCTGTGAAATTCATTCAAGGATAATGTTGCTATATTCACAGTTCCTCACTGCCTCTTACATCAAAGACAAAGACATTTAAATACTACGGCCAAACTTACCTAAAATGTGATTCAGCAAAATGTATAAAATTAAGAAGGGATTTAAGAAATGTTGGCTATAGGTCGGGCGTGGTGGCTCAAGCCTGTAATCCTAGCACTTTGGGAGGCCGAGACGGGCAGATCATGAGGTCAGGAGATCGAGACCATCCTGGCTAACACAGTGAAACCCCGTCTCTACTAAAAAATACAAAAAACTAGCCGGGTGAGGTGGCGGGCGCCTGTAGTCCCAGCTACTCGGGAGGCTGAGCCAGGAGAATGGCGTAAACCAGGGAGGCGGAGCTTGCAGTGAGCTGAGATCTGGCCACTGCACTCCAGCCTGGGCAACAGAGCGAGACTCCGTCTCAAAAAAAAAAAAAAAAAAAAAAGAAATGTTGGCTATACACGAGATTCAACTTCATGGGGTAACTGTGCTCTAATTTCAGTGTTCGAGTTTCACATGGTTCCTTAAGACCCCAAATATAAAAATAACAGAAGCGCTAAGTTCTGAGATAGGAGAGATTACTGTACAGTTGCAAAATAGCTTATAAAAGCAAATTTGAAACTCTTAATGAAGGATATATACAAAGCAAGGAATATAAGGTGAAGAAAATTCACAAAATATGTAAAAATCCAGGTGTAGGGTGGGCACACCAAGCTTAAAATATGTGGGTGAAAAGACGGGTAACAATTTTTAGCACTCTAAGCTAAATCACACTAGACTCTAAATTTGTGCTTAACCCCAGCCAGGTACTTCTATTAGCATAGATGAGTAGGATCATCTTCACTTATAAAGGATTGCTCATATCACCCCAAAAAGTAGGTTCTTAAAACATCATATCATGGAATTTAAGAACTGAAAGGATCTATAATGGACACCTACTCCGGCTGCACTACCTAACCTATCATGAAAAAAGGTCCAGGGAAGATCTTACCCAAGGTCACATAAAGAGATGTAGCCAAGTTGAGATGAAAACAAGGTTTCTCATCTCTTAGAGTATAGATAACCTCATTCAACTATATTAAGTTGCTTTCCATACATAAACTGCATTTTTTTTAAAAAAGACAGGGTCTTACTCTGTCACCAAGGCTGGAGTGTGGTGGTGAAATTTCGGCTCACCACAGCTTCAACCTCCCGGGCTCAAGCAATCCTCCCACCTCAGCCTCCTGAGGACTACAAGTACACGCAGCTGTTTTTGTGTTTACTGGAGAGATGGGTTTTCGCCATTTTGCCCAGGCTGGTCTTGAACTCCTAGCCTCAAGTGATCCACCAGCCTTGGCCTCCCAAAGTGCTAGGATCACAGGAGTGAGCCACTGCCCTTGGCCTAAACTGGATTTTTTTAAACAATATTTTTTTCTACTCACAGTGAACCTGCCTAACAGTGAATTTTTTTAAAGAGATGGGGTCTCACTACATTGCCCAGGCTAGCTAGAATGCAGTGGTTATTCACAGGGGTGATCATAGCACACTGCAGGTTCGAACTCATGGGCTCAAGCATTCCTCCCAACTCAGCTTCCCAAGTAACTGGGACTAGAGGCATAAGTAATTGCACCTAGCTCATAACAGTGAAATTCTGACACAGGTCATGGTCCATACAAATCACATTCATTCGACAAAATTTATAAAGGTGTTTCTATGTGCCAGGTGCCAGAGATACACAATGAATGACAGGGACACAGTCCTTGCCTTCACTGAAGTTACAGATTATTCTAATGATTAATAAATAAAACATATATTTGAGATTAGTCATTGATTTGCAGTGAAACATGAATTATAGCCCTTGCTGAAGTCCCTGATGAACAGTGTCTTATATTTTATATTCTTTTGCACTGGCAAATAGGCATTTCAGACTGAGCTCTTCAGAGCACTTATAAAATACAAATCCACACACAATCACAGAAGATGACACCTAGAAGAATCCTTGGATATCATCTTGTCCAACTTCTTCATTTTACAAATAGGAAATTGAAGCACCAGGAAGGGAAGAGACTTTCCCAAGGTCACCCAAGTTAGCAAGTGGTAGGGCCACAACCAGAATTCACACCTCTTGAGTTCCAGTTAAGGATTTAGCACCCTGCAACGCTTACCTTCATAAGGGAAGACATGCTCGTTCCTCTTAACATATAGGCAGAAAAAACCAGGTATAGAGAAACTAACTGACTTACTCAAAGTCCTATAAAACTGAAACATGACTGAGTTAAGGACACTGTCCCATTAATGCTCATTTTTAACTATACCCATGTTTTGATTTATGTAACAGTTAGTTTACCAAAAAGTAAAAGATTTTTAAAATTATGTCAAAATATTCTCATAAGAAATAAAAAACTAGAAGCGAATTTTTTAAAAGTCATGCCCCTTTTTGTCATATCACATTAATATAAACAGTTAATAAAAACATTGCTTAGAAATGCAGTTTATGTGGCCGGGCGCGGTGGCTCAAGCTTGTAATCCCAGCACTTTGGGAGGCCGAGATGGGCGGATCATGAGGTCAGGAGATCGAGACCATCCTGGCTAACACCGTGAAACCCCGTCTCTACTAAAAAA
>NC_045434.1:36405344-36583359 GCF_002776525.5 Piliocolobus tephrosceles
AAAAAAAAAAAAAAAAAAAAAAAAAAGAAATGCAGTTTATGTGTAGGAAGCAACTTAATACAGTGGAATGAGCTAGCCTAGATGAGAAAACTCATTTCAAAATCAACTCAAGTCATACGGCTTTGTGTGAGCTTGGGCAAGGCCCAAAGGCCTTAATCCTATGAAAGACAAAAGTTCTCTGGAAAGACGGCCTCTGACTTCTGCTGTTTTCTCAGTTAACAGAGCAATACAAAACAGGAGAATAGTTCAGGGGTTCTCTTACCTGGGGCCAGCAGTCGCCTCCTCAGCGTATCCTCGCCCTCTTGCCCTGCACTGGAATGACCAGGACTCTGGGCCTCCTGGGAGTCTGTAGTAGGTGGTTCCTGAGATGCTCCAGTTCTGTCACTTGCTTCATTAGGGAGGGCCACAGAGCTGCTCCCTAAGTGTGCACCTGCTCTTCCTACCTTGTCACTTGGAGAATGGCTGGCATCTGGATCCAAGGGTTCTTCACCCAGATTTTCTGAAGGGAGCTGACGCCCTTTTTCACCATCCAGAAAACTCTGGTTGTTCTCATCTTCTATTTTATCCTTTGGATGTTTCCCCACATTTGCTTCTTCTGGACTTTCTGATTTATCACCTGTATCTGCACTTTCCGGACCCACTGTCTCCACCCCTTGGTGGTCTTTGCTAAGACCACAGGCAGAGTGTAGGGTCTGAGCTTCCTCAGCATTACTTGCCATGATTGTGGTCTCCTGCGTCTGAGAATTCATTGATGGATCATTTTCCAAATCCTTTTGCAAGTCTATTGAGACAAAAATTTATAATTTTTATTGGAAAAAATTCCCCATAAATTTATATTTAAAAAGCTCCCTGTTTAATAATAATATTTACATAGATTTTCATGGTTTACAAGACACTCTTCCTAAACATTATTTCTCTTGGCTCCCACCAAAGGTGATTAAAACAACAACAAAACACTTACGTTAATAAATACAAAATGACACTAATATAAAACAATTTATATGACAGAACCAACTTTTGGTTATATTAAATATATCCTCTTCCCTAATGAAAGGTAGTACTCATCAATGGTAGCAAAACCTTATGCAAAAGGCTGATGGGGACTTTTTTGGTGGATGAGCCAGACTGACAACTGCTGAACCCAGTGATCAATCTGAATTCACATCATGAAAACAGGGAAACCCAAACAGATATCATTAACCTCCTAATACAATGCAGTAAGAAGTACTCTAGACCACTTAGGAAGTATTCTTGCCAAACAACTGAACTTAAATCTGATAAGCTTCTAGAGCTACTAGTTTCCAAGAAATACAGCGATAGAGGAATACATTAAATTATGCCTCAAGAATATAATCAGGGCCGGGCGCGGTGGCTCAAGCCTGTAATCCCAGCACTTTGGGAGGCCAAGGCAGGCGGATCACGAGATCAGGAGGTCGAGACCATCCTGGCTAACACAGTGAAACCCCGTCTCTACTAAAAATACAAAAAATTAGCCAGGCGAGGTGGCAGGCGCCTACAGTCCCAGCTACTCGGGAGGCTGAGGCAGGAGAATGGCCTGAACCCGGGAGGCGGAGCTTGCAGTGAGCCGAGATCCCGCCACTGCACTCCAGCCTGGGCGACAGAGCGACACTCCCTCTCAAAAAAAAAAAAAAGAATATAATCAGTAAAACCCAGCAGGTGGGAAATTCCAAAAGACTTTGTTTCTTTAATAAAAGTGAGAATGGCCAGACATGGTGGCTCATGCATGTAATCCCAGCACTTCGGGAGGCTGAGGCAGGTGAATCACCTGAGGTCAGGAGTTCAAGACCAGCCTGGCTAACATGGTGAAACCCCATCTCTACTAAAAATACAAAAAATTAGCCGGGTGTGGTGGCGGGTGCCTGTAATCCCAGTTACTCGGGAGGTTGAGGCAGGAGAATCGCTTGAACCCGGGAGGTGGAGGTTGCAGTGAGCCAAGATCAGGCCATTGTACTCCAGCCTGGGCAACAAGAGCAAAACTCCATCTCAAAAAAAAATAAAAAAATAAAAATAAAAATAAAAAACAGTAAGAAATTAAAATAAATGGCAAGAAAAGGGGAAAACAGGAGTCTCTCAACTTACTGATTAAGAGACTTAAGAGACACATCAATCAAATACAATATGTGGACTACGAGGTCTAGATCCAGTTTCGAATAAGCCCATTATTAAAGAAATATTTATGACACAATCAGGAATATCTGAATGCCAGATATTTGATGACATGAAGGAATTATGATTCATCTTTTTAGGTGTGATAAAGGTATTGTAATTGCATTTTTTTTTTTTTCTTTTTTTTTTTGAGACGGAGTCTGGCTCTGTCACCCAGGCTGGAGTGCAGTGGCCAGATCTCAGCTCACTGCAAGCTCCTCCTCTCGGGTTTACGCCATTCTCCTGCCTCAGCCTCCGGAGTAGCTGGGACTACAGGCGCCCACCACCTCGCCCGGCTAGTTTTTTGTATTTTTTAGTAGAGACGGGGTTTCACCGTGTTAGCCAGGATGGTCTCGATCTCCTGACCTCGTGATCCGCCCGTCTCGGCCTCCCAAAGTGCTGGGATTACAGGCTTGAGCCACCGCGCCCGGCCTGTAATTACATTTTTTAAAAAGAATCCTCTTTCAGAGATATATTCAAGTATTTATTACTAAAATTATGGATAGCCAGGATTTGCTTCAACTAAACAACATGGGGGAAGGGAGAAATGAGGACATATGGATGAAACCATATTAGCCATATGTTTTCGTCTTTTTTTCTTTACTCCACTATATATTAGCTATATGTTGATAGCATATGAAGCTGTTTAATGGGTACACAGAGGTTCGCTTTATCTGTCTACTTTTCTATGTGTTTGAATTTTTTTTTTTTTTAAGAGACGGAGTTTTGCTCTGTCTTCCAGGCTGCAGTGCAGTGGTGCAATCCGGCTCATTGCAAGCTCCATCTCCCAGGTTCACACCATTCTCCTGCCTCAGCCTCCTGAGTAGCAGGTGCCCACCACCACGCCCGGCTAATTTTTTGTATTTTTATTAGAGACGGGGTTTCACCGTCTTAGCCAGGATGGTCTCGATCTCCTGACCTTGAGATCCGCCTGCTTCAGCCTCCCAAAGTGCTAGGATTACAGGTGTGAGCCACCCTGCCTGGCCCTGAAATTTTCTACAATACAACTTTAAAAAAGAACAACCTAGAAGCAATAAAGAAATCAAATGCAATGTGTGGCCCAACTGTCAAGAAAAAACAAATTATGAGACACTTTGGGAAATGTGAATAATGACAGGATATGAGATGACATGAAGGAATCATTGTTAATCTATTTTTTTAGGTGTGATGATATTTTGGTTATTTTTTAAAAAATAATCTACGAAGAATCTATCTTTAGGAGATGTAAACTATTTACAAATAAAATGATATAATATCATGGATGTACATTAAAATAATCCAAGGCAGGCAACAAGATCAGCATTATGTTGGTAACAGTTGAAGCTGGATGTTGAGTGCATAGGGAGGGGTTCATATACTATTCTACTCTTACATATTATTTATTTTTTGAGACAGAGTTTCGCTCTCGTTGCCCAGGCTGGATGGAGTACAATGGCCTGATCTCAGGTCACTGCAGCCTCCACCTCCCGGGTTCAAGTGATTCTCCTGCCTCAGCCTCCCAAGTAGCTGGGATTACAGGCATGAGCCACCACACCCAGCTAATTTTGTATTTTTAGTAGAGATGGAGTTTCTCCATGTTGGTCAGGCTGGTCTCGAACTCCCGACCTCAGGTGATTCACCTGCCTCGGTCTCCCAAAAGGCTGGAATTACAGGCGTCAGCCACCACACCTGGCCTCTACTTTAATATATTTTTTAACTCCCACAACAAAGACTTTAAATAAATGTCCCCTTTCTCTTCTGGAAAATCTATTTCATATTTTGCCTTTATCTCCTATATAAAATATAAGAAGGATGAACTAAAATTTAATTCTTACCCATAACTGAAAGATCTAAGGCCAGGAGCGGGGTTCACGCCTGTAACCCCAGCACTTTGGGGGGCTGAGGGGGGCAGATCACTTGAGGTCAGAAGTTCGAGAACAGCCAGGCCAACATGGCAAAACCCCGTCTCTACTAAAAACACAAAAATTAGCGGGGTGTGGTGGCAGGCGCCTGTAATCCCAGCTACTCTGGAGGCTGAAGCATGAGAATCGCTTGAGCCTGGGAGGCGGAGGTTGCAGTGAGCTGAGATCACGCCAGCTCCAGCCTGGGTAACATTAAAAAAAAAAAAAAAAGAAGAAGAAGAAAGAAAGATCCCTTCTAAATAGAGCATTGTATTTTTCTATTACTGTAAGTCCCTACTATTGGAGTCTCTATAACATTTATCTTCCTTATATTATAATTAGGGTTCACATTATAGTAAAATTCAGTAAATTTCAAAGAATAAGTATAATAAAAACAAATGAATCCACTGAATTAGCTTTTTTACTTCAAAACCACAGATTTTAGTCATCAGAGATTTTCTCTCTCTGCACAGCCCTGGTTTCCCACAGCAGCACCCTCAGTGCTAGACAAATCAGTCTTACCCTCTTGAGGTTCCCTAAGTCCACAGTCGGCCATGTTTATGCTCTATCTCTTCAGAGTTGGGGGGATACTTTTTTTAGTGCCTGGTTTTCCTTGTTAAGATGTCTTGTCTTCTTCTTGCCCCAAGTCCCAACAGACTCATGCTTCCCGGAAATAAGCCATATATACAGTGACTAAAACAAAATGAAAAAAATTAAATGATTTTTTATCCATACAAGGGAGAAATGCAAGTATCAGCTTTATTAAATATGTTTAGTTTGAGTAATATTTCCTCTCTGAAACCTTTTTGCGTGAAGAAAAGTTCCTTTCATGAGAATCATACTCCAAATCCTAGACTATTGAAAAAAGCTCCAGATTGTTAATCTTTCATGAATTTCATAATCTCCTAATTCATTTCAGAATAGTTGAAAGAGTATAAAAAGTAAGATCAAGTGACCAGAATCTTCAAGAGAATAGCTTGAATTAAAATAAAAAATAAATCTAAGAGTAGAAATTTAAGTCATTGCTGAAACAATCACTGCAGATTTCCTGCATGTCTTTAATTTCTGTCCCAGATGATTTGCTCATAGTCTGCCTATCAGAAGCTTTCACTTATATTAAAAAGTAACAAGGCACAGGAGGTTCCCACAAACTGAGATGGCTCCTGTGAGGTGTACCACGACACATTTGGACTGACTTTGAAGTGGTTCTCTCGAAGTATTCTTTTGTAAAATATGGAGACAGATATCCTTTTATACAATGCCTTTTTATGCAATGCTCAAAGACAAAGAAAATTATTAAGATTTACACAAAAGGAGCCAAATCAAAGGCACTTTATAAGCAATTAAAAATAATATTTTATAGTTAATTTATTTTTTGTCAAAAACAAATTGATCAGTAAAGTTACTTAACATTCATTCCCTATAAAAATGAGAATAATGACACCTATGAGGCTTAAATACAAAAATATATAAGAAAACCCTGTGTGAAGTGTTACAGTTTTTTGACAGCCTAGCTGGGAGGCCAGCCAATTTGCCGTCTTTATGTTTTTCTCAGTACTCTTTTGTAAAATTTAATTTTACACATTAAAAACTTTCTTCCCCAATGCCTACACGGTGCCTAGTGTATAGTGAGAACTCCGTATTTTAACTTAAAAGCATATGAAAAAACAAATGAATGTATAAATAAAGAGTGATGCCATAGATAAACGGGAAGGGAAGAGAAGAGTTAGGGACAGACTCTTCTTTCTGCCACTGTGAACACTTAGCATAAGTGTTTGGAGGGTGCCTTATCACTGCTTTTATCTTCTTCAAGCTCCTGGGACTGGGCTTTCAAGCCATCGTATGTTGCAATGAAGTTTTCTCTCCCATCCTAGCTCATGACAGAAAATAAAAAGTCCCCAGTCCTTTTCAAGTTGTGTTAAAAAAATTTTTCCTGCCAGCCAAAACCAAGAAAATAGGTTAAAAGTTTCTATGTACCAATAACAAAAATTTTCAAAAGCAAAGACGCTACTCACAATAACCATAAGGAACCTAGAATAAAAACTAAAACATACCTAGTATTAAATCCAACAAGAGATATGCAAGATCTTTAGACAGTGGTGAATTTTATGGTATGTAAATTATACCTCAATAAAGCTGCTTCTTTAAAACACAACTTCAGAGAGAAAAATACAGAACTTTATTGAAGTATATAAAAAAGAGACAAGTAAACAGAAAAATATATCATGAGTAGACAATAAGACTCAAAACCATTGATGCCAATTTTCTCCAAATTAATCTACAAATTTAATGCAATTTGAAACAAAATCTCAAGTTTTTTGATTATTGTTGGTTTCTAGTGAAATGGAAAAGCTGATCCTAAAATTCAAAAAGAGCAGTAAAGGATCAAGAAGAGTCAGCATAATTCTGAAGAAGAAGGGGGCAATCTTTACCGATATCAGATCTTCTTTTTTTTTTTTTGAGACGGAGTCTCACTCTGTCGCCCAGGCTGGAGTGCAGTGGCCGGATCTCGGCTCACTGCAAGCTCCACCTCCCAGGTTTACGCCATTCTCCTGGCTCAGCCTCCCAAGTAGCTGGGACTACAGGCGCCCGCCACCACACCCGGCTAATTTTGTATGTATTTTTTAGTAGAGACGGGGTTTCACTGTGTTAGCCAGGATGGTCTCGATCTCCTGACCTCGTGATCCACCCGCCTCGGCCTCCCAAAGTGCTGGGATTACAGGCTTGAGCCACCGCGCCCGGCCATCAAACCTTTAAACTTAAAAGTCGGCTGGGCGTGGTGGCTCATGCCTGTAATTCCTGCACTTTGGGAGGCTGAGAAAGGCAGATCACCCAAGGGTCAGGAGTTTGAGATCAGCCTGGCCAATATGGTGAAACCCCATCTCTATTAAAAATACAAAAATTAGCCAGGCATGGTGGCACATGCCTGTAATCCCAGCTACTCAGGAGGCTGAGGCAGGAGAATCATTTGAACCCAGGAGGCAGAGGTTGTAGTGAGCCCAGATTACATCACTGCATTCCAGCCTGGGTGACAGAGCAAGACCCCATCACCAAAAAAAAAAAAATCTTAAAGTAATAAAAGCAATGGAACACTGGCACAGGAATAGACAAACAATATACAGAATAGAGAGTAAAGAAGTATACGCAGCATACATACATAAGGAAATTGGCTAATTCAGCACAGGGAAATAATGAATTAGTGAATAAATAGTTTGGGGACAACTGACTATTCAAATGGGGGGAAAATTAGATTTCTGTCTCCTACTTCATATAAAAATCAAGTCCATATTAATGACATAAATATAAAAAGTAAAACTTTTAAACTTTGAGAATATCAAATATCTTTATAACTGCAAGGGTTTCTTAAATAAGATATACAATACACAAACCAGAAAGTAAAATGTGACAAACGTGATCCCATTAAAAAATTTTTAATTTCTACACAAGATACCAAAATTAAAAGATAAGTCTCTGACTAGAAAAACATCTGCAACATATAAAACCAGTAAGGAGTTAATATCGACAACACATAAAGAATTCCACAAATCAGTACAAGACAAATAATGCTATGAAAAAGTGGGTAAAGGGATGAACAAGAAGTTCAACAAAGAGGAAATATGAAAACATAATGAATATGAAAAAAGACTAGTTAAGGAAATACAACCCCTAATGGCAATTAAGTAAACTGTCATTACAACTTTAGAGAGAAATATGGCAAAGAAAATTAAGGCAAACATATTCTACAAATCAGCAACTTCATTTTTAGACATAGAGAAACTCATTCATATGCCCCAAAATATCCATTGCTATATTGTTTAAAATGAGGAAAAATGAGAAAATCTGTATGTTCATTAATAAGAAAGTGGGTATAAAAAATTGTCATATTCTTACATATTATACACAGCAATTCAAATAAATTAGATTATCTTTAAAAGTTGTAAAATTACAGCACTGAAGTACTGATGACCAGGTACAATGGCTCACACCTGTAATATCAGCACTTTCAGAGGTCAAGGCAGACAGATCAATTGAGCTTAGGAGTTCAAGACCAGCCTGGACATGGTGAAATCCCATCTCTACAAAAAAAAAATAACAAAAACTAGCCGGGCGTGGTGGTGCATACCTGTAGTCCCAGCTGCTGAGGTGGGAGGATCACTTGAGCCCGGGAGGCAGAGGTTGCAGTGAGCCAAGATCACGCCACTGCACTCCAGCCTGGGCGACAGAGCGAAACTCCGTCTCAAAAAAGAAAAAAAAATGTTGAATATTTTTACTGAGGTGGTGGTTCCATTTGTTATCAAACTTAAAATCTGTACGTTAATTGTATGTGACATAGATTATCCTCAATAAACTTTATTGCAAACAAACAGAACTGAGGGCTTTCAAAAATACATTACTTGGTTACTAGGTTGCAGTCCAAAAGAATCTGCAAAGGTGCCATCAGATATTTCTATACTCTTACAAATGCTTAACATACACTTTTCCTGTCACAAAGCACACATAGATCCTATAGCCCACTTCATTCAGACCTTTTGTAACATATCATCACTGTTTATAGTTGAAATGGCATTTCCCTCACAGTGCAAGAAGCGGGACAAACGAGTTCTTCACAAATCCTCAGATAAAATCACATGGCAGGGTATCTGAGAGATCTGGAGGCCACTGTTCCGGAGGCAAGTCAATCTTTCTTTTTTTTTTTTTCCTCCAAGATAGAATCTTGCTCTATCACATAGACTGGAGTGCAGTGGTGTAATCTCGGCTCACTGCAACCTCCAACTCCCAAGTTCAAGCAATTCTCATGCCTCAGCCTTCGCAGCTGGGACTACAGGTGCATACCACCATGCCCAGCTAATTTTTGTGTTTTTAGTACACACAGGGTCTCACCATGTTGCCCAGGCTGGTCTCAAACTCCTGGCCTCAAGTGATCTGCCTGCCTCAGCCTCACAAAGTGCTGGGATTAGTCGTGAGACAACGCGCCCAGCCAGGCAGGTCAATCTTTTGAACAGTTTCTGATCCCTACCAGGATATGTGCTCATTAGGAACTTCGGGTCTGCATAATGGAAGTGAGGCAGAGCCTCATCCTGAAGGAAAATGGGGTAGTTGGAGCTTTCTATAGCTGTAGGGAAAACCACTCCATAAGCATGTCCCAAAATAGATGCTTTTGATAGTATCTTCTACAAGGAACTGATGAGACCTGTGTGCTTTATATGGCAACGAAAGACATTCACTTTGAGTGAATCCCTTGCAAGTTCAATTACGAAATGTTCGTGTTCAGTGCTCTATCCATGGCAGTTATAGTGATTCAGATTTCTACTTAAATAAAATGTAGCCTCATCACTGACAGTCATTTCCACTTCCCTGTGACCCTGAAATCTGCAGCAAAACTTGCATCATTTTGCTTTAGTTGTCTCCATCAAGGCTTGTAACAGGTTAAGGCTGTAAGGTTTTATTCTCCATTTATGGAGAACATACTAGATGGCCGGCTGAGGGATGCCTTGCTTAATTTCTATTTCCTGGGACTTCTCTAAGAGGGACACATTTACCTCCCTGCTTCCTCTGTAAATGTGGCTGCCTTGTGCTCCGTCTTCTAAGATGTACCCTTTCTGCTTCATCTCACTCACTATAAAATGGTAAACGCTTTGACTACCCGGTAGGTGACATTGTGTGGTATACCAGATGACTTTTGCGTTGAAGTTACATAACCAAGTTTAGAAGATTCCAACATACAATATTAAATGCTATAAGGCTAATTACAATTCAATACGTACTACATGTTTCTAAATTTGGGCCAGGTATGATGGCTCACACATGTAAGCCAGGATGTTACAATTCTGCTATGAAAACAAGTAACATATACAGCACACACAACTATAAAAGTTACTATTTATTGAGTGCCTTCTTTGTGTCAGGCAGCATTTAAATCACTTTATGTATTAACTCATTTAATCTTCACAACACTTTGTGAGGCCAAGGCGGGAGGATTGCTTGAGTCTAGAAGTTCAAGATCAGCCTGGGCAACATAATGAGATGATGTCTCTACAAAAAAAAATTTTAAATTAGCCAGGCATGGTGTCACATGCCTGTAATCCCAGCTACTCAGGAGGCTAAGGAGAACGATCCCTTGAGCCCAGGAGTTCAAGGCTGCAGGGAGCTAAAATCATGCCACTACAATCCAGCCTGAGTGACCCTGTCTCGGGGGGAAAAAAACAAATAAAATAAATATATGTACATACATATATATGTGTGTGTATGTATATATATTTGATACTAATGAAGGTTTGAAAGTATTCCATTTTTTGTCACTACAGAGTGGTATGTACAGCATGTACATGTACAGAAAATAATGTACAGCATTATTTACATATATAAATTTATAACAAAACATAAATACATAAATGGAAAGGATATATATCAACTTCCATTTAGGGCTTGCTTCTGCAAGGAATAAGAGAGGGTGTCAACTGTACACATAAAGTTTCCTTAAAAAAATAAAAACAACTGAGGTAAATGTGATAAAATGTTCATATATTTGAGATCTGGGCACAGGTCTTGTTATATTATTCTCTGCACTTTTCTATATGTTTGATGTAGTTACTGCCTTTTTAAATGAGTAATAATAAATTAATCTCCGTAAAAAAAGTAAGTATCAAAAGGAAAGACCTGTAATGGAAACTCTTTGAGCCTACATGCAATGACCTTACATTGCAGAGTACGCTTCTACCATGGCCTCCTAGACATTTTGTCACAACCAGCTGGGAAGAGACAGGACACGGAAAAGCTGCCTTTGAGAACAAAATCAGAGCTGGGAGAGCAAAAGGACCTTACCCATCCTCCACTCCATCCTGCAAACTGCTAGCATTGCCATGGGGACCAGTGAAAAAGAGGGGAGGGGATGGTGACCTGGGGAAAACCTCGGGAGGGGAGGCAGGGTAGGTAGGTATCAGAAAGTACTAAGACCATTTTTTAAATGGAGAAGGAAATTAGAAGTTTAGCAGCCAAGAAGAGCACAAAAGAATCAGCCATTCCAGGATGGTAGTTTAGATATAAATGCCATCATGACAAAAGTATGACAGTTGGGATAGAATTAAGTATATATCTTTATTTATTTATTTATTTTTTTGAGACGGAGTCTCACTCTGTCACCCGGGCTGGAGTGCACTGGCCGGTTCTCAGCTCACTGCAAGCTCCGCCTCCCGGGTTTATGCCATTCTCCTGCCTCAGCCTCTGAGTAGCTGGGACTATAGGCGCCCGCCACCTCGCCCGGCTAGTTTTTTGTATTTTTTAGTAGAGACGGGGTTTCACCGTGTTAGCCAGGATGGTCTCGATCTCCTGACCTCGTGATCTGCCCGTCTCGGCCTCCCAAAGTGCTGGGATTACAGGCTTGAGCCACCGCGCCCGGCCTATATCTTTATTTTTAAACACAATTTTATTTTAGTGAATGATGCCATTTTAGGCTCTAGGAATAAAAAGAAACTGATATCTTGGCCCTGAAACAAGTAGTTACAATCCTGCTATGAAAACGAGTTAACGTATAAAGCATAGACAACAACTATAAGAACTACTATTTATTGAGTGCCTTCTTTGTGCCAGGCATCATTCAAAGCACTTTATTAACTCATTTAATCTTCACAACAATCTTATGAGGTGTAGACTATTAATATTCCTACTATTTTAGAGATGAGGAAACTGAGATACATTAAAGTTAAGAATCTTACCCAAGAACACGTGACTACTGAGGGCAGTCAGGATTTGAACTCAGGTAGTCTAGCTGTGGGACCTAACCATGACACTTTAAAAGACTTGTATTAAGCATACCACAAGCACCCTGACTCTGGAATACTTAAATCTAGGTTTGAATTGTGACTCTAGCACATATGACCTGAGTGAATTTGTATATATCCTTCAACTTTTCTCTATTTCCTTTCTTTTTCCTTTTTAGGGACCTGCCACTTTAGGAATTTATTTCAGTGTTGTGGAAAGTCTCAGGTGATATAAGACATATAGCAACTATATCTACCATAATTAAGATTATAAAATGGGCCTAAACATTGTGACTAAAATCTGCCTTGGGTCATCCATCCCTCCAGGCCTTTTAATCTTTACAACTAAGACCATTTGACTTATGTCACAGGCTCAACCTCATCCCAAAACCAATCTTGTCCTTCATCAGGAGAGATTTAAGAAGTTTTTTGTTTTTGTTTTTAGATACAGGGCCTCACTCTGTTGCCCAGGCTGGAGGGCAGTAGTACCATCATAGCTCACTGCAGCCTCTAACTCATAGCTCACTGAGGCTCAAGTGATCCTCCCAACTCAGCCTACTGAGTTGCTGGGACTACAGGCACATGCCACCACATCCAGCTAATTTTTTTTATTTTTAAAACTTTTTTGTAGAGTTGGGGGGTCTCACTATAGCTGAGGCTTGTTTTCAACTCCTGGACTCAAGTCATCCTCCTGCCTCAGCCTCCCAAAGTGCTGGGATTACATGTGTGAGCCACCAGCCAATAAGTTTATAATAATTCAGCATCAGTTCAAACAACTGGCTTTAATCCTTGTTCTAAAACTAAGACTCGGTGGACATGGTGGTTCATGCCTATAATCCCAGCACTTCGGGAGGCTGAGGTGAGCAGACTGCTTGAAGCCAGGAGTTCAAGACCAGTCTGGGCAACATGGCGATACTCCATCTCTTCAAAAATACAAAAATTAGCTGGGTGTGGTGGTGCAAACCTGTAGTCACAGCTACTTAGGGGGCTGAAGTGGGAGGATCACTTGACCCCAGAAGGTCAAGGCTGCAGTGAGCCATGAAGGCGCTACTGCACTCCAGCCTAAGTGACAAAACGAGACTCTCTCTCTCAAAAAACAAAAAACAGAACAAAACAAGTAAGACTCTACATTATTCCCCAGCTCTAACTTCTGCTTTTGCTTTCTTGCCCTACATCTTTCCTCATCCTAAAGATTTAGTATGTGCCATATGTTTGGTATATGTTATTGCACTTACACCTCACAACAGTATGAGGTGGGTATTATTACACAACCTTTTTCACAGATGAAGAAACTAGATACAGAGAGGTTAAAATGCCTAAGGTCATTTAATAGTGTCAGAATTAGAATACAAACCCAGCTGGCTGCAAGGCCATTATTTTGCCTCTATAAAAAGCAATTTTCAAGCTGTGTCCCCAAAATTCCATGGAGACTCAGGGTTGCCAGGGAGACTGGAGAGATGAAAGGGCTATAGCTCATCTCACTTTTACAGACAGCTATGACATGTGGACTGCAACATATTCTTTGGATGCCATGGACTCATTTCTGCCTTCTTGTTTGCCTGGGCTTCCTTCACCTGTGACTCAGAGACGAATCTCACCTCATTCACTCATATTCCCCGACAGCTACCTCTTTGGTGGATATATTTTCTTTCCGGTCTGCCCTTGCATGTTTCCATTAACCTTTTCACTACCAGGTCTGCCATAAAATAACAGGAACTAGTTATAATGGTCATTTTAGAAATGCTACCATAATATATAAGCAATATTACCAACTCTTCCACGCTATAAAAATAGAGACGAGTGTAGCTCACACTATTTAAAACACTGGATAACCCCCCAGATCATTTGTCATTACAACTAATTTTACCAACACAGCATTTGTGTTTTAATAAAATTCATTATTCATATCAACTATGGAGTATTTTAGAACAACCTGCAATATTTTAAGCCATATGAAGACATACTAGAAAGACCCAAGGTGAAAAGCTTTGTTCAAAGGCTTCCTCAATTTTCTCCTTTGCTCAATTTTATGAGCTCTACTACATGATGTTGATTTCTGACAGCTTACCATATAATAGGTATGTGATAATGTTTGAAGGCAAAGTAACCCTCTTAATATTAAAATTAATATTTTTTATTCATTTTTCTGGCCCATATATTCACACAGTTTATAATGACACCAAACAAAACTGTGAAGAGGACTGAAACATTCCTGATTAATTTAATTAATGAGAAAAATGTGGCTGAGTTATGACCTAAATTATCAAGAGTGATCTTCAGTCTGACATGAAACCTCTTTTTACATTACCAGTATTACCAAATAAATGGTACTATCTTGCAGTATTATGAGTACTCTGCTCCCACCCTTTTAAGCCAGATAAGTAAACACTATGGACATATTACTACAGCATTTCTCAAAGTATGGTCCAGAGAGCACCTGCATCAGAATCTCCAAAGGTACTATTTATACCTTTCTGTTGTTTTTTTTGAAAGAGACAGGGGTCTCACTATCTTGCTCAGGCTGGTCTTGAACTCCTGGGCTCAAGTGATCCTGCTGCCTCAATCTTTGAAGTAGCTGTGGTAACAGGTACACGCCACTGCACTCGGCATGAGGTGTTTTTTATAATATGCAGATTCCTGGGCCCTACAAGCAACCTAAGGAATCAAAATTTCTAAAGCAGACCAAGAAATCTCCATTTTTAAACAAGCTCTCACAGGTACTGCTTAGGTATTGATTTGAGAAATCAATGGTATAAATCCTTTGAATCTGATCTTACTATTTAATGGAGAGATTGACTAAAACAAAAACAAAGACCTTTTCTCTATTTTGCTGATATTTAAATTTTCATATTTGTAGAATGTTTCTTTGTATATGTCCTTACAACATAAGCATTCTCTAATAATTAAAAAATTTAGAGGCAATAATACTGATCATAATACTATTCTCAAAAGCACTTAAATTTTCACTTTTTAGGAAGAACTGTAGGATAGTGAAATTCTTCATTGAAGAGTTAGTGATAAACTAACTAGTCTTCAGTCAATTTAGCAGTTCACATAGTTTATTCAGCAATATAACAGGAGAGAACCTCCATTGTAAGAGACATAAGGCAGATACAGGGTGTATCTCTGGGGTACATTCTTCATACAGACTAACAAATAACTTCAGGTTTCACAACATGTAGCAAGTATGATTTGTTGCACACCAATAGCCATTCATTCCTCACGTTTTCCTTGCTAAAAGAGCCCTGGTTGGGCACAGTGGCTACACCCGTAATCCCAGCACTGTCGGAGACCAGGGCAGGCGGATCATCTGAGGTCAGGAGTTCAAGACCAGCCTGGCCAACATGGTGAAACCCCGTCTGTACTAAAAACACAAAACTTAGCCAGGTGTGGTGGCAGGCACCTGTAATCCCCGCTACTTGGGAGCCTGAGGCAGGAGAATCGCTTGAACCTAGGAGGCAAAGGTTGCAGTAAGCTGAGATCATGCCACTGCACTCCATCCTGGGCGAGACAGCGAGACTCTGTCAAAAAAACAACAAAAAAAAGAGCCCTGATTTTTTCAATGGAGGCAATGTGCCCTACCCAGGCAATGATAACCCTATTCCCCTTTGCCAAGCTTTCCCAGGCTCCCTTGTAAACTGATACTTTATAATGAGATATAAGAAGAAATCTGCTAGAGATTTTTTGGAAAGACTTGATTTCCAAATAAAAGACAGACTTGAAAGAAAGACTTTTGCTCTCTACTTCCAGCCTTTCCTAGGGATTAAAATGTCTGTTACAACAAGAAGTCATATTGTACTCATCGAAAAAAAAAAATCCTAACGATAAAAAGCAAACATGGATCCTAGGCCAGGTGGGGTGGCTCACGCCTGTAATCCCAGTACCTTGGGAGACCGAGGTAGGAGGACGGCTTGAGCCTAGGAGTTGGAAACCAGCCTGGGCCATATAGCAAGACTTGGTCACTACTTTTAAAAAAGCAATAAAAAAACAAAAAAAAAGAGGATTCCAAGGGGGAAGGACAGAAAGAAGCTGGGACCTTGATAATATTGCTGAGGTGGTACAAAAGCACTAGATACCTAGATACCTGGCATGTTAAGTGTAATTTAAAAATTGTTCAGTGGCCTTTGAGATGTTTTCAACAGCTTTTTCTAAGTGGCTTAACCCCAACTCTGGGTCCATGATTTTAATGAACAATAGAAGTCCAGAATGCGGCCAATGTTCAGCAGACCTTCTTAGTTCTAAGAAAGATGCTTCTCCTAGACTGTTCATAATATATATGAAGTCAGGCTTGATAATTTCTTTTGTCATACATCTCCTAGATAGGTACTTTTCCATTTCCAGGGGAGGACATTGTAAATTCAGCCACCACAAAGACAAGACAGTCTTTTGTTTATGTAAAGCCACGTAAGTATAAACAGGTGGCATTTCTGCATGTTTCTGCATCACCTATGTAGGTGTTTCCTAATAGAACATGATGTATCTGAGTGACCAGTGTCACAGCCACACTGAGGATGGGCCAAACAGGGCCAATGATGAATAAATGGCTATATATGGATAAATGTCATCTATATATATATCATCACTGACCAATGCATAAGAGGTGAGTTTACAACAGCATAATTTCTTATTAAAATTCACTAGACTAATCTAGGATCCAGCTATAATGAGGCTGCTTTCCTACAAAAGTTATCATTAGAAATACCATTATGAAGCACACAGTATGGGACTTCCCCTCTAGGACTACTTCGTCATATGTCACTCATTAGGCTGCAGAAATTTTTTTAGGAGTGGTAAGTTAGTTCCAAAACAGTTTATAGGAAATATGGATTATTTTATGTATATATGTGTGTGTGTGTGTATGTGTGTGTATATCTCAGTCTAGATGAACAGTCTGGCTGGAATACTAACTAAATTCATAGTGAATAAAATATGTATAGGCCACAGAAGCAGATCCAACAATTTAAGCAGTTCTCAAAGTAGTGACAATCTGGGTCACACTTAGAAATTAATTATTTTTCCATCTTCCTTGGGCTACCTACACAAAAGCCTCTAGAGTTGACAATTTTGACTATTATAGAAGCTATTTGTTTTGACCCAGTTTTTTGTTTAAGGTTTTATCTGTTCTGGTCAAGATTAACTGTAATGCAGGGTTAAAACCAGCTACTCGAGAGTCATGTATTCTTTTTCTAACCAGTGGAGGACCCAGAAGAAATGGGTGGCAAGCTTTCTCAAAGGTCCATCTGGTGAGATTCTGGGGAGCCCACTCAAGTGGGAAAGACCAAGGAAGAACAAGGCTTCTATTAGCAGGATTATCAGGATAACACTCAGGGCAATAATCAGCTCTGTTAATACGGTCTAAGAATACCTGGTAACATTCATTTTCAACAAGTTCAGTTTGGTACAACCAGTGGCCTAGCTCTAAACTAGGGAACCACTGTTGTCCACAATCAGGGCAATGTGAATTATCTGAAAACATCTGGACCTAGAACGACAACACAGACAGCAATGTAACAGCAAGAGGCAACAATGACAAAGAGAGACACCCAAACACCAGTCCTATTACAGGTTTGGATTACCAATCTCTTAGTTCAACCAATATTATTTGGAGAGCCAAATAAACTTGGCTTGCACCTCAGTGCAATTCTTCAAGATTTCGTTGTCTATTTTTCACTCAATTGCAACTCAGTCTCTGAACTCAGGGACCGATCCAGTTTATAATGTTATCAGTCACTTACTAGCAGTACAGATCTCAGGATAGCTCCTTCAAATCCCAGCTTCTCAAGAAGAGATAGGGCTCTAGTCTAAATTAGTTATATTTTTCGTATGCGTTATCAGCTGCTGGTGGTGTCACACAGAGGCACTTGGCTTACTCTTTGTTGGTAAGGTTACTGTGTCTGCTTGGTGAAACAGAGGAGCTGACAGGTCCAATGGGTCTTTTGTTGGCGCTGGCACTCTTGCTGTTGTAATACACGTACCCAAGTCTTAAGGCCTTAGCACTTTATGGCAATGTAGAGGGGTCAGAAAAACCTGGCAGAGTCCTCTTGAGTGTGGATCCAATGAAGTCTGTCTTGGGAGGACATTAATCAGGACCCAGTTGCCGTGAAGGAGCTGGTGCTCAGTTGGCTGGAGAGTCTGGGAATGCGTCACATACCTGTAAATGATAAAACTTCAGACGACTCATGGGTATTGCAGTTGTTCACATTATTATTAGAAACATGCATTTGGAAATTATTCAGGTTACTTAAGGCAGATAAGAAATGTCTCATGGATTTTCCCATGACTATTTAACATGGGTTCAAACCAACTGATATGTTGGCACTAGGAAGAATTCTGGATCATTTATACTAGGACTAGCTTAATTTTTTAGGACTGTATTTCTTCTTTACTCCATGTGTACCTTGGGAATAATAAGGTCTGTATAATCATATCTAACCTGGTAAAACTTAGCAATCTCTTACTTATACATCTCTTCTGTGAAATGGGTGCCACTTATGGTATCCCCATAATGTATGGGATAACATTAACAATGACAGCCTTTCGATTATAGGATTCAATCCATCCAAAAAAAAAAAGAAAAAAGCGTACACAGTTTTTAGATAATATTCTTAAAAGCTAACCATAGGGTTGGATGAACTCCTTTTGAAGGCTTTAAAAAAAAAAAAGTCAAAAATCAAGAGGGGCAGGTCTTATTGCTCACCATCTAGTTGGTTTTTTGTTGTTGTTGTTGTTTGGTTTTTTTTTTTTTTCTTTTTGAGACAGAGTTTCATTCTTGTTGCCCAGGTTGGAGTGCAATGGCAAAATCTTGGCTCACCGCAACCTCAGCCTCCTGGGTTCAAGCGATTCTCCTGCTTCAGCCTCCCGAGTAGCTGGAATTACAGGCATGTGCCACCACACCCGGCTAATTTTGTATTTTTAGTAGAGACGGGGTTTCTCCATGTTGGTCAGGCCAGTCTCGAACTTCCAACCTCAGGTGATCCGCCCACCTTGGCCTCCCAAAGTGCTGGGACTACAGGTGTGAGCCACTGTGCCCGGCTGCCCACCATCTAGTTTTATTGGTTTATACACAGTGTCAGTCTGAGAAGGCAAGTAAGGCATAGCCTTGAGCAATAGTCCTGAGCTATTCTTAGAAAATGCATAGAGTAAATCAGTTGGAATTTGCAGATGTTATCATCTTTGCACTCCTTCATGACACCGAATGTAGCGTGTAAATAAGGTGGGACAGTACGATGTATGGAGCAACTAGAAGGCCACCTAGAGAGTGTCACAGATTATCAGAGTACTATATATACCATGCCTTTCTCCAATGTTCTTTTTGTAAATTCTGAGACTTGATCCTGTGAGAGTAATAAGATACACTGGGGAGGGCACGAGTTTAAAATATAAACATTTGGCCTGAAAAATAGAAGGAATTACAGCCTTAGTTGTGGTAAGCCAAAGCACTTTCCTTACAGAAGTAATAGCTGTGATTCTGAGATTTTAAAATGGTAAATTTAAAAGGCAAATGAAGAGCCTCTGATAGTGCTCCAACAACATGGGGCCCATATTTTGATGGGAGCCCTAGAGCAGTGAAATAGAGTCAATGTAGATATATTGATGTGTTTTCTGAGGTTAGGTAGCAATGTACGGGTGAAGGCTACTAATTCAGTTCCTCAGGCAGAGTGGACAAAAGGTTGGGTTTCCAACTCAATGACTACATACTTGGTAATGATAGCACAGGGCATAATAGATTTCCGTGAGGGTCTGTTAACAAGAGCTACCAGAGTAAAAGCTTCGGCTACTGAATTAAATCTTGGGTCTCTAGTCATGGTACAGAGAGATGACAAATAAAACTCCCACACTGGTGGAGCCCAATAAACACATAAGATAAAAAATAAAAAGTCTGACATTTAATCGATCAGATTTTGGATTTTTAGAGTGAAATCAAGTAAATCCAACAAGATACCACTGTAGTATCAGTAAGATACTATTTCACATCTACCACACCACAAAAACTAACAAGTTTGACAAAGGGGGTTCCACATACTACCGGAAAAACCACTCCTCCCAGAGGACTCCACTAGGAGTCAAGAGAAAGCCCTAAAGCTCCAAGTGCACAGAATAATTCCATCCATTCACCAACCTTCAGTTTTCCAACTTCAGTAATCAAACAAGCACTAGAATTCCAAGTATTCCTGTATCAAGAGAACTCCACCGTTCCGTATGTTCCAGACAAGTCTTCCCTCCTCTCCTGGTCCTTTAAACCTCCGTAGGTAAGAGCCAATAGGGGGTCCCAGAACTCCAAATGCTCAGAATAATACCACCCAGTACCAGCTTCTTCACTCATTCTTCAGCCTTAGAGCTACTGGATGAGTAGAAGTGAAGAGAGGGGCCTGGGAAAATGCTCCTGGCAAGATTCCTAACCCCCATCCCCACCCCAACACTCACAGCTTCACTACCATTATCTGCTTGAAAGCATCAGGATCAATCTCATACCTGCATCTCTGTTCATGTCAATCACCACCTGAAACACAGGACTTCTTGGTTATATCCCATCCTCTTAGCCTCAAATCCCCCCACATATGGCTCTATCAGCAATGTAATAACAAGTACTATGCTTGCTTTATTTTTTTTCCACATAAAACAGGTACCATTTTGCTACATTATTTATTTTGGCTATTTTTCTCCACTAAAATATAAACTCCCTGAGAGCAGGGCATTTTACCTTTTTATTTACTGCTATAGTGTCCTATAAATATTTCTGGAATGAATAAATGACAAAAACGAAATGTAACTTGAATTCTTATATTCTAATGACAGGACTACAAATCTGTACAATCACTTTTGGAACTGGCATTACCTAGTAAAGCTGAAGATGTGCATTTCCTATAACTCGGCAATTCCACTCTTAGGCACATACACTAGAGAAATTGTACCTGTACATTTAAAAACATGAATAAAAATATTCATGGTAGCACTGTGTAATAGCAAAATAACAGCCACAATGGCCACAAACAGGAGAATGAATAAATTGAGGTACTGTTGTACAATAGGATACTGTCATTATAAACATAGATGAAACTCAAGAATGTTGAGCTTAAAAACAATGTAAGTAGCACAAGGAAAAAAATAAATACATGCACACGTTCTTATATAAACTTTCCACTTACATAAAGTTTCAAAAGGATATAAAATTAATGTATTGTTTAGGGAGAAATATGCAATAAAGCTTTTTTCTTTTTTTGATAAGGAGTTTTGCTCTTGTTGCTTAGGCTGGAGTGCAATGGCGCAATCTTCGCTCACCGTAACCTCTGCCTCCTGAGTAGCTGGGATTACAGGCATGCACCATCATGCCCGGCTAATTTTGTATTTTTAGTAGAGACAGGGTTTCTCCATGTTGGTGAGGCTGGTCTCAAACTCCCAACCTCAGGTGATCTGCCCGCCTCAGACTCCCAAAGTGCTGGGATTATAGGCATGAGCCACCATGCCCGGCCCAACTGTGTATTTTTAGTAGAGACGGGGTTTCTCCATGTTGGTCAGGCTGGTCTCGAACTCCTGACCTCAGGTGATCCGCCCACCTCAGCCTCCCAAAGTGCTGGGATTACAGGCATAAGCCACCGCGCCCAGCTGCAATAAAGCTTTAAAAACAAAAAAGAAGTGTAAGTTCAAACCTGAGGATAATTATTACCTCTGATGGGAGAGGGAAGGGTGGGAGATAAAGGGCATTCAAAGAATTTCAAAGATAATTGTAATTTTGTTTTCTTTAACTGGGTGAAAGTACAAGAATACCCACTGTATCATAAATCCTAATAGCTTACAGCATCTCTATTCAATATTTTATAATGTTTAAAAAGAGAAAGAGGTTAATAAGCAAAACCAAACTTTCACATTGTGGACAAGAAGACCAGTAGCAGTTAATCTGCTCAGAGGCAAAGCAGGCAACTTACATCAGGATACAGAAGAGTGAAATAGAAGGATACGGATCTTTGGTTTCCTCACAAAATTTTAAGCCATCTCTTCATAGAAATAAGGTAAAAAGAAGCCTACCTAATGATTGTACAAAAGAGGGTTTATCTCAGCATACTCTCTGAAGGCATGAATTTGTGCGTAGGGAAGCTACTATTTCACATGACGCCTTTATATAAATTAGAAAAAGGCACAGTTCCTCCAAGCAATATACAACTCAGAAAACTTTATTCGGCAGGATAAACAGTATACAGTAACCCTCTGTCTATTAGATAATAACATTTAGTAGCTAACACTTACGGAGTGCTATTTTCTGTTCTAAACACTTTATTTGTATTAACTCATTTAATCTGCTCACAAAGCCAAAGGATACTCTTCCACTATGAATAAATATTGGTGGTGGGAGAAATCACCTCTCATAATTTTTCACTTCCACACCAAAAAATACAGGATAAACTTCCAGGAGTCCTGAATCCTCTGGAATTACATATAAAAATCTTTACGGCTGGGCGCAGTGGCTTATGCCTGTAATCCCAGCACTTTGGGTGGCCGAGGCGGGTGGATCACGAGATCAGGAGATGGAGACCATCCTGGCTAACACACGGTGAAACCCTATCTCTACTAAAAATACAAAAAATTAGCCAGCTGTGGTGGCGGGCGCCTGCAGTCCCAGTTATTCAGGAGGCTAAGGCAGGAGAATGGTGTGAACCCGGGAGGTGGAGCTTGTGGTGAGCTGAGATCACACCACTGCACTCCAGCCTGGGCGACAGAGCAAGACTCCATCTCAGAAAATAAATAAATCTTTAATACATATGTGCATTTTTTTCCCAAAAAGATGGTATATCCTTTTAAACTCCTAGAGGAATCTGAAATGATTCAGGACCATTAGGCACTATGGTTCCTAACCATTTTGCTATCAAAGGTAACTTTTTTCCAACCCCACCCCTCCTCCCCCATTTTGGAAAGATGTCCAAATAATCTGCAGTCTTGTAATAATTTCGTTTTCTAATTTTTAGTAATCAGATAAGTAGATATGCCAAACAGAATTTCTAATAAAACAAAAAACTAATGCTACCAGTCTTGGTTTAAAAACTTCCAACATTTTAAATTAGACAAAATACGTTACATCCCTATAACATAGAGTTGGAAAGATCTGGATATCCTAAAACTGGCTTCCTTTCTCAATTCCATTAGCTTAAGTCCAAAGCAGCTGATTTAAGGTAAGTATATGACTATCATTAGGTTTTTAAAAAGCTGATAATACCTTGAGAACTACCATTAGTCTATGATTGTTAAACATAAATTGTTTGTTATTTGAGGAGCGCACCATGTGCTAGGCCCAATGCCAAGTACTATGGATACAGAAAGAACAATCATTCAGGACTTCTAGATGTCTAGGGAATCCAGACTGGAATCACTGATTTAGGTGAAGACTAAGGGCTCTTAGAGGGATAAAAAAAAGATCCCCCGTAGAGATCACTGGAAACTTAGGGAGGCCCACAGCAGAAGGTGGGATGCCTGTATTTTCAAACCTCCTTCACTAAAAACAGTGGGCAAAAAAACAAAATTTGAGGAGCTTCTCTGCTGCACAAATGCTATACAAAAGAAAATACAAATCAGGGGTTTTGTGTATGTGAACTAAAATAAGCTTAAGATCCTTCCCGAAATGTTATTAAAAGAAAATTTAGAAAAGAAAATAGTACTTTCACACTGAAACAGAAAATGTAGTTCTGTTTAATCCACTGAAATTTACATCAACTAACCACGGCAACTTTTTAATCAACTTCTCTAAATAGTCTACCTTGTTCTTTGCTATTTCCTGAATGTATGTTAGTAAGTTCAAATCTGCCTTCAATAGATAAAAATTCCTTTATTCTTTTTTGTCGTAGCATAATAATTAAGTTTCAGACTGAGTCAGGATTGGCTTTCCAGGCAATTTATCCCTTAGACTTTAGCCTCAATCAATTCCTCATATGATATATAAAATCAAGATAGGCACATAGAAAAAGTAAAAATGCTTTAAACTCTCTTGAATTCTCATTTTAAATATTTTCTTCTAGGGGGTACTACAGTCAAGGCTAATCAATAATCATAACTTTTTTTGTATGAGATGGTTTCTCCAATAAGTTTCATACACAAAGTGAAATCTTAAGAGTTTCCTATTTCACAACTACCTTCTGAATTCAGATAATGAGAGATTAAGAAGTATGAAAAAAGGAATCATTCTTCTTTTTGAATTCATATAATCTAAAATAATTTTGTGTTGAAAATAAAATGCTCCTGGAAAAAAGTCAACTTGTTTTGTGAGAAACTACTTGGAATTTGGCAATCTTGAGATCACTGAGAGAAGGCATATGGATGACAATCTCCAGTACTATGTAGTACACACACTGTTCCCTCTTTAGAACAGATCAGCCAAATAAAAAATATGATTCAAGATTAGAAAATAGCTGCAGAATGTTCTCCTCTCTCTTGCCCCAGGAACTGACAAGCAAAACAGGTGTGTATGCATTGCTAGCATACTTTTTGAGGGGGACGGCCATAAAGGAGAACAACTGGTTTAGAAATTTACTGGTACATTTCTGTCTACGTTGCTCTAATGCTCCAAAAGTCCATGGTCCAAATTCTGTCTACAATTTCACTTCAAAACACCAGCAGCCAAACCTTTAAGGCTAATACACAACTTTCAACAGTCAGATCTGGTGCCAAGCTTAGGTATTTCTATAACCTGTGCTAGCTATTTATTGTTTGTCTAAAACTAAATTTCTAAGTCTTGCCCATTCCTCTGTACCATATCCACTGTCATAGTATCCCAGTATTATTATTTTCACAAATGTTTGTTTCTCTGTATTTTCACTAACTGATGACTTATTTTAGATTTTTGAAAGGGAGTTTGAAAAAATACTAGCCTAGGAACAAAAAGCACTCTACCTCCCTAGGCAACTGTTTTTTACACAGGAACTGAATGCCTGGCGAAGTTCAAATTCTGTAGATATTTTCTGAGTACAGAAAGTCTTCCTTTCCTTCTTACCCTTCTTCCTACTCCCTCCCAACTCCTTTGACTTGTCTCTCTAGTTTCAGTTGACCATGTAGAGTTATTAAGCTATGCATGAAGGATCTAAGAGTTTGCTAAGATTTCCGATAGTGGGTGGCACGACTGGCTGCCAGGTTTAGTTCAACTTCCCTAATCACTTTTAGTATCTACTTCAAGTCAACATATTTTTATTAAACTTTTTATTTTGAACTAATTTTAGACTTACAGAAAAGTTGCAAAAATAGCACAGAGTTCCGTTATATCCTTCATCTAGCATCTTATATAATTACAGTTATCAAAAACAAGAAATCAACATTGATACAATTCAATTAACTAAACCAGAGGCTACGTTCAAATTTCACCATTTCTTTTAGTTGTTATTTTTCCTTAGTCTTCAGTCTATGACAGTTCCTCAGTGTTTACCTGTCATTTGTGGCCTTTTCTTCTTTGTGACCTTCACACTTTTGAAGAATACTCGTCAGTTATTTTGGGTTTAGTGTTTTTTGTTTTTAATTTTTTAAAATAAGGATGTGGTCTTGCTACGTTCCCTAGGCTGGTCTCGAACTCCTGGGCTCAAGTGATCCTCTTGCCTTGGCTTCCCAAAGTGCTGGGATTACAGGCATGAGCCTCGGCACCTGGCCTGGCCAGTTATTTTGTAGAATGTTCCTCAGTTTAGATTTTTATAATATTTTATCATGATTGGAAAGATAAAAAGAGTATGCATTTTTGGCAATAACAAACACCACAGAAATGCCACTGTGTCCTTCTCACTGCATATCTTTGGGTTCATGATGTCCTTGTCTTATTACTGGTGATGTTAACCTTAATCGCTTTTTTAACATAGTATCTCCACTGTCAGATTACTATTTTTTCTTTGTAGTTAATAATTATCCTGGGAGAGATACTTTGAGACTATGTAAATATTCTGATTGTCCTTTAACTGAATTTTGTCTGCAACGACGACTACGGTACTGTTTCCCTAATGGTGGTTTTGTATTTCCTTCTTTCCTTCAATGTTTACTAATCGGAATTCTTCTGTTAGAAAGAGTTGTCCCTTCTCCCCTACTTATTTATTCAGCAATATCAGTATGAACTCATTTTATTTTATGGGTTAAAGTCCAATACTATCATTATTCATTTTACTGCTCAAATTGTTCCAACCTGGATACCAGGAACTCCTTCAAGTTGGCTCCTTTTGACAAGGTCCCTTTTTCTAGCATTTCCTTACTTTCAAGCACCACAGGATGTTTCAGGCTTATCTTGTATTTTCTCTGCCTCCGCACTGAAATCAGCCACTTCTCTAAAAAGTCCTAGTGCCTTTACAAACCAAGATCTGAATGCTCAGTGTTACTGGGGTATAACTATCAAGCCAACAATATGGACAAGTGTGTTTGTTTCCTTACTATATTCAACTCATTAGCCAGGAATCATTAGCATTACCTAGGAGCTTGCTAAAAGAACAAATTCAGGCCCCACCCTAGACCCACTAGACCAGAATCTCTGAGAGCCTCTGGCAGGAGTTTATGTTTTAACAGATTTGCCAGATGACTCTGGTGTTCACTACAAAGTTTAAGGAGCATTGCTTTACAGTTACTTTTCCTTCATTATAAATCTTGTATTTTTAATTTTAAAAAAGGAAAGCTCGCCGCGCGTGGTGGCTCACGCCTGTAATCCCAGCACTTTGGGAGGCCAAGACAGGCATATCATGAGGTCAGGAGATCGAGACCATCCTGGCTAATACAGTGAAACCCCACCTCTACTAAAAATACCAAAAAATTAGCCAGGCCTGGTGGCGGATGCCTGTAGTCCCACCTACTCGGAAGGCTGAGGCAGGAGAATGGCATGAACTTGGGAGGCAGAGCTTGCAGTGAGCCGAGATCATGCCACTGCACTCCAGCCTGGGCGACAGAACGAGACTCCATCTCAAAAAAAAAAAGGAAAACTTAAACCTAATAATTTGCCTTGTATATAAATTATATTTTTACTACAATCTAATAAAACTATAGGTGAATGGCCTCATCTGTTAAGGAACTAAATATTTCCCTTATCTTCTTTATTTTCCTACAACATTTGTTAAAAATCTAGTGGTCAAAGTAGTTATAAAGGGGGGCAGGGGCAGGAGGCGCAGTGGCTCATGCCTTTAATCCCAGCCTTCTGGGAGCCAAGGTGAGAGAATCATGTCAGGCTGGGAGTTTGAGACCAGCCAGGTCAACACAGTGAGACCCTATCTCTACAAAAATACAAAACATAGCTGGGTGTGGCAGTGTGTGCCTATAGTCTCAGTTACTTGGGAGACTGAGGTGGGAGGATCATTTGAGCTAAGGAGTTCAAGTTTGCAGTAAGCTATGATAGTGCCACTATACTCCAGCCTGGGCAACAGAGCAAGCCCTTGTCTCCAAAAAAAAAAAAAAAGAAAAGAAAAGAAAAAAATAGTTACATACAGTACTTTAAAAAATACTGTAGTCAGGTATGGTGGCTTATGCCTATAATCCCAGGAGGTTCAGGCAGGAGAAGACTGCTTGAGCCCAAGGGTTCAGAGACCAGCCTAGACAACATATCAAGACCTTGTCTATACAAAAAATACAAAAATTAGTCAGGTATGGTGGTCTGTGCCTGTAGTCTCAGCTACTTGGAAGGCTGAGGTGGGAGGATTACTTAAGACTGGGAGGTCAAGGATGCAGTGAGCTGTGATTGTGCCACTGCACTCCAGCCTGAATAAGAGAGATCCTGTCTCAAAAAAGAAACAAACAAAAAACTGTAAATAATGTTACTTTCATACAAAGAAAGTTGTAAGTCAGCCTCCAGGATCAACTCCTATCTACAAATATGACCTAACATCCATAAAGCAAATCTACCAAACATAAAACCCAATATAGCATTATTCTCTAAGGTCAGACTGCCTAGGTCTGAATGACTGCTTCAGCTTCTGACTTGGTGTTTCTCTTTCTCTCTCTCTGCCCTTGGTTTTGTTTTTTGTTTTGTTTTTGAGACTGAGTCTCACTCTGTCCCCCAGGCTGGAGTGCAGTGGTGCGATCTCAGCTCACAGTAACCTCCACCTCCCAGGGTCAAACGATTCTCCTGCCTCGAGCCTCCCGAGAAGCTGGGATTACAGGTGTCTGCCACCATGCCCAGCTAATTTCTTTGTATTTTTAGTAGAGATGGGGTTTTACCATGTTGGCCAGGCTGGTCTCAAACTCCTGACCTCAAGTGATCCACCCACCTTGGCCTCCCAAAATGCTGGGACTATAGGCGTGAGCCACTGTGCCCAGCCCCTGGCTAACTTTTTCCTTGGTTTTCTTAATTACAAAATGGAATAACAGTATTTAGATGAAAGAGGCAATGTGAAGATTAAATGAGATAATGTGCAATACTGACAACCACAGGGGCACAAAAGAAGTCCTCAAAAACTGTAAATTGTTATTATTTGAACTACTAAAGGCAAAACCAAACAGCTTCATTTAATTAAAACAAAACCCCAGAAGAAACCAATGTTTTAAAATTTGACTTCTTCCAAAAATGTCATTACATTTACATGATATATACTCATGGTCAAGGGCTGAAGGAAAATCTCTAAAAACCAAACAATTTGATTTGTTGAGGTAGTGGAATTATAGGTGAATTTTCTTCCCAGAAATTTTGATTACCAAAATTATGTGCACAGTTCATAACTGAGTCATGGCATCAAAAAAAAAAAAAAAAAAAATGTGTCAGCTCCTTTAAATACTAGTAAAGAGGAAAACAGCCCACATAGTGACAAAATAGGAATTCAAACCCAGCTATGACTCCAAAGTCTATGCTCATTACCAACGTTAGGGACACCCTTCCTTATTCCCAAATGTTTGATTTCTGTGCAAAATTTATGATAATGTATGATCGCCCTACGAATTCCTTCTTGTGGGACACAGTTTAATCCAGTAGTTCATATGATGTAGAAATATAATGAAATTTTAACACAATTAAAATTCTAAACGGCAAATAAAACAGCCAATTCTTCATTCTTCAAATTTTTTGGGAGGTTGTCAAATCTCCAGGTTTATAGGCCTTCACAGTTAACTTAGTGAACAACCACGAAGTGATAAAGCAGACAAGGCTTCTTGAAGCAAACTTTCCTTCAGGAAATTCAAGTGGCATTTCAAAGAAGTGTGGACTTTCCTGGAATAGAGTTTTGACTTCTGTGTTCCATGGAAACGAATGGAACACAGAAATAACTTCTTAGGCAAAAATAAGTTATATACAAGATATAATGCATTGTGAAAACACCTAATAATCCCCAAATAATTAGCTACATTCTGAAGTTAATTTACTTGTGAATTATTGAAGCTCTCAAGCTAGCATTACCTCTACATTAGGAAAGAAACTAGATAAAATAGTTCTTAAATGAGTCACGAAAGGTTGCGTAACAAACCTGCAGAAAAAGAGGTAATCAAGTTGTGGACTGCACATTCAGCATAATAAACATTATTGAAGACAGGCACTCAATTTTCATAGCAAATGTTAGTTTTTCAAACTGTTCTAATCCACACAAAGGCTTCCAAGAACATCTGTAGTTACTCTACCACGAAGTTCCTTTTTTTATTAAATGTTTCCACTGGCCCTTTATATACTCACCTTGTGCTCAAAAAATAAAGCTCAAAAAACATAGATAACTGCCACAGCTTAAAGAAAGGATCTCTCATACAGATCCAAAATAAAATGTTTTAAAACCTAAAGACAGGTAAAACAAAACCAGTATGTTTAATCTATGTAACTCATTTCTGGATCTGTGTAACAGTATAAAGTCTGATAATTAAG
Organism: Piliocolobus tephrosceles; assembly: GCF_002776525.5. Classification (NCBI taxonomy): domain Eukaryota; kingdom Metazoa; phylum Chordata; class Mammalia; order Primates; family Cercopithecidae; genus Piliocolobus; species Piliocolobus tephrosceles. Next base: position 36,434,915 of record NC_045434.1, read on the forward strand.
CATTACTCATAAAGTAGAGAGTACTATGAACTTTGTTAAAAGAAGGAAAAGGCACAAACTTTTTCATCAGGTATTAAACACAATTGGGAGGATAGTACATATATAATATGTAAGCAAAATGGTAGGAAGTCTTACTAAAACTTCAACTTTGCCCTTTTTAGCACCATTTTTTTTTTAAGTACTATCTTTTCAGGATTAAGATTAAGAATGTCAAGATCCTAGGCATGCTGGGCATGGAGTAATCACCACCTACACTAGTAGGCAAATTTGCCACTTACATTTCAAACCCTAAAATAATTCTGCTTCTCATATTAAAGTCTAAACCCCAAAATTTACTCACATCTTACCCTGTTTAATATTTATAAGATTCAGTTTCTTTTTATCCCAAAACAAAAATATACCCCCAACCTACCTCGTTTACTGTTTGAGTGAGGCCAGGTGTGGTGGCTCACGCCTGTAATCCCAGCACTTTGGGAGGCTGAGGCGGGAGGATCGCTTGAAGCCAGGAGTTCCAGACCCGCCTGGACAATACAGTGAGACCCTGTCTCTACAAAAATAAAAAATAAAGTTATTAGTGGGGCAAGGTGGTGCCGGCCTGTAGTTACAGCTACTTGGGTGGCTGAGGCGGGAGGATCGCTTGAGCCCAGAAGTATGAGGCTGTGGTGAGCTATAATCACGCCACTGTACTCTAGCCTGAGTGACAGAACAAGTACCTGTCTCAAAAACAATAAAAATTAAAATACCATTTGTGCGGTAGGGAGGTGGGGGTGGGGAGGGACCGCTTCTGGAAGTCCTTTTGAAAAATTCAAGACATCAATTCCAATACTAAAACATGGAAAACTTGCATAGTCATTTTGTTTACTTACAAATTCTGGCGGGGTCTTAAATCGTAGAACTGTTAGTATCAGGAGAGCCCTTCGAATGGTCTTTCCGCTCCACACCGCTCGGCTGCACCCAGCGGCCGCCGCGGCCCGAATGTCGCCCAGGGTCCCCGCCCATATGACAAACATTTTCCGCCGGAAGGCGCCTGTGGAATGCTGGGACCAGTAGTCTCCGCGCCCTGCCTTCTGCCTTCTCCTCCATCCTCCACCCTCTACTGCCAGGTCGTCTGACCCAGCGACAGGCGCGGTAAATGCACGACCAAACCGCGGAGGTCCCCGAGTTCTCACGCTATCTGACAGGATTACAGGCATCTCTGTAAGACGTCGACCACCCTGACCCATATGATCTGACATTCATAGACTGAAGAAACTCATAGGACCAACACAGTGAGAAGCAATACCAAATGATAATGGCAAGCACCAAGTCCTGGAACACACCCTCTGTGCCATTAAGAGGAGCATGTACTCAAACGAATTGCCTAATCTAAACCTCAGTTTGCTCGTGTGTCAAATGGGGACAACGTTACAATCTTATAACAAACTTATAAGATTGTTATGAGTAAATTAGATGACATATGTAGTATGTCTGCTAAATGACAGTAGTGACAAAAAATAGCTATTGTTTTGATCTATTAATTTTATAAATGTGAAAATTAAGAGATGGCAAGCAATTTACCCAAGAACATACAATTTGTTGGGGTCAAAATCGAGTAAGTCTAAAATTCTTGTTCTTAAACTACACCAATTCAAGACAAATCTAAACCAATTTCAAGAAGAAATCTACTCATGTAAAACTCCCTTTCCCTTTCCTCAGTTTTTTCCGTAACAGTCATGACCAACACACTATTTTACTTATTTTGATTTTTGCCTGACTCCTCCTATAGAATATAATCTCCAAGAAGGCAGGAAACATTTTTTTTTCATCTATTTTGTTCACTGCTGTATCCCCAGCACAGAGAACAGGGACTGCCTACTACATAGTAGCTCAGGTATTTTTTGAATTAATAATTCCTCACTTAATGTGATTTTTGGTGCCTTCACTTCTCAACCATCCTCTTTTGGCAGAAGTGACAGGATATGGTAACACTCTTAGATGGTGTTTAATAATTAACTGCAATTCCTAATTCAACAAAAAGTAGAATACTATATTCCATTCACTTCATTGTGTTTAATTTCAGTATAACATTTCCAGCTATTTTCATTTGTATTAAGTCATTAAAATATTTTTTCTATCATTTGTAAGACTGGGGAATAAATGGAGTCAGCTACTATATCTTTAATTAACTTCCTCCTGTTTAATATTTTAATCATCTTTTCCTTATTAAAATTAAGTGTTGCCCACTTCTACTACTAAGTCACAACAGATAGATGATTTCTCTTTAAATGAATTTCTGCTTACCCTAAGCAAAAAGTTCCTGTACAAAATTTGTTGTTCTAAAATGTTTCATTTAAAGTAATTTATTTTGGCCAGGCGTGGTGGCTCATGCCTGTAATCCCAGCACTTTGGGAGACCAAGGCGGGTGGATCACCTGAGGTCAGGAGTTCAACACCAGCCTTGACAACATGGCAAAACTCCGTCTCTACTAAAAATACACAAATTAGCTGGGCGTGGTGACAGGCACCTGTAATCCCAGCTACTCGGGAAGCTGAGGCAGGAGATCACTTGAACCCAGGGTGGCGGGAAGCTGCAGTGAGCTGAGATCGCGCCACTCCACTCCCGCCTAGGCGAAAGAGCGAGACTTTGTCTCTAAATAAATTAATTAAAAATGAAACAAAATAACTGATTTAGGAACCCAGTCTCAAGAGCACAGGATTTCTAGACCTAGCCCTAATAGTTAAGTGTGTGAATTAATGCCAGTCATTTAATCTGAATTGTAATTTTTCGTGTTTGTCTTTCCCAATAAATGGCAAATTCCCTAAAGGTAAAGCAATCTTTATCTCATTGCTGGCACAAAACACATGTTTGATAAGTAAATGAATTATTTAGTGTATTCTTTGTTTTAATCTTTTCTTTTTTTTCTGAGACGGGTCTCGCTCTGTCGCCCAGGCTGGAGTGCAGTGGCCGGATCTCGGCTCACTGCAAGCTCCGCAGTCCTGGGTTTACGCCATTCTCCCGCCTCAGCCTCCTGAGTAGCTGGGACTACAGGTGCCCACCACCTCGCCTGGCTAGTTTTTTTGTATTTTTGTAGTAGAGACAGGGTTTCACCGTGTTAGCCAGGATGGTCTCGATCTCCTGACGTCGTGATCCGCCTGTCTCTGCCTCCCAAAGTGCTGGGATTAGAGGCTTGAGCCACCGCACCCAGCCTAATCATTTCTTTTCTTACTGGTCTTCTTTTTTGAGTCACTGAATTCCTCCAGATTTCTCAAATTCCCAAAGTAACTTTAACATCCAGAGCTGAGGCCTTCTTTTTTAGTGGCCCAGCGCATCCCTTATAATATTGGCTATGAGTCTACTGTCACTGTAATGTCACCTCTTTTGGGCAACTCTTATAGTCTGAATAATAGCTACAGCAGAGTATCTAGTTTTATAACAGTTTAGCTTTGCCTCAGAGTTAGTAAGTTTGGTATCTGTAAGGTTTCTAGGTGAAGGAGGCAGTCACAGTAGAGGTAGGTTTCTGTATGCTTACAACCTAGACAAGAGAGGGAAAATCCTATGCATATATATATATGTATGTATGTATGTTAGTATTAAAGTTACCATGCCTCTAATTTTACAGTCTCATTAATTTAGTTGAAAGGCCATTCCTAAGCCTTTACAAGCCGTTTTAATTACAAAATACGCATATTCTGATTATTCAATAATATGTAGAACCTCTCATCTTCTCTGATTGTTCAGTATGTAGAATCTCTTCTCTTTTTTAATTTGTCCCTCAAACCTAAGTTTTACAAGCCTGTATCCAAGTTTTATAAGCTAGTATCCCAGTTTCTATATAGTCCTCTGTCTTGGTAAAATGTTTCAAGGAGACTTTAATGTTCATAACATGAACTCAATATATTACTGTAAAATTTATATTTAATAATTAAATCTATCAAGGAATTTACACTATTGTGTTACTAATGAGTCATGTAATAGCCACTTTAAAGGGAAAGCCCTACTTAAAACATAAATAAAAGCCACGTATTACCATATCAATACTTATCAGTATTTTGTTGGAAAAATCTAGCAAATTTCTGAAATATACCATCTAATCCAGGCTGACAAGGGAGAGTACCCTTTTCATTTTTCCTTAAAAGACAAGAAGAAAGAAGAAAAAGAAAGAGAGATAAACAAGTCTCTTTTGTTACTTTCCTGCAGTTTTTAAAAGCTATATTGTATACAAAGCTACAGTAAACTAGGCTCCTAACAGGCCAAACCCTATCTCACTCTAAAACTCTAATTCCTCCTGCCTGTGGCCAAATTTATGGACAATATTAGTAAAAACATAGTACACTGCCGGGCGCGGGGGCTCAAGCCTGTAATCCCAGCACTTTGGGAGGCCGAGGCGGGCGAATCACGAGGTCAAGGGATCCAGACCATCCTGGCTAACACGGTGAAACCCCGTCTCTACTAAAAATACAAAAAAATTAGCCGGATGTGGTGGCTGGCGCCTGTAGTTCCAGCTGCTGGGGAGGCTGAGGCAGGAGAAAGTTGTGAACCCTGGAAGCGGAACTTGCAGTGAGCCAAGATCGTGCCACTGCACTCCAGCCTGGGTGACAGAGCGAACTCCGTCTCAAAATAAAATAAAATACAAACTAAAAACATAGTACGCATTACGACCTAAGTAGTTGAAATTTGTGCCAAGTCTGAGCAACAAATGAGTTGCTCAGAAGCATTTTAAGGTGATTACTTGCAAGAATAAACAAACACCTTCAAACTTTCAGAATCCCTCATTGTAACCTGTATCCAAATTACAATTTTTAAAATCTGTTCACTCCAATCATACAAAGTCCTACAAGAAGTTGTATATTTGAAGGTGATTTGAGCTTTTTTTCAATAATTATTCAGACTTTACACGAACTTAATCGACCTTCTCTGAGTGTGTCTAAATTTGGTTAGGTATTTGCAGATGAGCCACATCTGTAAACATGGTATATGGAGGTGAAACAATTAGCTTTTACCATGCTTATTCCAGAAAGTCCAGAAAGCATTCTAAATCAAATGTAGAGTACCACGTCATATCCAGAATAAAAGTAAAAATAATGGATCACAACTTAAAATCACAGTGCTGTCTTTAATCAAAAAACTTGTTCCTCACTGTGCACAATGTAGCACTAACATGGTCTTCCGAACAGTGCTGCTTGGTATAAAACCAAGAAATATTATAGACCAGGAATAAGGTTATGTTTCCTATGGGTACATTTCGGAAAAGAAAATACATCCAAAGAATATGACCGTAGACAGGATTTTGTACAACCTCACCAGGTGACAAAATTTAAAACTAGCCTTCATAAGGAACTTGAAACTAAAATTTTTGCCACGAAAACATGACATGTGCAAAAGTTATCTCTGGCCATCACTCCTGCTAAGGACACTGGGAAGGACATGCTCAACGTAGCAGTCGATCAGAACGATTCCAGGGAAACTGCGCAACAGCCTGGGGCCGAGAAGCGAAACTTGGTCTTCTTCACCCTCGTCTCACTCCTTTTCCCGCAGACTTGGTACTGGGAGATAGAACGGGCGTCTCCTATATGCAGGCAAAACTTGCCACGAGCGGCTAGACTTGGGACAGGCAATTTGCCCTGCCACCCTTCTGTCGCCCCCACCCCTCCTTTAATTAAGGCCGAAGGCAGAGACGTCCTCCTCCCCCTTCTCCTCCTCTTTGGTGCCTCCAGCCAGGAGGCGGGAGCGACCCACAGCAGCTGACCCAGCTCAGGCACTGCCTCTCCCATAGCCCTCAAGACACACCATGGGCCCAGAGGCAGGTTTGCTACACAGCAGCGACGACGCAGGCGGCGGCCCCAGCGACTCGCAACTGCCTCCCTGACCACAGCGACCACCGGCTAACACACCCGAGAAGCCATCGCCGCCATCGGCAGGAGAACCTAGGGTCCATAAACCCATCTTCGCGATCGACTAAAGCTACGTCAACAACTATGGCGGGCGAGGGACGGCGGGCGGAGGCGGTGCGGGAAGGATGGGGTGTGTACGTCACTCCCAGGGCCCCCATCCGAGAAGGAAGGGGCCGGCTCGCCCCTCAAAATGGCGGCAGCAGCGATGCGCCTGCGTACGGAACTCCTCCGTCGCGCCAGGGCCGGCGGGAAGTGAGGTTCTCGGAAGAGCCGCCAGAAGTGTACGGAGACTTCGAGCCCCTGGTGGCCAAAGAAAGGTCCCCGGTGGGAAAACGAACCCGGCTAGAAGAGTTCCGGCCCGATTCTGCGAAAGAGGAAGTGAGAGAAAGCGCGTACTACCTTCGGTCTAGGCAGCGGCGGAGGCTGCCGCGACTCCAGGAAGCCGAGGAGATGCAGACGCGAAGGGCTACCCGCCTTCAGCAGCAGTACTCACAGCAGTTTCCTCTACAGCCGTCTCCCGTTACGACCAGGAGAGGGCTGCGGGACTGTCATTCCTCTGAAGGTGAGGACCGCGGAGGTAACAGTCCCAGCCACGAGCCAGGGAACGCGCGGGGGCGGACGCGCGCCTCCGTGGAGCTCATCCCCGCCTGGGTACTAAGTACTGGGATTGGGTACTGGGTACTCCTCAGCCCCCTCTGGACGTGTGTCGCCGTGCAAGGGCCACCCTGACCCGCAGCGGGGAAGGAAGCGCCGACCCAAGGAGTGGAAAGATGGTCGTATGGAGCGACCCGGGCAGGGCTGGGGCACTCTGTCCAACATCGGGCATCAATTTAGGGGAGTCAGGGCTGCCTTTTTTTGCAGGCCTTCACGAGGGTACAGCGAATTACTCCAGGTTCGGTTTCATTTTGGTTTTTTCTACCCTGCGGATGTTTCTACGGAAACCACTTCCATTTCCTTTTTTAACACTCGCAGGCTAGAGTCTCCAGCTGAGGATCTAACCTTTCAGTCGTTTTCCCTCCCCACCCAGATGGGGAGAGAGAAAGGAGAAATTTTATGAGTGGGCATTTCGAGGGATTGCTGAGTTTAGTTAATTGATTTGAGACCTCGCCCAATACTTACACCGAAATGGGGTAACTCATTTTTCCTGAACTCATGTTCCCCAGTGTCTGATAAACTTGAGCTGATTGCTCTTTCTCCAGTGTGGTGGTCCCTGCCAAAAATCTGCCACTTTGGTGGCCGTCACTGTAACCTCAAGTAGTCTGGCAAATCAGGCTGACAAAGCAACCTGAAAAATAAGACTATTAATTAGTTTTCGTCTAAATGGACAAAAGGGATGCTGACGGAGTGAATGTTAGGTAAGTCATAGGTGAATCCGTTTCCTTAACCTATCCTTTCCCCCCCTGCCCCCCCCCCCCCATTTTGGTACCTAACACTGAGTCACAGATGAAGTTTCGTGTTAGTCCCACGTAAGGCACCTGTGAGGTGAAAATCAGCGGACCTGAGTCACAATGGGATGACATAGTTTGTGGTAGACTGTTGATATGCGGAGGAGTGGGTTTTCAGCTTACAGCACGGTGATAGGCTGCAAGTTTACCTGCTGACTCGTCAAGGTACTGACATATGTGAAGACTTGATTTTGGCAACTTTATGTTAAAGTTGTGTCAGTTACTTTTGGGTGTAGCAACTCAAGACAATTTAGCCCATATATGTGTGTGTTTTATCTCTTTTAAGATTACAAAGTTTTTGCAGACAAGGAGCCTATCATATATATTTGATAGTAATTTAAGTACTTGGTTTGCTTCAGTATCTTTCAGTACCTGGAAGAATGCTTTGCACAAGGTAGGCAATAAATATATTACATTGTATTGAGTCCCCCAGAGCCTAGTGCAGTTATATAGGCTAACATTTTTTTAACAAGTAAAGAATTTACCCCTATTTTATTAAATCTTTAAGGATCTAAACATTTTCACTCTTCTGCATTCTTCCACATCGTTTGTGACTCTCTACCCCATCTTTTTGATTTTCTGAAGTAATATATTTTTGTAAAACAACAATGGCAAGTATTATTATGTTCTAATGAATTAGTTGTATTCTGTCCCAAGAGGAGTTCTGACCAGTTTAATTCCTAAGTTTTGGTAAACCTAACCACCTGTTTCTAAAGAAATGAATTTCTTGCATTTTTGCTTATGTATTGCTACAAAAATGCATAATCTGTGCCGTGATCTCCCAGGTCATATATTCTGGATTTTAGCTCTTGTTATGTCTGTTTTTTAGAGGATGAACCATCTTCCGAAACCGATTTAAGCCAAACGATTTCAAAGAAAACTGTCAGGAGCATACAAGAGGCTCCAGGTAAGAAGAGTTAACTTTTTGTTTTTCTCCTTACCTACCAACTTTTTAAATGTTCATTGAATTAAGCAATGTAAGTATGTGTAAAGAAAAGACAAGGGCAGACATGTGAGTACTTAAGAGTACCAGCCACCCATGTAACCTTGTAAGATAGATACTATACCAATTTCAAAGAAGAGAAACCTGAAGCACAGAGAAGCTAAGACAATTCTGTAAGATCACATATGTGACTGAGCCAAAATTCAAACCCAGGTTTGTCTTCTCCAGAGCCCTTTCATCTTCCAAGTGCCTCACTATCATTCTCTCATGTCATAACTAGCTACTCAGTAAAGTTTGTTAAATGCCAACTGAATGAATATGTCATACTGTCCTCTGTTTAAAATGGATTAAGTTTTTCTTTTTATTATTATTATACTTTAAGTTCTAGGGTACATGTGCACAACGTGCAGATTTGTTACATATGTATACATCTGCCATGTTGGGGTGCTGCACCTGTTAACTCATCATTTACATTAGGTATATCTCCTAATGCTACCCTCCCCCGTACCCCCACCCCGTGACAGGCCCCCGTGTGTGATGTTTCCCATCCTGTGTCCAGGGGTTCTCATTGTTCAATTCCCACCCATGAGTGAGAGCATGTGGTGTTTGGTTTTCTGTCCTTGAGATAGTTTGCTGAAAATGATGGTTTCCAGCTTCATCCATGTCCCTACAAAGGACATGAATTCATCCTTTTTTATGGCTGCATAGTATTCCATAGTGTATGTGCCACATTTTCTTAATCCAGTCTATCATTGATGGACATTTGGGTTGGTTCCAAGTTTTTGCTATTGTGAAAAGTGCCACATAAACATACATGTGCATATGTCTTTATAGCAGCATGATTTATAATTCTTTGGGTATATCCCCAGTAATGGGATGGCTGGGTCAAATGGTATTTCTAGTTCTAGATCCTTGAGGAATCGCCACACTGTCTTCCACAATCGTTGAACTAGTTTACAGTCCCACCAACAGTGTAAAAGTGTTCCTATTTTTCCACATCCTCTCCGGCACCTGTTGTTTCCTGACTTTTTAATGATAAGCCATTCTAACTGGTGTGAGATGGTATCTCATTATGGTTTTGATTTGCATCTCTCTGATGGCCAGTGATGACGAGCATTTTTTCATATGTCTGTTGGCTGCATAAATGTCTTCTTTTGAGAAATGTCTGTTCGTATCCTTTGCCCACTTTTTGATGGGGTTGTTTGATTTTTTCTTGTAAATTTGTTTCAGTTCTTTGTAGATTCTGGATATTAGCACTTTGTCAGATGGGTGGATTGCAAAAATTTTCTCCCATTCTGTAGGTTGTCTGTTCACTCTGATGGTGGTTTCTTTTGCTGTGCAGAAGCTCTTTAATTAGATCCCCTTTGTCAATTTTGGCTTTTGTTGCCATTGCTTTTGGTTTTAGATATGAAGTCCTTGCCCGTGCCCGTGTCCTAAATGGTATTGCCTAGGTTTTCTTCTAGGGTTTTTATGGTTTTAGGTCTAACATTTAAGTCTTAAATCCATCTTTTTTTTTTTTTTTTTTTGAGATGGAGTCTCGCTCTGACGCCCAGGCTGGAGTGCAGTGGCCTGATCTCAGCTCACTGCAAGCTCCACCTCCCGGGTGTACGCCATTCTCCTGCCTCAGCCTCCGGAGTAGCTGGGACTACAGGCGCCCGCCACCTCGCCCGGCTAGTTTTTTTTTTTGTATTTTTAGTAGAGACGGGGTTTCACCGTGTTAGCCAGGATGGTCTCGATCTCCTGACCTCGTGATCCGCCCGTCTCGGCCTCCCAAAGTGCTGGGATTACAGGCTTGAGCCACCGCGCCCGGCTTAAATCCATCTTGAATCAATTTTTGTATAAGGTGTAAGGAAGAGATCCAGTTTCAGATTTCTACATATGACTAGCCAGTTTTCCCAGCACCATTCATTAAATAGGGAATCCTTTCTCCATTTCTTGTTTTTGTCAGGTTTGTCAAAGATCAGATGGTTGTAGATGTGTGGTATTAAAATGGATTAAGTTTCCTTCATGGTAAAATCTGGACACAATGTGATCAGTCTTTTCAGTTTAACACTGTGGTTTATCAAATCTAAGATGCCATCAACTATAAGAAACACCATCATTGTTTTATGTACCATCTAGCAGGGGAAAATGCTGCCAAGTTTTTGGTAATTTTTAGTAATATGCCATAATTATATGATGCATCCCAATTTCAAAGATGTTAAAGTGTTTTTAAAAATTGTCTTAGAATCAATGTAACATGGAAGTAGGCACAGTAGAAACAGTTTTAAAAGCTGTTTAATATATTTTAAAAAGCTGGAGAAAGGATCAAGTCCTGTTAAGTTATGAATGCTTTGGGTTTTAGTTCCATTTAACTTTCAATTTGTTTTTTTTGATATTAGGAAAGCTTCAGAATAATAAATGATCATAGCTATTAAAATTGATAATCCTTGGTTTTTAGTACCCAGATCCTGACTTATTTATCTGTTTCTAATAAGATTATGCTGTATAATGTGAACTACTCTATTCTAAACTTAGAATAAGTATGTCTGGTTCAAGTTCAGTTTCAAATAAAAACACCTTTATGCTAATTTTGTTTTTCTTTTTTCTTTTTTGAGACAAAGTCTCGCTCTTTTGCTCAGGCTGGAGTGCAGTGGTACCATCTCCGCTCACTGCAACCTTCACCTCCCAGGTTCAAACGATTCTCCTGCCTTAGCCTCCCGAGTAGCTGGGATTACAGGCGCCTGCTGCCACACCTGGCTAATTTTTGTATTTTTAGTAGACATAGGGTGATTTCATCATGTTGGCCAGGCTGGTCTCAAACTGCTGACCTTAGGTGATCCACCCACCATGGCCTCCCAAAGTGCTGGGATTACAGGCATGAGCTATCACACCTGGCCTATCCTATATTCCTTGAATAGTCTGTGTTACTGTGTTAAGATTATAAACTATCTTAGAAAAATGCTTTGAGTAATGACGCTATAATCAGATTTTCTGGGCCATTTTGGGAAGCCATAATTTTGAATTTATTTACGGTAGATTTTATTGTATACCTGGGAAAGCAAAAATGTCAAATTTTTAATCTAGAGTAATTTATTAAAATTATGGAGTTAAGTAAATTGGTATAATGAAGGCTACTGAGTGCTAGCCTCCAGACTGTTATAAGACATTATGTAATAGAATGTCTTGAATAGTCTTTTTGGCGTTTATGTTAGGCTTATATTTAAGGACTGCTAATGAGGTACACCATGACTGCATGAGGTTGTGGGAAGAGAATTGGACCTCGGTGAAGTTACTGACCCACCTTGAGCCTTAGGCCTTTATCTGTGTTATTTGCCCTGCATAACTCACAGGGCTTCTGAAGAAATAAGATAGTATATTTGAAATCACTTTGTATCCAGTAAAACATGCAAGTGAGGTTTTTTTTTTCTCATAGCACTTTACAAGAGATGTGAAATTCATACAGTTTTGCTTAAGTGTATCCTTCTTCTCAAGAAGCTTATGCTATAAATGGAAATTGAAAATGTTTACCAATGTAAGTGACAGATTAAATGGAATCTGTACATAGATTACCTGAACTGTATCAATAGCATACTGTGCATTCACTATTACTAGAAATAAGAGTATGTCTGTCTTTGAGAGGTTTGAGATACTCAGGGTTTTCTTCCTCTAAAAGGTGTTTTTTACCACATCTAATACTTGGCATATTCCCATCCCATGCCTCTTAATGAAAGGAGAGTTTAGGGATTAAATGCTTATAAAGTCTAAGAGAAATTATTTAGATGGAGTCACTCTTTGATGGAGGACTGCTTTAAGTACAAGTTTAAGGTAAAGATAAGCCCTTCTTCCTCATAGAATGATAGACATTCAGTTTAACTTTGATATTCAAAACAGTGCTATAATTGTATATAAGGCTACCAGTGTGGTCTGAGAGAAAATTATGCAAAGATGCCCTTAAGAATAAAGACCTAGGCCGGGTGCAGTGGCTCACACCTATAAGCCCAGCACTTTGGGAGGCCAAAGTGGGTGGATCATGAGGTCAGGAGTTTGGGACCAGCCTTGCCAATATGGCGAAAACCCTGTCTCTACGAAAAATACAAAAACTAGCCAGGTATGGTGGCGGGCACCTGTAATTCCAGCTACTCAGGAGGCTGAGGCAAGAGAATCGCTTGAACCTGGGAGGCGGAGGTTGCAGTGAACCAAGATCGTGCCACTGCACTCCAGCCTGGGTGATGGAGCCAGAGTCCGTCTTAAAAAAAAAAAAAAGAATAAAGACCTAAACCAAAGGACCACCTTATAAAAAAACATAGTAAAAATACATCATTTGGTCATCTTGTTATTGAAAAACTTGAAAAATGTTGATTAATTCAGAACAGGAATATAGTTTGAAATCTTCTCATTGTTTGAAATTCCATAATTGAGTTGTTTTCACTTAAAATAGCCGTTAGGTTGTTTAATCAATTCAGGTCATATATACCTATGTAACAGTTATTCTCCTATGGCCAGATTCATTCCTTTCTGGAAATTATGACACTAATTTTATAATCCAAAAATATATTAGGATAAATTTTATTTAATTTTCCAAAAGTTAAATGGGTATTTTTGTTTTACTAGTGTGGTTTCTAGCTGAATAATCATAAATAGTTGTTCTTAAATGCTTACTATTTTATCATGAACATTTGCTTCTCTAGCTACTGTAGTTAGAGCATTCATTCTCCAGATACTTATTGAGCACCTACTTTGTGCCAGTCTCCATGCTTTGATTTGAGGGTGCAGTGGTGAACAAAAGCAGTCAAGTGAGGGAGCCTCCTACCAAAGAAGGGTACTTAATATTTTATTCTCTCATACCTCTGTCTGGTACCCTGTGTCTTTCAAGTACTTTACGTGGGCTATGTATATAGTAGCATATACAGGAAATGCTTCTTAAATGAAAAGATGGGAACTGAAGTAGTGATTGATGTCTGTAGAGGAAATTTGATTAAACACAGCTTAGTAAAAGCAAACAAACCAAAAACAGATTTTGAGGTTTAGGTTTTAGTTCAACCTGAAAAGGCTAGAAGGACAGAGAAGAAAAAGAGAAAGGTAGTTGTAATATGTGGAGTAACAGGAACTAAAATTTGCCTTTATTATCACGTGTGCAGGGTTTTTGTTTTTGTTTTTGTTTTAAAGAGACAAAGTCTCACTGTCATCCAGGCTGGAGTGCAGTGCAGTTATACTGCAGCCACAAACTCCTGGACTGAAGCTATCATCCTCCTGCCTTCGCCTCCCAAATAGCTGGAATTACAGGCACACACCACTATGTCTGGTTAATTTTTTTATTTTATGTGGAGACAGGGTCTCAGTATGTTGCCTAGGCTGGAAAGTTCTAAATACTTGATATGTGAACTACTGAGATAGATATTTCATAGAATCTTAGAGCTGGAATATTTAAGGGGAACGTCAAAGTTCCAGAATGTGGTTTTTGCAACACAGAGCTAAGATATAAAGCTTTTTTATGCAGATGAATGAAACAAAACATAATATAATCCAAATTTTGGTAAGTATTTGGTTTTAGAATATGTTATGTGAGGTACTTGGAGAAAACATACCTTTATAGGTGGTTTTCTAGACTAAAATGAACATTTTAATAGGATCGGCTTTTCCACTAACCCTATGCTATGGAACTACAGAGGGTCTGAAATGAACCATGGCCCACATTAACATTTTTATTTAAAATTAACTTGCGGCCGGGCACAGTGGCTCAAGCCTGTAATCCCAGCACTTTGGGAGGCCGAGACGGGCGGATCACGAGGTCAGGAGATCGAGACCATCCTGGCTAACACTGTGAAACCCCGTCTCTACTAAAAATACAAAAAAAAAACTAGCCGGGCGAGGTGGCGGGTGCCTGTAGTCCCAGCTACTCGGGAGGCTGAGACAGGAGAATGGCGTAAACCTGGGAGGCGGAGCTTGCAGTGAGCTGAGATGCGGCCACTGCACTTCAGCTCGGGCGACAGAGCAAGACTCCATCTCAAAAAATAAAAAAAATAAAAATAATTAAATAAATAAAATTAACTTGCATTTCTTCAATACAAGGTTAAATAGTTAGAATGAGTGTATTAAGTCTCAGGATGTTAACCCTAAATTAAAATATTCCATAAATAATCCACAATGAAGGTCCATCACAAATGGAATAGGTAATTGAGTTGGTGCCATAATACAGATTTTTGATTCTTAATTGAGCAATTTAGAATATTTTTATTTAGTATTTCTTTCCTTTCTACAGCTACAGTTTGCTGAGAAAAATTGCAAATTTCTCCATCAAGACTATAAATTTTATGTGGCAGGAAACTTATCTCTAGTTCATTGTCATCACTAGTTCACAATAGTTGTCACTTAGAAAACTTGTCTCTACTCCTCTGGCATAAATAAAAGCTCTGTAAACCTTTGTTGAATAAATAAGAGATTATCATATAACAAAGCTAGTGTGTTTCACATTTTATATATTTTTAAATGTTTTCTCTTCCTGTATTAGCGGTGAGTGAAGATCTTGCAATCAGCTTATGTCGACCCCCTCTAAGATACCCACGATCTGGTAAGAGATTGTTTTGTCTGTTGGCTTACCTTTTCTGTAAATACAATTCTATTTTTAAATATGGTTGTACACGTATTCATATGATTCAGAACTCAAAAGTTACTATAAATGTACATTAAAAGGTCTCCCTGCCCCTCTGTTCTTCAGCCAGCCAGTCTCTCTTCATCGGAAGCAACCAATGTTGTCAGTTTATATTTTTTGGAGATTTACAGAAATGCATGGATAAAATTATCTTGTCCTTTTTGTAACACAAATTTTGGCTTTATAAACTCATTTCTGCCTTTTTTTTTTTTTTTTTTTTTAATTTGAGACAAGGTCTAACTCTTGTCATCCAGGCTGGAGTGCAGTGGCACAACTAGGGCTGACTACAGCCTCAACCTCTCCGGCTCAAGCAGTCCTCCTGCCTGAGCCCGCCAAGTAGTTGGGACTGTGCATGCACCACCTCGCCTGGCTAATTTTTGTATCTTACAAAAGATACAAAAGAGATGGGGTTTTGCCATGTTACCCAGGCTGGTCTCAAATGCCTGGGTAAGTGATCCACACACCTCAGCCTCCCAAAGCGCTGGGATTACAGGCATGAGCCATGGCACCTGGCTTGCTTTTCTGCACTTTCTTGTTGTTTATTTTTACTTAACATATATACCAGAGATATTTCTATATGCATATATAAAGAGCTTCCTTTTTTTAAGAGATTGTTTTTTATATATTCCTGTGATTCTTTCTGTTAACTATGATGATTTTAAACTATGGTCAGGGACTTGATTCTTCCAGTATACTGCTAACAGAAAATTCAAGATGGAGCTCTGTGGCACAGGACGACAAAATGCCCCTCCCTCAGTTATCTTTTTGACTAAAACGATTACAAGTATTGCCCTGAAATAGATTTCATGACTATGAAGAAAACTAGTAAAGTCGCTCCAAGCAGTCTACTTTTACTTCATTGTCATTGTTTTTTTGGCTCTTAAAGATGCTTTATCATGGGAACTAAAAAGGAAATGTATTTATCTTTACATTGGGTTTCTGTAGCTTCCCATTCTCTTTAACAAAGAATTATGTTGATTTATTTCGATAGATCGTTGACTATCCTATTAAGTATTCCAATGGTAAAGATCTACTAAGGCTTTGTTGATGAACCTGTGGTAAAGAACCATATGATGCATTTCCTTTTCAGCCCTAATCATTCTCTTGCTATGTCTCTTGCAGATTCGACCTACAAAACAAATGAAAATACTAAAATGAGTCAATTAGGTTCGTTTATCTCTATTTTTTTTTTTTTTTTTTTCTTTTTTTCCAGGCAGGGTCTCACTCTCACCCAGGCTGGAGTGCAGTGGCATGATCTGGGCTCACTGCAACCTCCTCCTCCCACTGTAGTCCCAGCTACTCTGGAGGCTTAACTGAGCCTCCCACCTCAGCCTTCGGAGTAGCTGGGACTACAGTCATGTGCCACCATGCCTGGCTAATTCCTGTATTTTTTATAGAGACAGGGTTTCACCATGTTGCCCAGGCTAGTCTTGAATTCCTGGGCTCTAGCAATCCACCCACTTTGGCCTCCCAAAGTGCTGGGATGATTGGCATGCACCACTGCACCCAACCCTATCTCTAATTCTTATAGGGCCTCTTCAAGGGTCTAGATTTATAGAATACAAGAGTATACATATCTAGTCATTGGCTTGAGAATACTAATTTATTATGTCAGCTTGTGGGGACATAGTCGCTATGACTAGGACCTCCCATAAATAGCCTTGGTTTTTGTTGTCTGTAGTTATACCTATATTACTGCTTAAATTCATATAAAAACATTTAATAAATCAATTTAGTCCGTGCTAGTCTTCATTAAATTCACACTATTAGGAAAAAGGAGATAGCAACTTACCAATTAAGGTTTTTCTCTTGATTTATTTTGTTTTTGTTTTTGTTTTTGTTTTTCTGAGACAGAGTCTTGCTCTGTCACCCAAGCTGTAGTGCAGTGGTGCGATCTTGGGTCACTGCAACCTCCACCTCCCAGGTTCAGGCAATTCTCCTGCCTTAGCCTCCCAAGTAGCTGGGATTACAGGTGCCCACCACCACGCCCGCCTACTTGTTTTATATTTTTAGTAGAGAGAGGGTTTCACCATGTTGGCCAGGCTGCTTTCAGACTCCAGGGTTTCACCATGTTGGCAAGGCTGGTTTCAAACTCCCTGACCTTGTGATCTACCCCACTTGGCTTCCCAAAGTGCTGGAATTATAGACGTGAGCCACCGCACCCAGTCCTTCCCTTGATTTTTATTTTTATTTTTTATTTTTATTTATTTATTTTTATTTTTTTGAGACAGGGTCTTGCTCTATCACCCAGGCTGGAGTGCAATGACGTGATCTTGGCCCACTGCAAGCTCCACTTCCTAGGTTCAAGTGATTCTCCTGCCTCAGCCTCTCAAGCATCTGGGATTACAGATGACCACCATGATACCCAGCTAATTTTTGTATATTTAGTAGAGATGGGGTTTCACCATGTTGGTCAGGCTGATCTCGAACTCCTGACCTCAAGCGATCCACCTGCCTTGGCCTCCCAAAGTTTAGAGATTACAGGCATGAGCCACAGCACGCAGCCCTTTCTTGATTTTCCGGGCGTGGTCGTGGGCGCCTGTAGTCCCAGCTACTCGGGAGGCTGAGGCAGGAGAATGGCGTAAACCCGGAAGACGGAGCTTGCAGTGAGCTGAGATCTGGCCACTGCACTCCAGGCTGGGCTACAGAGCCAGACTCCATCTCAAAAAAAAAAAAAAAAAAAAAAAAAACTAAAAAAAGAAAGTGAATTTGATACTTTGTTCATAGTAAGTTTAGTGCCCTCTGCTATAATATGTTTGTTGAACTGGTTTTAATTCATTTCAGTGTCTGTCTGGCTGTAGGACATGACATACCACGATTTCTGGTTTTAAATGAATCTACACTGAATGTCATTGGAATTCATTTTTTTTACATTTTAATTTTTTTGTAAATTTGAAGATGAGCCAAAAGGGAAACGCTTCATTTTTCTTTATAAATCATTGCACATTCTTCTAATTCATCTTTCACTTAAGTTCAGGCCACTTCTTTAGATACTTAAGAAAACTTTTTAGGCTGAGTGTAGTAGCTTACACGTGTAATCCCAGCACTTTGGGAGGCCAAGGCGGGTGGATCACCTGAGAGGTCAGGAGTTCAAGACCAGCCTGGCCAGCATGGCAAAACCCGTCTTTACTAAAAATACAAACTTAGCCAGGCGTGGTGGTGCTGTGCACCTGTAACCCCAGCTACTTAGGAGGCTAAGGCAGATGAATCACTTATACGCAGGAGGCAGAGGTTGCAGTGAGCCAAGATTGCGCCACTGCACTCCAGCCTGGGCAAAAAGAGTAATAAAACTCTGTCTCAAAAAAAAATAAAAAAAAAACTTTTTAAAAAAGATAACTTGGAGCTGAAATAACCTAACACTCTTTGCTAGATTTAAAAATCATTTTTATGAGCACCTTATAATAAAAACTTTGTTTTTTATTGTCTGAAATTGTCATATTATTTAAATTCATTTTTTTCTGTGATTGTAAACTTAAAAAAGAGATTTTCATTTTAAAGTAATTTTCTGTGGTTTAATACAAAGAATGAGGCTGGGCGCGGTGGCCCATGCCTATAATCCCAGCACTTTGGGAGGCCGAGGCAAGTGGATCACCTGAGGTCAGGAGTTTGAGACCATCCTGGCCAACATAGTGAAACCCTGTCTCTACTAAAAATACAAAAAATTAATCGGGCATGGTGGTGGGCGCCTGTAATCCCAACTGCTTGGAGGCTGAGGCAGGGAGAACTGCCTGAACTGGGAAGGTGGAGGTTGCAGTGAGCCGAAATTGTGCCATTGCACTCCAGCCTGGGCAATAGAGCGAGATTCGGTCTCAAAAAAAAAAAAAAAAAAAAAGAATGACATTCTTCAATTCCTTTATAGTAACGTTAGTACACCTTGGAGTATATGAAATAGCCATTCGTGGAGTTTAAATACCAGTGATATCACCAGACCATTCTTTGCTTTCTCTTCCTGCTGCCCCACTCTTGACTGTATTCTCAGAAGCATGATTGGCATCGAATAGTCTTTTTTTTTTTTTTTTTTTTTTTTTGAGACAGAGTCTCGCTCTGTCACCCAGGCTGGACTATAGTGGTGCAATCTCAGCTCACTGCAACCTCCACCTCCTAGGCTTAAGCGATTCTCCGGCTTCGGCCTCCCATGTAGCTGGGATTACAGACACATGACACTATGCCTGGCTAATTTTTGTATTTAGCAGAAACAGCATTTCACCATGCTTGCCAGGTTGGTCCTGAACTCCTGACCTCAAATGATACACCTTCCTTGGCCTCCCAAAGTGCTGGGATTACAGGCGTAAGCCACCATGCCCAGCAGATAGTCTTAAAACTCTCTGTACCAGGGGTCAGCAAGCTACAGCTTCTGGGTGAAATTGGCCTACAGTCTTTTTATTCAGCCCATGAACTAAGAAGGAATTTTTACACTCCTGAAAAAAATCATGTAACAGAGACCTTATGTGACTCACAAAGCTTAAAATATCTACTATTTAGTCCTTTATAAAAAAAAAAAGTTTGCTGACCCCTGATTTATAGTGATGGCAAGAATAAAGACGACAAATCACCCAAATGGTCGTTGGTTGTCAGAGTAAATTCAGAAGTTACATACTTGCCTGAACATATATTTATTACAACACTCCATACTAGGTTGTACCTAGAGCACAAGAAGAAAGGAAGCAAGTCAGGTGTGGTGGCTCACGTCTGTAATCCCAGCACTTTGGGAGGCTGAGGTGGATGGAATCTGAGGTCAGGAGTTCATGATGAGCCTGGCCAACATGGTGAAACCCCATCTCTACTAAAATTACAAAAATTAGTCAGTCGTGGTGGTGGGCACCTATAATCCCGCTACTCGGGAGGCTAAGGCAGGAGAATCACTTGAACCCAGGAGTTGGAGGTTGTAGTGAGCCGAGATCGTGCCATCACATGCCCTGGGCGACAAAAGCGAGACTCCATCTCAAAAAAAAAAAAAAAAACGAAGAAAGGAAACAATGACTCCTGTAATGACTCCTGTGTTCTATCCAGTATTCCTTTGAGAAAGCACAGTGGTCTTATTTATATTTTCATGTCTGTCCCCAGACAAAGCACAAAGCAAGCCAAGTTTATATTTTCTTGAGTGGCCTTTGCTCCGCACACCAAGTACCTCCCACAAATCTCTAGGAATAGCAAAATCTACAGGAGAAATGTAGATGCTTTGGCACCTGGGCTTTCAAAATAACTAGGGAATTTTGTAAGTTGTAAAAAGCTGGGTTATACCTAAGGTTTGAATTCCTTAAAAACTGTGGCCAAGTAAAAGAAAGTAGATAGTGGCACAATTAGTGCTTGGTTTTCACTAGAGGGGATGACTATTAAGTGATCTATCTTAAAACAAACATAAAGACCTGGGACTTCTGAAAGTAGCTTTTTCTAATTGGTTGAGGTTATTGGAAAATATAACACCTTCTTAAACAGCATGGTTTAATTATTACCATTTGTCTATATATTTGTTAAAGCCACAGCCTTTATGATTTTCTCAATAATGTTTTAATATTAAGGATTTTTTGCTCAAAATATGATTTTAATTCTCAAAGCTTCTATATAAACATTGGGAAGAGTAATACCTTTTTTAAAAAAGAATTTTTTTAAGGCCAGGCATGGTGGCTCATGCTTGTAATCCCAGCTCTTTGGGAGGGCCAGACAGGTGGATCACTTGAACCCAGGACGCAGAGGTTGCAGTGAGCTGTGATCGTGCCACTGCACTCCAGCCTAGGCAACAAAAAGAGACCTTGTCTCAAAAGTAAAAAGAGGCTGGGTGCAGTGGCTCACGCCTGTAATCCCAGCACTTTGGGAGGCTGAGGCAGGTGGATCACCTGAGGTCAGGAGTTCGAGACCAGCCTGGCCAACATGGCGAAACCTCGTCTCTACTAAAAATACAAAAATTAGCCAGGCATGGTGGCACACGCCTGTAGTCCCAGCTATTCAGGAGACTGAGGTAGGAAAATCACTTGAACCCTGGAGGCGGAGGTTGCAGTGAGCCGACATCGCACCACTGCACTCCAGCCTGGGTGACAGAGTGAGACTCTGTCCCAAAAACAAAAACAAAAACAAAAAACAAAATCTAATGCTTTAACTTTCTACATGTAGCAGCCAAGTTTAAAATAAAGGTAGCTGAATAACAAAAGAGGGAAATGAAATTAAAGCTTATGTAGTCATAGCTACTGATCATCAGATCACACTTAAATATTTATTTCCATTATTTGCAGCTTGGGTAAAAAGGGGAAAACAGGTAGAATGTTTAAAACCTTGCAGGTAATCTAATTATTGAGCACTAATTTTAGACTTTTTCTTAAGTTGCTAAGTAACATTAATCATAGTATGAGAAATACTAGCAAAAGTCTAGACTTAACAGACTTTATTCTGTAATCATAAAATATATTTTATTCATGGAACAAACATTTTTATTTTTTAATTTTTTTTCGAGACAGAGTCTCACTCTGTCACCCAGGCTGGATTGCAGTAGCGTGATCTCGGCTCACTGCAGCCTCCACCTCAAAGTGCTGGGATTACAAGGCATGAGCCACCATGCCTGGCCAAACATTTTAAAACACCTTCTTTATGTCAGTGACTGACCTAAATACTAGGCTCATAAATAGCCATTCTGTTTTTTTTTTTTTTTTCCTCTACCTCTTAGATGTACGTGAGGTAATGGCAAAGAAAAACAAGTTTACAAATCATTTTTTTTAAAGTGCTAAATAGTGATATAGGTCTGTGGGAGCCTAGACGAGAAGCACCCTACTCAGTGGAAGAGGTTGAGGCAACTTTATGAGTTGGAAATGACATTTGGATTGAATTTAGAGGGACGAATAGCAGGCAGGATGAGGACGGAGACTTGCAAATACTACAGTTTGCTTTATAATAGACATTATTTTACCTTTAGAGAGCATGCAATATGAGAAATTAAAGTCCTTTATATTACAGACTATACTCTTACACTAGCCATGATTCTTTATCTGAGACATTAAATAATTTTTAGAAGGACATTCTAAATCATATCAGGCTTGGGTTTCTTGAGCTTTGTTTACCAGAATGAAAGCCATGTTTTAAAACGTATCTGTAGCCAAGACAGTGGATAACCTGATTCAATAATGATTGTTCTTCAAATCTACAGGGATTATTATTATTTAAGATATCTAATTCATAGATATTATTGGATTATAAAACACGAAATAGTACTTTTTTTGGTTTTAGTGATGGGATCAAGATAGCATTGCATAACTAGTTATTCCTGTTTTGAATACTATTGATAAATACTTATTGTCAGGAACATAGAATCTAAAACACGATCTTTAGTCACTAGATTAAATCCAGAAGTCTGAAAAGTATTGAAAAATGGATAGAATCCATGATTTATTAGATACTTCAAATGGGGAGCTCCCTTATGTAAGCTGGCTAAAAAATAATTATTAAACCATCCATGCTAATTAGATAACACATGGATAAATAGAAAAAAGCAGACTGAATTTTAGGCAACTTGGTATATGGAGGATTAAATATTAAGTGAATTGGCTCTAGATAAATTGACCTGGAGCTTCAAATGTGGACAGAAATAAAACATATCTTCAAATGTATACAGATAAAACATGCCTATCAAATGAGAAAAGGAGGGATTACGGTACTATGTACTATACTGTTCTGATAGCTCAACAAATGGATGTAAATCTCCAACATATCCTTTCCATTATTATGGATTCTAAAATCCATTCAGCCATAGTTAAAGAGGTTTTGTCTACCATCTAATTTTTAAAGTAACTATGTAAAACATAACACTGAAATATAAATGGGACTTTAGTAAAGCCTACTGTATTACATGAATTACACTTAGAAGTTTGTTGGAACCTCTCATATTAGGAAAAGTTCAGCTGTCAGCCTTTTCTTTATTCATTTATTCAAAAAATTGGCCGAGCGCAGTGGCTCATGCCTGTAACGCCAGCACTTTGGGAGGCCGAGGCAGGCGGATTATTGAGCTCAAGAGTTCGAGACCAGCTGGGCAACATGGCAAACAAAACCCTGTCTCTACAAAAAGGACAAATATTAGCAGGATATGGTGACATGTGCCTGTAGTCACAGCTACTCGGGAGGCTGTTGTGGGAGGATGGCTTGAGCCTAGGAGGTAGGGGTTGCAGTGAGCCAAGATCACACCACTGCACTTCAGCCTGGACAACAGAACCAGACCATGTCTCAAAACAAACAAAAAATTATTGAGTGCTTATTATGTGCTATTATGAACAAGACTGATGAGGTGGTAGAATTGTAATAGACTGGAAGTCAGAAGAGCCTGTGGTCTTCTAGCTTTTTTTATTACTACATTAGTCCTATACCCTTAGACAAGTCACTTGATATCTATGAACCTTACTTATGAAAATCTTCCCTTATGATGAGATGGGAATCAGATAACATTTGTGAAGG
Organism: Piliocolobus tephrosceles; assembly: GCF_002776525.5. Lineage (NCBI taxonomy): Eukaryota > Metazoa > Chordata > Mammalia > Primates > Cercopithecidae > Piliocolobus > Piliocolobus tephrosceles. The sequence continues at coordinate 36,458,234 of NC_045434.1, forward strand.
GTTTTTTGAAAACCAAATAGCATCATGCAAATATTAAGGACTTAGCAGTTTAAGATAATAACAAAAATATGATTATTGATTAAGAAAGCATCTTGTATTTGCATGCTATGTGAATAGTTACATAAATGAATAAAGTAAAACTGCTGTACAAAAATACGAAGTACTATAGTAATTATGCACTTAGAGAATAAAACTCCAAAAAGAGAACAATACCTTTTTGTAGGAATGGAAATATTAGTTAAAAATTTTTGGCCAGCTGTGTAGCTCATGACTGTAATCCCAGCACTTTAAGAGACCAAAGTGCTGGGATTACAGGCTAGGAGATGGGAGGATTTCTTGAGGCCAGGAGTTTGAGACCAGCCTGGTCATCATGTGAAACCCCATCTCTTGTTTTAAATTAAAATTTTTTTTGACTTTTCCTTTTTCCCCCTCAAAAAAGAGAAAAAGAAAGGATGGTGTTCCTAAGGAACCTAGAGCAAAATAGTACCTAATACACCAGAGTCTAGCTCTTTAAGAGTAACATGGTGTTATCAGCAGTTTTCTCTGGGTTAGTTGTTTTTTTTAATTAAAAAATGCTGGCAAATATATTTCAGATACTGATTTGCACTTGCCACTGATAAGAGGAAGTATTTTCAGTGGAACTCAAAGCTTGACTAGTATTATACTAATCTAATTAAATGGATTTAAAAGAAATATTTTCAAATTCACCATATAATGTGTTGGCAGTTGCTTTCTATAATACTATTGTCCCTTTTAATAAGAAAATTGAGGTTAAAATCAGTAGAGCTAAAAACTGAAATTTTCTCAGTTTTGTTGAAGAAATCTAAATCACGCTGCTTCTCCACATATGAACCTTCAGTGATATTTTAACCGAATTGTGAAATACCTGCATTTGGGTACATCTCACTTTTTTTTTTTTTAATTTCACAATAGTCCATGTAAAAATACTATGTTCCAAGTTTATTTGATGTGTTTTGCTTATTTATTTTTGTTCAAATTCTCTGTTGCTCTGGAAAACAGTGATATACATGGACCTGCCGGAAGTAGAATTTTCTTTACGTTTCCTCCTCTTTGGATATACCAGTGCCCTAAAGAACTGGTTCATCAGTCCAGTTAGTGTAGTTGGTTTTTAAAGGGAGTATAGGGGATTTGGCAAATAAGAGAATGAGAATATAGTAAACCTATACACACTAGACTGTTTCTCAATGTAGAATTTAATGTGTTTTTTTGCATATGAAGGTTACATTTTAGAGTAAAAATAGACCTGTGACTGAAGGAAAATTAAACATTTCATTTCCTTTTTTGGTTTGTTTTGAGACAGAGTCTTGCTCTGTCGCCCAGGCTGGTGTATAGTGGCGCGATCTCGGCTCACTGCAACTCTGTTTCCCAGGTTCAAACTGTTCTCCTGCCTCAGCCTTCCGAGTAGCTGGCACGCACCACCACGCCTGGCTGATTTTTGTATTTTTAGTAGAGACAGGGTTTCACCATGTTGACCAGGCTGGTCTCAGACTCCTGACCTCAAGTGTTCCACCCACCTCGGCCTCCCAAAGTGCTGGGATTATAGGCATGAGCCACTACCCCCGGCCAATTCTTAGTGATTTAACAGGAAAAGAATGTATTTAACGTCCTTACGTTCATTTTCCTAAATGAGATGCTTTTATTCCTAAGCTTTAACTTTTTTTCCTAAGCTTTTGTTTATTGCTAAGCTTTAACTTTTGATGTTATATGTTTAATATTTGATGTATGCTTTTCTCTTCTAGAAGCCACCAGTGTCCAACAGAAGGTCAATTTCTCTGAAGAAGGTATTTTATTTGTAAATATCATACAATAAATATTTTCAGTCTTTTTCTTTATATTAGAAGCCATTCTGATAGATACTTAAGAAGTGAGAGCAGAGCCGGGGACTGTGGCACATGCCTGTAGTCCCAGCTACTCAGGATGCTGAGGCAGGAGGATCACTTGAGTCCAGGAGTTCTGGGCTGTCTGTAGTGTGCTTTGCCGACCGGGTGTCTGCACTAAGTTTGGGATCAATATGGTGGCCTCCCGGGAGCGGGGGACCACCGTGTTGCCTAAAGAGGGGTGAATCCATTCAGTTCAGAAACGGACCAGGTCAAAACTCCCGTGCTGATCAGTAGTGGGATTGTACCTGTGAATAGCCACTGCACTCCAGCCTGGGCAACGTAGTGAGACCCCATCTCTTAAAAAAGTGAGAACAGAAAATAAGGTATTTTTCTTCATGAAAAAAAAAAATCATGTTTATCTAAACTGTTAACTGGGCAGAAATAATAGGAAAGATAGAATGAGTGATGACAGCCTTACATTTTAATCATCTTTTGTCTATTTGGGTTCATTTTAAGCAAAGGTAATATTTGCTGTTATGGTATTAAAATAATCAGTTTTCCAAATTCTCATAATCAGTTTATGTTTGAAAAGTACAGGAGTAAAATTTAGTTTTTTTTGAAGCCCAGCATGATCTGAGGGTGGTCACCTGCATAATAGAATGTTTGTGTGCAGGTGTGTGTACACTACCCCTCCACCACCAACACACACACACAAACACACATCTGAATTTAACTACACACTAATTATATGTAGTTTTCCTCCCCATAAACTTTTTCCACTGTTTAATGCTCATCCGTTCATTTTTGACTCCACATTAAAGGCTTAGAATATAGTTTTTTAGATATTACTGTGAATATTTGTTTAGGAAAGTATTATGTGCCCCAGAGAACACAAACTGAGCCAAATTTTAGTTCATTTGGAACTTTGGGATTCAAAATAAGAAGCATGATAAACAAATAGCAGATCTGTATCTGATAACCTAAAAGCCTTCTCTTAATGTTAAATTACTTGCTTGGTTTTTTTAAAATTCAGATCTTTTGAGCATTAAAATAAGACTATACTAGTATATTGTTTACTTCTCTTTAGGAGAAACTGAAGAAGATGATCAAGACAGCTCTCAGAGCAGTGTCACTACTGTCAAGGCCAGATCCAGGGATTCTGATGAATCTGGAGGTAATGCTGCTTTATACACATGTGACTCTTCTCACAGAACTATCTTTGGTATTCCATGAATTTGCTTTTTAAAAAAAACTTTCAAATTTTTAACACTTTATAAAAAGTCATGATTTTTTCTTTTAATATTTATTAAAATTATTTCATGTATAGATCTGATTAATAATATGTCGTGATGTCTAAACAAATCACTTTTAGCTTTTCTTGATATTTGTGGAAAATAAGATATTTTTGTGCTCAAAGGAAGAGTTATTTGTTGTTTTTGAATTTTATAGAGAAACTAATCACATTGCCATTCGAACTGACAACACTATCTGGAGTGTTACTTTTAGGAAGTTTTCGTTTAATTAGATAACTACCTTTATCTCTGGATTTTCAAATTCAAACCAAGTTATTAATTAACAAGTTCTGATTGTTTATGTGAATTTAAGTTGATTCAATGAAAGAGTTGACTAAAGACTAAAGAGAGAAAAATACCAGTTTGAGGCTTAAGATAATGTTGAACAAGATCCCCCCCAAAAAAAGATAATGCTAAACAAATTTGTAAACTCTGTAAATAATGAGTAATTTTATACTTTAGTCCTGCACTTTCCCCTCACCACCTCCTTAAAATTTCTGTAATTCCAATTCTTTTTTTTTTTTTTTTGAGGCAGAGTCACCCAGCCTGGAGTGCAGTGGCATGATATTGGCTCACTGCAGCCTCTGCGTCCCGGGTTCAAGTGATTCTCCTGCCTCAGCCCTCCGAGTAGCTGGGATTACAGGTGTGCACCACCACACCTGGCTAATTTTTGTATTTTTAGTAGAGATGAGATTTCACCTTGTTGGCCAGGCTGGTCTTAAACTCCTGACCTCAGGTGATCCACCTGCCTCTGCCTCCCAAAGTGCTGGGATTACAGGCGTGAGCCACCATGCCTGACTTGTAATTCCTATTCTTTACTTCATCATTTCTTTTTTTTTTTTTTGAGACGGAGTCTTGCTGTGTGCCCAGGCTGGAGTGCAGTGGCGGGATCTCAGCTCACTGCAAGCTCCGCCTCCCAGGTTCACGCCATTCTCCTGCCTCAGCCTCCCGAGTAGCTGGAACTAAAGGCGCCCGCCACCTCGTCCGGCTAGTTTTTTGTATTTTTTAGTAGAGACGGGGTTTCACCGTGTTAGCCAGGGTGGTCTCAATCTCCTGACCTGGTGATCCACCCGTCTCGGCCTCCCAAAGTGCTGGGATTACAGGCTTCAGCCACCGCGCCCGGTCTACTTCATCATTTCACTTTAAAAATAAGTACAGAAGGCCGGCCACAGTGGCTTACTCCTGTAATCCCAGCACTTTGGGAGGCTAAGGCAGGAGGATCACAAGGTCAGGAGATAGAGATCATCCTGGTTAACACGATGAAACCCCGTCTCTACTAAAAATACAAAAAAATTAGCCAGGCCTGGTGGTGGGCGCTGGTAGTCCCAGCTACTCGGGAGGCTGAGGCAAGAGAATGGCGTGAATCCGGGAGGCGGAGCTTGCAGTGAGCCGAGATCGCGCCACTGCACTCCAGCCTGGGCGACAGTGGGAGACTCCGTCTCAAAAAATAAATAAATAAATAAATAAACTAAAAATAAATACATAACCTGGTTTTATTTTTGTTTTTTATTTTTTTGAGACAGGATCTCCCTCTGTCACCCAGGTTTGAGTGCAGTGATGCGACCATGGCTCACTGCAGCCTCCACCCCCCAGGCTTAAGCAATTCTCCTGCCTCATCCTCCCAAAGTGCTGAGATTATAGGTGTGGGCCACCATGCCTGGCATTATAAGCCGGTTGATGGGCATTTGGCATTCTGTGTATTTCCCACCCTTCCTCATTTTTCCTATGTATTCTTGATACAGAAATGGAGATTTGTAACACGCTGGTAGTGTCTAGCCAGAATTCCTGGGTTCCATTCCTTCACCTTTTAGCTGTTTGCCCTTAGAGAGTTATTTAACTTCTGTGTTCCTTGTCACAGAAGTCTCGTCATCTGGATTGTTGTGAGTGTTAAATTAATTCATATATGCAAAACACTTACCTGGCACATAGTAGACACTGAGTGCTGTTACTAGTGTTCATACGTGTTACATGAAGCTCTAAAAATTAGAGATTAATTAAGCCATTTATATAGCCAATAGTTTGCTGCCATTACTACCAGCATAACTATTTGGCAGTATGTAAACCCCAGGTCCTGTGATCGTGCCATCGCACTTCAGCCTGGGTGACAGAGTGAGACTCCGTCTCAAAAAAAAAAAAAAAAAAAATGGCCACTTCACCTTTTTGTGTCAATGTGTCTATTTCCAAAACAGCAACCTGATCACTTTTAAACTAATTTAATTATAAATTCTAACTTTTCTACTTTTCTACTTAAAAACATATAAAAATTCTACTTTTATATGTTTTTAAGAAGAGTAGACTGAAAGCAAGGCATGGTGATAGGTACCTATAGTCCCAGATTACTGAGGAGGCTGAGGCAGGAGGATCCCTTCAGTTCAAGACCAGCCTGGGCAATAACGTGAGACTCCATGCCTTTAAAAAAAAAAAAAAGAAGAAGAAGAAAGAAAAAGAGTATACAAAAATATTGCCCACTTGCAATAAAAATTTAAAGCAAAACTGGATACTAATGATTTCAAGATGATCCACTGTTGTAAACTTACAAAATGTTTCTCAACTCAAAGGTTTTATTATCTCATTACCTTGTAGCATGTTCTGTATCATAACAATTTTTTAAGTGATTATTAGCTCATTTTTTAGATGTGACATGACACTTTAGAAACTTTTTTAACCTTTTTTTTTTTGAGATGGAGTCTCACTTTGTTGCTCAGGCTGGAGTACAGTGGTGCAATCTCGGCTCACTGCACCTCTGCCTCCTGGGTTCAAGCAGTTCTCCTGCTCTCAGCCTCCAAAGTAGCTTGGATTACAGGCACGTGCCACCATGCCCAGATAATTTTTGTATTTTTAGTGGAGACGGGGTTTCACCATATTGGCCAGGCTGGTCTCGAACTCCTAACCTCAGGTGATCCGCTTGCCTCAGCCTCCCAGTGTGCTGGGATTATAGGTAAAAGCCACTGCACCCAGCTTAGAAACTTTTTAAAATAAATTATGCATCCAAGTTTTTAACCACCTGGGAGTTATCTGAATATTTTTGCTCTTTTTATTAATCTCTCACTGTTATCTTATAAAGTGTGCAGTTTAAAAGTTGAATATTATTTATAGTGTACTGTTTTTTATTTTTTAGATAAAGCCACCAGATCATCTAGTCAATATACAGAATCATTTTGGCAGTCATCACAAAGTAAGTAAAGCTGTGTTTACAGGTCTACCTGTGAGCTTGGTCAAATGCTGTTCCTATTTTTGAAGATCATCTTTTGAAATTTAATGTAAATATTGAAAAAGAGGAATAATGAATACTAAAAAAAAAAAAACTTATCCAATATATCTCTACCCCTTGACCTTATGATGCTTATGGTGTTGTTACTCTCTATATCCAAACCTGAATTTGAACTTAAAAAACAAGCAAAGAAACTACTGCTTCCTGTGAATTATTGAATGTCTTTGCTAGCAATATAAATGGGTTGATTGTTTTTAACAGACTAATATAGTAGTTTGAGCCTATTTATATGCACTTATTCTAATAAGGACATAAAATTTTATATTAGTACAATTTCAACTCTGTTGTAAAAGTTTGGAAGGATGAATGAATAAGTGATAAAGCACATGTAATAAAAAGTTAATGGCAAGCTCGGTGATGGGTATATAAATAGTCATTTCAGTCTTACAAGTGAAAATTTTTGTGATCAAATATTGAGAAAATATAACAAAAAATGATTGGAAAGTAGTATATCAAAATGCTAATAATGATTTGCTTAAGAATCATTGGTGACATTTTTTTTAACTTTATTATTTTCTTTTCTTTTTTATTTTTTTGAGACAGGTTCTCGCTCTGTTGCCCAGGCAAGTGTAGTGGTGCGATCATGGTTCACTGCAGCCTTGAACTCCTGGGTTCAAGGGATCCTCCTGCCTCAGCTTCCTGTGTAGCTAAGACTATAGGCACGTGCCACCATGCCCAACTAATTTTTAAATTTTTTGTAGAGATGGAGTCTCACTGTGTTGCTTAGGCTGGTCTCAAACTTTTGGGTGCAAGCATTCCTCCCACATCAGCCTCCCAAAATGCTGGGATTGCAGGTGTGAACCATTGCACCCAGCCACCTTTATTATTTTGGTACTACTGTTTTTTTCCTTTGACATTTTTAAATCAAGTCTCCCAAAATCTGAGTTATTAACCAAAAATATCTTTGTATGTAAAAAACTTCAAGAACTTTTTTATTCCTTCCACATTACTTCCTTTTCTTAAGAAAAAACCTTTGGAAGGCCGGGCATGGTGGCTCACGCCTGTAATCCCAGCACTGGGAGGCTGAGGCAGGTGGATCACGAGGTCAAGAGACCGAGACCATCCTGGCCAACATGGTGAAACCCCATCTCTACTGAAAACACAAAAATTAGCTGGGCATGGTGGCAGACACCTGTAGTCCTAGCTACTCGGGAGGCTGAGGCAGGAGAATGGCCTGAACCCAGGAGGGGGTGGAGCTTGCAGTGACTAGAGATTGCGTCACTACACTCCAGTCTGGGCAACAGAGTGAGACTCCGTCTCAAAAAAAAGAAAAAATGAAAAAGCCTTTGGAAATCTGTTTTATAATCATTGTATTTATAGAATTCAATTTTATATTTTTCATTTTAATTTTTAGTAGGTTCTGGATTTGTGACTATAAAATGAGACATAAAATGAATTAGCTAGCTGCTGGAAAAAAATCAGTTGTGGAAAATTACTCTTTGAATTATTTTATGTATTTGCCCTATTTTACTCCAAATCTTTGATCTTTGGAAATTCTTAAATGTATCTACCTGTATAAATGATGTTATACCCATGCAGTGAGATACTATTTAGGCTGGGGGCGGTGGCTCACACCTGTAATCCCAGCACTGTGGGAGGCCGAGGCAGGTGGATTACTTGAGGCCGGGAGTTCGAGAACAGCCTGGCCAACATGGTGAAACCCGTCTCTGCTAAAACTACAAAAATTAACCAAGAGTGATGGTAGGTGCCTGTAATCCCAGCTACTTGGGAGGCTGAGGTAGAAGAATTGCTTGACCCTAAGAGGCGACGGCTGCAGTGAGCTGGGATTGCACCACTGCACTCCAGCCTGGGTGACAGAGTGAGACTCCATCTCAAAAAAAAAAAAAAAATACTATTTAGAAATGAAAAATGAGTTATATATAATGAGTTATATATACTAATGAAAAGGTGATCAAGATGTATTTCATTGACTTTAAGATACTATTGATTTTATGTATCAATGAGAAAGAAAAACCATCCAGTTAAACTATGCCATACCATTAATTAAAAGATACATCTGTAGATCAGAGGGCATTTTTTAAAAAGTATGTCTTAGAATTTGATGAAAGAAAGTATTAAAAGGTATGTATCCACTTTTTAAAAAGTATATTTTTAGTATAGACTGAAAACAAAGCTGAGAGAATATATATCTGTCTTACTTACCATAGTATTTCTACATTCAATGTTTTGCACATAACAGATAGATATTCGTGAATTTTTAAATTACGCATTTCTAGAATGACACTTTTTTAAAAAACAGCTAATATATGTTTGTATTCAGAAAAAGTTGAAAATAAATAAATGTAAATGGATACTTGTATTTATCATCAAAGAGTCATTTCCTCAGGGCAGATTTGAAAATTCACCTTGTTATAATTGTAATGTCATTTGTTAGTCATCCCATTGTGTCATTTTACAATTATCCTTAAATACCTCCTCAAAACCTGAAGTAGCATGTTTTACTTCATAACTACTTTGCAATGTCCATAAATCTGCATAGATAGTACATACCATTTCTCTATGGTATGGTATGTGGTATATGATATGGACTGCCTGGATTTGTATCTCGGCCCCACTACTTTTAGATATATAATTTTGGAAAAATTACCAATTTTGGTTTTCCCTTTTTTTTTTTTTCGACATAGAGTCTCGCTCTGTCGCCCAGGCTGTAGTGCAGTGGCGCAATCTTGGCTGACAGCAAGCTCCGCCTCCCGCGTTCATGACATTCTCCTGCTTGCCTCAGCCTCCCGAGTAGCTGGGACTACAGGCACCCGCCACCATGCTGGGCTAATTTTTTTTTGTATTTTTAGTAGAGACAGGGTTTCACCATATTAGCCAGGATGGTCTTGATCTCCTGACCTTGTGATCTGCCCACCTTGGCCTCCCAAAGTGCTGGGATTACAGGCATGAGCCACCGCATCCAGCTGGTTTTCCCTTATTTATAAAATGGGAACAACAATAGCATCTGCCACACAAGAATTAAGCAGAATTGACTGGGCACGGTGGCTCATGCCTGTAATCCCAGCACTTTGGGAGGGCGAGGCAGGCAAATCATTTGAGGTCAAGAGTTTGAGACCAGCCTGGCAAACATGGTGAAACCCTGTCTCTACTAAAAATACAAAACATTTAGTCTTGCGTGGTGGTGTACACCTGTCATCCCAACTACTTGGGAAGCTGAGACTTCCCAAGAATATCTTGAACCTGGGAAGCAAGGGTTGCAGTGAGCTGAGATTGCACCACTGCACTCCAGCCTGGGTGACAGAGTCAGACCCTGTCTCAAAAAAAAAGAATTAAGCAAAATTATACTCAATAGCTGATACACATTGACTATATGTAGTCATTGTTTTGATGGTACTGATCCTAAAACTGACTCCTTGTTGTCCAATTCCTAAACATTTTGAAGTTTAGAAATGAGGGGAAAAGAAATACACACTTTATATATATATATATATATATATATAAAATATATATATAGTATATGCATGGTTTATATATAATATATATATACACACACACACACACACTTATATACTTACATGCTTGGAACTGATGAATGTTTTTTGTTTGTTGTTTGTTTTTAGTATCCACAATAAACAAGCAAAACGTCTATGCAGTATGTTTTTTGTTGTTATTTTCAAGTATTCTATGACCTTATCCCTGTTTTCTGTTTCAGGTTGCAACTTCACAGCTTATGATAAGCAACCTTCAGTGCTGAGTAAGTAGTTGGTTGCCTGCTCTTTTTTCAGTGAATCAATTTTTTTTTTTTTTTTTTTTGACGCGGGGTCTCACTCTATCGCCCAGGCTGGAGTGCAGTGGTGCTATCTCGGCTCACTGCAAGCTCCGCCTCCCAGGTTCACACCATTCTCCTGCCTCAGCCTCCTGAGTAGCTGGGACTATAGGCGCCCACCACCACGCCCGGCTAAATTTTTGAATTTTTAGCTAACACCGTGTTAGCCAGGATGGTCTCAATCTCCTGACCTTGTGATCCGCCCACCTCGGCCTGCCAAAGTGCTGGGATTACAGGCATAAGCCACCGCGCCCAGCCTCAGTCAATCAATTCTAACCTTGCCTCATTCTCCCAACAAAAGTCGTAATAAAATTTCAAGTCATTTTACCCCTCTTTGCCTTTTTAATTCACCCCGGATTGGTACTACCTGTAATAATTACTCTGTGATGTGGAAATGTGTTCAGGGCTCTTTTACCACAAGTAATTTATATTGGGTGATAATACATTTATTTGCTACCTGCTTTGCTGTAGGAAGTGGTTCATCCTCACTGATAGGATCCTTTGAAATTATTTTTTACTTATGAAACTATTGCTTTTATTGTTTTCTTCCCCTCTTTTATTTTGTCTTTCTGATAGATTAATTTTATAGCACTGGAATATGGCATAAACTTTCAAAGTATGGGAAATTATCTTTTGATATATGTATTTGCTTCAGGCTCAGGATATCAAAGAACTCTTGAGGAATGGGCCCCGCAGACTGCAAGAATAAGAACTAGGATGCAAAGTAAGTAGATAAAGCTCTGTTAGTGAAATAATCTGAAGCATATTGGCTATGTTTTTCTTGACAAAAATGTTTAGTTCTTCAGGTAAATTTCACTAATAAAGTACAGCTATGATTACTAGGTTAGTAATTTCTATTTGCTTGGACTGGCAGCACATGGGCTAGGTGTATGTAGAATGTAAATACTGGCAGGAGCAAACCAGAGATTGGTGGGTCTTAACAAGCTCTCAGTTCTAGCAGCAATACAGTCTGTATACAATAATGAAATTCTACTCTTTTGACAATACTTACTTTTTGCTTTTAGCAGATTTTGGAACAGCTTTGTATACTCACAATTTTACATAATAAAGGCTGAAATGCACAAGTTATATTTTCATGTTTAGGGTTTTTTTTTTTTTTTTTTTTTTCTGTTTTTTGTTTTGTTTTGTTTTTGAGATGGAGTCTCTCTCTGTCACCCAGGCTGGAGTACAGTGGGGCAATCTCGGTTTACTGCAACCTCTGCCTCCCGGGTTCAAGCAGTTCTCCTGCCTCAGCCTCCCAAGTAGCTAGGACTGCAGGTGCACACCACCACACCTGGCTAATTTTTGTATTTTTACACGCCCAGCTAATTTTTGTAGTTTTAGTATAGATGGAGTTTCACCATATTGGTCAGGCTGCTCTTGAATTCCCGACCTCATGATCCACCTGCCTTGGCCTCCCTAAATGCTGGGATTACAGACTTGAGCCACCATGCCCAGCCTTTCTAGGTTTTTGAGTTTTGTTTTGTTTTTGTGTTTTTTTGAGATGAAGTCTCCCTCTGTTGCCCAGGTTGGAGTGCAGTGGCACGATCTCAGCTCACTCCAGCCTCCATCTCCCACATTCAGGTCATTCTTGTGCCTCAGCCTCCTGAGTAGCTAGGACTTGCATGCATGCGCCACCATGCCCAGCTAATTTCTGTAGTTTTAGTAGAGACGGGGTTTCACCATGTTGGCCAGGCTGGTCTTGAACTGCTGACCTCTAGTGATCTGCCTGCTTCAACCTCCCAAAGTGTTGGGATAACAGGCATGAGCTACCACACCCAGCCTCATGTTTAGGTTTTGGATGGATTAAATGTCACAGAATTTAAGGAATACTATAAATTTATATGATAAAACCATCATACTCTGAACTCACTTTCTATAATTTCTGTGGAAATGTGTCCACGTTAAATCTTGACTATATTTTTTTAAAGTCCATGCATATTCTCTGCTTTAAGTGACCTTTAACCTCGCTCCCTACTTTACTCATCTAGCCACAATAGGTCTGGAGGTCATCAGGTATTCTCTTAGTTTTATTTAGATAATGTAAAAATCCACATCATGTATCTCTTGCTCATGGGATAATTAACTCTGTAATTGGACCAGATGATGTCTGTGGCCCTGCTTTTCCATCAGTAAACTGGGAGTGGTCATAATTCATTTTTTCTCAGCAGTGACTTTTTTAGCGCACATATAAGTGAATTATTCAGCAGCCTAGAACCAAAATAACTTTTTGCCCATGTCTTATTGTTGATTGTCATTTCTTATTGCTGTGAGTATATGCCTGATATTAGAAAACCATTTCCTCTTATAATTTGCTCTTCCTGACCTATTGTAGTTAGGAAACCAAGTATTAATTATTCAGCTTATTAGAATTATGTTTACAACCAGAATCAAACATTAAAATTAAATTTGAAGACCCAAGAGATACTCTTGGATGTAAAAATGCATGAGTTTTAGTATATATAATGTGAAAAGCTCAGAGGCATCTGTGTCATTTCTTAGTTCTTAACTATATATTCTGAGTAATTAATATCAGATAAATGACTTCCAGATAAGTGAAGTTAGTACATACTTACCAGAAAATGTTTGCATAATTTTTCCTCTAATAAGACACTGCAATACAGAAGGAAAAAATAATTATATTGAACATCTAATTGAAATGCAGAAATAGATATTTTTAGTTGCTAAATTGATAGCTAATTTTTAGTGTTTTATCTGTTTGCATTTCTACTTTGTCTTAAGTTACTATTTTTTTTATGGCTTACAGAATTATACCTTTGTTGCTAGCCACCTACCATATATAGATACCACATTGAGCTTTCAGAGTTACGTAACAGTAACATACCAGACGTGTGCATGTAATAGGATCTTTTAGACATTCAACCACATGAGGACTTTAAGATAGAACGATGAGCAAGAAGAAAATATTTTCAATGGAAGTGGAAGACTACAGTGATTTTTCAAACAACGTTATATAATAGATTCCTCTTCAAGAGTATTTTTAAAAATGTTTTCTTAGCATTCCACATTTTATCTCTCATTCTTTATATATTTCTACCTGCTTTGGTGAGGGAAAAAAAGTCATTTTTAGACCTGAATGTTCAAGAACCCTGGGCTATAGATTCTACCCCATGGAACATTGTCACCCAATGTTAGCACCAGTTTCCTGGGTAGACAGGTCCCAGTTCAGGCTTCTGCCTGCATCCAAACGTTTTAGGAAAGATGGAACCACTGTCTTTACGTTTTCCTGTTTGCCAGGTGATAAAACAATGATTATAGGGAAGAATATATGTGCAAGGAGAGGTCTGAGCATTAATATAAATGCTTTGGAACCTGTCTCAGAAATTTAGGTAAAGAAGACAATTTGTAGTTAAAGCTCTTGGGCTCCAGGCCTAGCTCTTCCACTTACTAATTGAGTAATCTTGGTAAAATCCCTTAACTTTTGTGAACCTCAATTTTCTTGCTTGCCTTTAGAGACAATAGTGCCTATAACTAAATTATTGTAATGACCTTATATGTGTAAACACAATTTTTTAAAGTCTAAAATCTCATAATTATCCGGGTTTATTTATTGTTAACAGTGTTTTCTGTAGAATCAGTAGCAACTATGGAGGATTTTTGCCCTCTACTCTTCATGGTTATAGAGTGATTGATTATCACCATACTCTTTAGACTAGAAAAGCTTGAGTTTTTTCTTTTTCTTTTTGAGACAGAGTCTTGCTCTGTTGCCTAGGCTGGAGTGCAGTGGCGTGATCTCAGCTCACTGCAGCCTCCACCTCCTGGGTTCAAGTGATTCTCGTGCCTCAGCCTCTGAAGTAGCTGGTGGTGCACCACCACAGCCGGCTAATTTTTGTATTTTAGTAGAGACAGGGTTTCACCATGTTGGCCAGACTGGTCTCAAACTCCTGACCTCAGGTGATCTACCCACCTCGACCTTCCAAAAAGTGTTGGGATTACAGGCATGAGCCACTGTGCCCAGCTGAGTTTTTTCTTTTAAAAAGATGTTTTTTAGAATTGTTGTTAGCATCTCTAGTAATGTTGATGAAAAGGATATCAGTTACCCTTTGGACGATGTCCTGCCTTGGCAGTATATACCCTGTTGTGTATGTGTTTGTGTTATATGAATTATATAAATATTATATATGGTACATAATTATTATTTAGCTGTCCTTCATTAACATCATAGAATTGCACTTCACAGCATTTTTGTATATATTATCTCATTTGATCTTTGCAACCATGGAGTGAAGTATTCAAAATAAACATTATCTGATGGATTTGGGTTTTGTGTGGTTAGGTTTTTTTATTTTGTTATTTTAGTTGTAACTTTGATAACATAACTTAGAAGCTTCTAAATAATGAAATATCCTAAGCTAAACTGGTAACTGAAAAACAATATTCCTCTTAGATTTGCTGTCATTTTGTCTTATGACATCATTATGGAGCTTTTTGTCATATGACCAAAAATAAGGCTATTTCTGAATGTTAGCAGGGCTAATATTATTCCTCCAGTTATTCCAGTGTTTCTCAAATGAAAGTTATTGATAAAACCCTAAGAAGATCCACCAGGAAGTTCGTTTATATATACAAAAATTTAAAAGCTCCAGTCAAGTGATAGATGGCAATACTGGTAATGTAGGTCATATGAATGAGATAACTCAGCCTCTATACCTTCTGAAGCCTGTCCCTCCATTTCCTCTCTTAGATTTTAAAACCTGCTGGTATGCTAAAAAAGATGGAAGGGGAAGGGAAGGGTTAGGATTGTTTTTAATTTCTTGTTTTTATTTATTTATTTTTTTTTTTTTTTTAGAGATGGGGTCTCACAATGTTGCCCAGGCTGGTCTTAAACTCCTGTGCTCAAGCTGTCCTTTTTCGCCTCAGCCTCTTGAGTTGTTGGAATTACAGGCCTGAGCCACTGTTCCCGGCTTAATTTATTTTCTAAATAAATTTAGATGGAAGTAGAGATTTGACAGAGTTGTGAGAAAATTATTTTTGAGCTCTATTGTTTAACCACAAGCCTAAAACAGAATTACTTAATTACTTGTCTGTTAACAGAAATGATGAGAAGTTTTTAAACGTGATTTTAAAATACTACTAATATTTGAAATGGTCAGAATCCCCAGATAAAATATTGAATTGGTTTGAGGTAGAAAATAGTGAAGATTAAGATTGAGTTTTATATTAAAACACCTTATCCAGACAGCTCAGTAGTCTATAATCCACATTTTGTCCTTATTTTTCCCCTCTTTACAGCATCTTCACCAGGCAAGAGTTCAATATATGGCAGTTTTTCAAGTGGTATGTTTCATTTTATTATGGTGTGCTTATTTTCTTTGTCCTTTTTATCCCGGAAGTTTCACCAATCCCATTAGATACTTATGGGTCAAATACTTCCAAACTTTCTCTCAAAACTAATTATTGTGTGCT
Source organism: Piliocolobus tephrosceles (assembly GCF_002776525.5). Lineage (NCBI taxonomy): Eukaryota > Metazoa > Chordata > Mammalia > Primates > Cercopithecidae > Piliocolobus > Piliocolobus tephrosceles. The sequence continues at coordinate 36,473,852 of NC_045434.1, forward strand.
TTCTACTAGACCCCACCATATGCTGTGAACAGCTATGAAAGAAATAGGTCTTGTGTCTCAGGGAGCCCTCAGTCTAATCAGCACTCAGATGTTCTACTTTTTCTTCTGCTTCTGGCTGATCTCTGTCTTTTTTTTTTTCCTGGTGGAATTTGTATCCTCTTTGTCTACTAGAAATAAATACTCAAATTATGAAACATAAGTTGATAGTCTTATTTTACTACTCTCACCATTAGATGACAGCATTCAGAAATCAGAGCTTGGAAACCAGTCACCATCAACCTCCAGCCGACGTAAGTTTGTGTATTCAGTTTTAATTAAATATTTCTGTAAAATTGGTATTCCATAATTATTTTAAAGTGGTTTTTGATAGCAGTATGACTCGATGCTATTTGAAGAATCATATTTTAAGCACTTTAGAGGAAAAAGTATATATTCTACTAGCAGTGAAATTATTTATGGACAAACTATATATGAGACAACATCTGGTATTGCCCCTTCACTTTACTGTCCATAAGACCAAATGTAATAGCTAATAATAAGTAAAGCTACTAATACTGTTAACTGAGGAAACCATGCTGAATTGAAAGAAAGACAGCCAGAGCATGACTTTATGGGATTACAATGGCTTTTGGAGTCTGCACACTTGCATTTGAACTAGATGGGACCACTTACCTCCTTTACAGCTTTGTTGCAAGTTTCTTTAGTTCTCCAAGTCTTATTATCCTGAAACAGTACTAAGAAAATAAATTCGTGGGCTGAGCATGGTGGCTTATGCCTGTAATCCCAGCACTTTGGGAGGCCGAGGCAGACGGATCATGAGATCAAGAGATCGAGACCATCCTGGCCAACATGGTGAAACCCCGTCTCTACTAAAAATAAAAAAATTAGCTGGGCATAGTGGCACACGCCTGTAGTCCCAGCTACTCAGGAGGCTGAGGTGGAGAATCGCTTGAACCCGAGAAGCAGAGGTTGCAGTGAGCCGAGATTGCACCACTGCACTCCAGCCTGGAGACAAAGCGAGACTCCATCTCAAAAAAAAAGAAAGGCCAGGTGCGGTGGCTTAAGCCTGTAATCCCCCCACTTTGGGAGGCCGAGGTGGGCGGATCACAAGGTCAGGAGATTGAGACCATCCTTGCTAACATGGTGAAACCCCGTTTGTACTTAAAAAACGGAAAGAAAATTAGCTGGGGGTGGTGGTGGGCGCCTGTAGTCCCAGCTGCTCAGGAGGCTGAGGCAGGAGAATGGCATGAACCCGGGAGGCAGAGCTTGCAGTAAGCCAAGATTGCACCACTGCACTCCAGGCTGGGCAACAGAACAAGACTCTGTCTCAAAAAAAACAAAAATAGATTAATGATGATTCTCACATTATTGTTCTTGGTACCGCTTTACACTAGTAAAGTTATTAAGAACCTCAAAGAGCTTTTTGTTGAAAATATGGGTTATATCTATCCATATGTACCAGGAAATTAAAGTTGAAAATTTTTAAAAATATTTATTAATTGATTTTAAATAATTTAGCAAGATGAGTGACAGATCAGATCGCTTTGCATTTTTTCTGACCTCTTTAATGTCTAGCTTCCAAGTCCAAAAATGGATTTGGATTATCATATATGCTTCTGTATTCAGTCTGTTACAATATATTTTGGTTGAAGTATCTACAAAAAATCCAGCTTTATACAGATAGGAAAAAATTTAATAGCCTTTTCAGATAATTGTGGCTATTCTTTTTTGAACTCTCCAAAACTCAACAAGTGTTAGTTTCTTAAATGTTACTTGAAATAGGATATCTGAAACCATCTTACTGAGCTTTTAGTACTCTATTACAGTAAAATTCATTGGTCTTTCTTATACTTTGAATGGAGTATCGTGCACTGGTCATTTGGAAAACACTGGTTCACTGAGAAATGCAGATTTTTCCAAACATTGACACATTAGGAATGTAATATAAAATATCACATTTGTTAATATCACTGCCAATCTCAAGACTTTTAAAAAGTGTTAAAGGGTGGGGTGCCATGGCTCATGCCTGTAATCCCAACATTTTGGGAGGCCTACGTGGGCAGATCACCTGAGGTCAGGAGTTCAGGACCAGCCTGGCCAACATGGCAAAACCCTGTCTCTACTAAAAATACAAAAACAGCCAGGCGCGGTGGCTCACACCTGTAATCCCAGCACTTTGAGAGGCCGAGGCGGGCAGATCACAAGGTCAGGAGATCGAGACCACGGTGAAACCCCGTCTCTACTAAAAATACAAAAAACTAGCCGGGCGTGGTGGCGGGCGCCTGTAGTCCCAGCTACTCGGGAGGCTGAGGCAGGAGAATGGCGGGAACCCGGGAGGCGGAGCTTGCAGTGAGCCGAGATAGCGCCACTGCACTCCAGCCTGGTGGACAGAGCGAGACTCCGTCTCAAAAAAAAAAAAAAAAAATACAAAAACATTAGCCAGTATGGTGGCATGCACCTGTAATCCCAGCTACTCAGGAGACTGAGGCAGGAGAATCACTTGAACCCGGGAGGCAGAGGTTGCAGTGAGCCAAGATGGCACCACTTCATGCTATCCTGGGCCACAGAGCGAGACTCCATCTCAGAAAAAAAAGAAAGCGTTAAAGTACAATATTGGGAGTTGTCAAACTCGTGGCAGATTGAGGATTCTAAAATCCTCATTTTCACTTGAAAGCAAATGTCTGCAAAATACACAAGTCTGACCATAGTTTGTTTTTTCAAGTAAAAAATAGTATTCCTGGAAAATGTGCTAATTCACCTTGTAATTCATTTGCACAAAATTATTTTCCTTGAGACAACCATGGTACTGTATGATGCAGCAGAAGTGCTTTGTACGTACTTCCCATTTCTTCAGAAAGAATATTGACAAGATATGTACTCAAGGATTGAGATTTAATAAGATAAATAATTAACTGCTTCATAAAGGACATTCTTAAGTAAAGGAATGTCGCTTTGTTAAACCTTGAATGCATGGCAGTGAAAAATAACGACTACACTCATACAGTTTGGTGCCACTGCCCTGTAACTCATGCTAAGGCATCAAAAGTTTTTGCCACCATTGCTTTTGCATTATCAGTGCAAATGTCAACACAAGGTGAAAGTCAAATAACATCTTAGTGTTAGAAGAATAGTTTTAACTTCATGGATATCTCCCCCACAAAATAGGGTCTTGAGGTGCCCCACAGATCACACTTTGAGAACTGCTGCTCTAAAAGGTCCCTACTAAAATTAATAGCCTGAAACAGTCAATAAATAAAAGGTCTAAAAGTATTATTGTTACTATCATATTAACTGAATAAATGGAGTAGAATATGAGAAAGAACTTTATAAACTGAAAAGCACTAAATATAAATTAATACTATTATTATTGCCAATAGTAATTAGCAATGAGTTACAAACTAAGTTTTACCAGTGTTAACTTGCATACCACAAAAGGCACAGCTAGCTATTATAACATGTAGAAGATGTTCATTCACATTGCATACTTTTCTTTTTTTTTCTTTTTTTTTTTTTGAGATGGAGTCTCACTGTGTCACCCAGGCTGGAGTGCAGTGGCGTGATCTTGACTCATTGCAACCTTCGCCTCTCATGTTCAAGTGATTCTCCTGCCTCAGCCTCCCAAGTAGCTGGGATTACAGGCTTGTGCCACCACACCCAGCTAGTTTTTTGTATTTTTAGTAGAGACGAGGTTTCACAGTCTCGATCTCCTGACCTCGTGATCCGCGTGCCTCGGCCTCCCGAAGTGCTGGTATTACAGGCATGAGCCACTGTGTCCAGCCTGCATCCTTTTCTTTATCCTTTTATATACTTCAGAAATTTTTCACCTTGAATAATTAGCCATGTGAATGCTGAGTTTCTAAATTAAAAAATATTTTATAAATTGTCTTTTAATAGTCTATTCTCCCAACTGTTAGCAGTGGAAATAATAAACTTCACTTTATAAACTGTATTATTTTTCTGACTTGTTTATGCCATTTCTTTTGTTTAAAAACTTTTTTCCTCAAAGACATTTTTATATTGAAGAGACATATGCATATTTATACACATAATTCAAAGTGTATGCATGTAAGATTTTCTTGAGGATGCGATAAATTATTTTATTAAGAAAATTATCAGCTTTCTTCTTTAAAGTTCTCTTTTACCTAATGTTTACAAAGATTGATACTGATTTTAAAAGTCACTTGCCTTGAATCTAAGAAAATGGTATTTATATCTGTCATTTCTTTTTTTCTGAGTAGAAGTGACTGGACAACCCCAAAATGCATCTTTTGTCAAGAGGAACTGCTGGTGGCTACTTCCTCTGATAGCTGCTCTTGCCTCTGGGAGTTTTTGGTTCTTTAGTACTCCTGAGGTAGAAACCACTGCTGTTCAAGAGTTCCAGAACCAGATGAATCAACTTAAGAATAAGTATCAAGGTCAAGATGAGAAGCTGTGGAAAAGGAGCCAAATATTCCTGGAAAAACATCTTAATAGCTCCCATCCTCGCTCTCAGCCTGCTATCTTGCTGCTCACTGCTGCCCGAGATGCTGAAGAAGCGCTTAGGTGTCTGAGTGAACAAATTGCTGATGCCTATTCTTCTTTTCATAGTGTCCGTGCCATCCGGATTGATGGGACAGATAAAGCTACTCAAGACAGTGATACTGTCAAACTAGAGGTAGACCAAGAACTGAGCAATGGATTTAAGAACGGCCAGAATGCAGCTGTGGTACACCGCATTGAGTCATTGCCCGCAGGCTCTACTTTGATCTTCTACAAATATTGTGACCATGAAAATGCAGCCTTCAAAGATGTAGCCTTAGTCCTGACTGTCTTATTGGAGGAAGAGACACTTGGAACCAGTCTAGGCCTAAAGGAAGTTGAAGAAAAAGTAAGAGATTTCCTTAAAGTCAAGTTCACCAATTCTAACACACCCAACTCCTACAATCATATGGACCCAGACAAACTGAATGGCCTCTGGAGCCGCATTTCTCACTTAGTTCTGCCTGTGCAACCTGAAAATGCCTTGAAAAGGGGCATCTGCTTATAAGAAGTGAGAGAGAAGAAATCAGAGCTCTTTTTGAAAGAACTGGTTTCTTTTTAAAGGAAATTAAGTTCTTACATAAAATGGAACACAAAAATCATTCATTCAACCTAATTACCTATGATATGAGAGAATCATTTCAGTTTCCATTGAGAGCTGTGTTGAAGGTATCTTAGGAGTGCAGATTATATGCAGTTCCTTAGACTAAGAATCTATTTTGATTCTGGGCTGAATTATTACAGTTATGGTATGACCAGTGAAAGGGATTTGTCTCCTTATGAACCTTCCTGATTTTTTAACTTAGATTTCTCACTAAGTTTCTTATTAGTAAGATTGCTCCCTAATTGTAACCATGGATTTTCCCATTATGTTCCCTTTTATACCATGTAGGTGTGAGTTCCTTAGCTTCTGCCTATAGGAACATAAGTAATGAAAGGTCATGTAGGTGTGTGTTTGGAATTTTTTTTCTTTTGTTTCTTGGAAGATGGAAAGAACAAGGCAAGGAAGAAATTAATGGGGAAGCTGAAGGGAGGAAATGTTACAGTAATCCACTGAGATATAGGTTAGTCAAACATAGGTATATGAACTGTTCATCTTGGTGGATTCCATTGGGATTTGTTTTTTATATCTCCTTTTTCCTTCCTTGAAGAAAAATTCTTGGCCCTCCCAAGGATTCTTCATGTATATTGCAAGATTTAATATATTTGTTCACTTGACTCTTAAGAACAGGTCAGGTCGAGGCAGGTGGATCACCTGAGGTCAGGAGTTTTTTGAGACCAGACATGGTGAAACCCCGTCTCTACTAAAAATACAAAAATTAGCTGGGCCTGGTGGCACATGCCTGTAGTCCCAGCTACTTGGGAGGCTGAGGCAGGAGAATTGCTTGAACCCAGGAGGCAGAGGTTGCAGTAAGCCAAGACCAGGCTTATTGCCCTCCAGCCTGGGCAACAAAAACGAAACTCTGTCTCAAAAAGAAAAAAAAAAAAAGACTAGGTCAATTCGTAACAGTTTATATTGGACACATCCTGAAGCTTTTGTTTTGAATTAAGAAATAGTTTCAGGAATTGACAAACCATTTGTTAACCTGCTGTCCTGGGCTATTGAAGAAGATTTTGTTTTCTGCGCATCCAGTTGTTGCAGTCCAGGTCCTCTAGTGCAACGCCATAGCAAATATAAAGATTTACTATGCACATGATACATGTTATGGAGTGCCTCAAGCCAAGATAGTGAACTTATATGAAGAGTGTGAAATGTATTTCTTTACTACTATAGTAGTATAGTTATAACTTTGCATCTATAATTGAGCTTTCTCATCTGTCAACTGCTATGGTTTTCTTAAAATGTTACAATTGTAGATCTATCCACCTTGTTTTTTTATTGTCCACAAACCATTAAATGTAAATACTGTTTTTAGAGAGAGTCAGTCATTGGCTTTGTCACTTACCCTTTGAGAGTTCCACAAGTGGTAGTAGAGTGGTCTAACTTCTTTCCTCTAGTACTACCAGTATTCATATATGTATGCCCCTTACTATAGTTTGTTCCTCTTAGAAGTCAGATCATCTGATTTATAGAGGATTATGAAAACCAGAGTTTCTGAAAAGGCTTATTTTATACATACATATTATATAGAGAAATAAATGTTTTTATTAAATGTTTCACTGACCCAAGTAATTTAAAAGTAATATGTTACCTATGTCTTTCAGGAAAAATAATTATAGCAGCTGATCTGTAAATGACTTTAAAAGCTATTTTAGTAATTTAAATAAATTTACTTTCTTGGTTTGTACTCTCTGTGTTATATATTTAATGATTTATCATATTTAAAAAAAGAAATCCAAGTTTTTTTCTTGAACAATTTTAGCAACCTTGGCTAGGAGAAACAAAACCAAAGAATTGGAGCCATTTGCAAGTACATTGGTTAGAAGTGGAATAGCCATAACTTTCCATTTTATCTCGGCACTTAGGGTTTGTAAAAATACAGTTAATTTAGGTATTCCTGACTTGGCAAAAGAATCTCCACAGCAGCTTTTCTTTCTTTCTTTTTTTTTTTTTTTTTTTAAGTAGACATGGGATCTCGCTATATTGCCCAGGCTGTTTTTGAACTCTTGGCCTCAAGCAGTCCTCCTGTAGCTGGGATTACAGGTGTAAGTCACAACCCCTGGCTTCTTAACCTTTATCACCTCCCTGAAGAGCTTTTTTAGATTTTTTTCTAGTCACCCCTTCCCCATGAAATTTCAGCACCACATATGTACTATTATCTGTTTATGGACTGTAAATGTTTTTTGCTTTATACAAAATACAATTTTTTTTGTCCCCAATGAAACAATTTTCATCCCCATTGAGAATGCATGATCAAGAGCATCCACATTTTAGATAATTGCTGCCTAAAACATTCTATTTGCTATTCATGTTATTGTGATCCTTTTAGAAGGGAAAATTTATTTTTTATTTTATTTATTATTATTTTTTAGACAGTCTCACTCTTGCCCAGGCTGGAGTGCAGTGGTGCAATCTTGGCTCACTGCAACCTCCACCTCCCACATTCAAGCGATTCTCCTGCTTCAGCCTCCTGAGTAGCTGGGATTACAGGTTCACACTACCATGCCTGGCTAATTTTTTGTATTTTTAGTAAAGATGGGGTTTCACCATGTTGGCCGGGCTGGTCTTGAACTCCTGACCTTGGGTGATCCACCTGCCTTGGCCTCCCAAAGTGCTGGGATTATAGGCATGAGCTGCGGAGCCTGGCCTAGAAAGGAAAATTTAAGACATTAGCTTCAAAATAGCAGCTAGGGTCTAGAGAAATGGGGCACATTGTAACTGGCCGACAACAGTGGCCCAGGAAAACCACAGTATGGTACCTTCTTAAACTTTTGAAACTTAATTTGCTTCTTTTAATGACTTTAATATTTAAAGATGTTTTGTAAACCTCTAATCCTGAAAAACAAATTGGAAGTAAACTGATTTTCATTCAGGGAAGAGAACTGCCATTTAGAAGTGATAGGGGTTTACATACTTTGTACCGTTAGTTAATACCTAAGCTAAAAGTATAATATCCAGTTTCCTTATGATCTCAGGTCTATGGAAAGTAGCCTTTCTTTTGGCAGTGTAAACAAGCAGTTTCATTAAATACATAAAGATAATGCATTATTCTGCTATTTTGTCCTTATCAAGATCATGGAGTAAAATTTTGCGGTGTAAGAGGATAGGGTTTTTCCCTAAGGAAGAGGATTTTGTTGGCATTAACCACCAAAGATGGGGTTCCTCAGCCTGGAAAACCAAGCTGAGAGGGCTGCCATTGACTGGAAGAGGAGGAAATTCCCTTGAATGCCCTGTTTCTGGCCTGGATTCAGAGAATTCCTTGTGTGTTTAAGGACCCTTGTGGGTGGTAGAGAAACTCGTTCCTGTCACCTGAGCATAAACAGGAGAACCCCCTTGTACTCGACACTCCGGGCATAATGAACTACTTGCAATTTCCTAAACACATCATTCACTTGTCTTTTGCACATTCTTAGACTCTTTTAGAATACTTCATTTCCTGCCCTCGCACTTTCTCCAATCTCATGTTCTGCTCATTCTTATTTGTCCTTAAAGTCTTCATTTTCTTAGGGCAGCACTTCAGTGAAATCTTTCATAATTCCCTCCCCTCAAATACTATTTTAGGTGCCTCCTGTTTGGACGAACGGAGGCAGGATGGTGCACTTCTGGGTTCTTCTTCACCACCAACTCTTCCCGTGTGTGCGAGAATGCAGCTGACGCCCGGGAAGGTGATTAATCAAGCATGCACCAGGTGATGTCAATCCGAGGAGACCAAGATTTACCTGGTGGCACCTGCGGAGCGCCCCCCCCTTCCCCGACATGCCCGTGCCCCGCCTATTGCCCTTCCACTCCTAGAAAAGTCGCTCCCAGCAGATGCGCCAGGGGCAGGCTTTCTCAGCCCCCACTCTTGTCAGGACTGTATTAGAAACTCCGCCACCCCAGCTCTGGTCCCTGAAGCTAGATGACCAAAGAATAAATTTGCAGTTTTGCTTTTAGCCTTGCCTACTCGCTGGTTCTTTTGTGCCCACTCGGCTGGTCTTAGAAAAACAAATCAGTTGGTGCCAAACCCGGGAGGAGACCCCTCCTCAGGGCCCCCAGGGTCCGGGGAGCCTCCTCCTCCTCGTTCCACGCCGTGGACAGACCAGGACCTGAGACCTGCTTCCCTCACTCTCACGGCCTCTCTGGGGTAAGTGCCCTTGTCTCCTCTTTACCTCCCTCGGCCAAAATCCTGCGCAGGTCCAAGGTCCATTTTGAGCCACCAAGTGGCTCGGGAGCCACCATGTGGCTCAGGAGACCTGTTCAGGGCGGAGACGTCTGCCTGAAGGTAATCTCCACTTTGGCTTCAAGAGCCTCCAGTCTGTCTCTGCTGGTTCCAAAGGACGCTTTGAAGCCAGGCAGAGATCCACTTCCATTTCCATTGTGTCCATTGTGTCCCTCGGCCAAAATCCTGCGCAGGTCCGAGGTCCATTTTGAGCCACCAAGTGGCTCGGGAGACCCGTTCAGGACGGAGACGTCCGCCTGAAGGTAATCTCCATTTTGGCTCCATGAGCCTCCAGTCTGTCTCTGCTGGTTCCAAAGGACGCTTTGAAGCCAGGCAGAGATCCACTTCCATTTCCATTGTGTCGGTAAAGAGGAAACAAATGGGAAACCCCCAGTCCAAATTTCCAAAGAGCACCCCCTTAGGGTGCCTCCTAGCCAATTTAAAAACCTTACAGCTTGGACAAGACCTTAGGAGGAAGCGGTTAATTTTCCTTTCCACTGTGGCGTGATCGACCTCAGCAATTTCTGCTAGCGGCTAGGCAAGTGGTCCAAAATTAATTACGTACAAGGCTTTTGGGCCTTAAGCTCTCGTCCCTATACTCCTCCTTCTCTCCACCCCCTCCCTTCCTGCCCAGACTCCTCCTTCCTCCTCCTTATCTACTAGTAATCCACTCGGTCGCATGCCTCCTTCAGGGCCCCCAACTGGCTGTCTTGAGTCCCCTATCTCTGCCCACACCCTCCTACAGTGTTAGCACCTTTGCGAGAGGTGGCTGGGGTGGAGGGGGTAGTCAGAGTACATGTCCCTTTTTCATTGGCCGATCTTTCCAAAATTGAGAAGCGTTTAGGTGATTTCTCAGCTAATCCTACCATATACATAAAGGAATTTAGACACCTTTGTCAGGCCTATGACTTAACTTGGCATGACCTCCAGGTTATCCTAACCTCTACCCTAAACTGACTGAGGTTCTAACCCAATATACCCGGTTAGATCCGGCCTCCCCCACAGGGGCCACCATTTTGGCATCTTATTTCATTTCTCAATCAGCTCCTGACATTCGTAAAAAAAAAACTTCAAAAGGTAGAGGATGGTCCTCAGACACCAATACAAGACCTAGTTAAATTAGCCTTTAAGGTCTATAACTCCAGAGAGGAGACGGCAGGCTCGCCTTGAACAGAAGTTACAGCTCCTAGCAGCGGCTTTACAGCCCAGTTGTAACCCCAGGCCAGAGAGCACACACCCCACAGACTCCAAGGCTGCAAAAAGAGCCTGCTATATAAGTGTGGCAAGGCAGGACACTATGCCAACAGGTGTCTGCAGGGTCCCCGAGCCCCAACGCAGCCTTGCTATAAGTGCAAGGCATCAGGACATTAAGCCAGTGAATGTCCTAACCCTCGTCCACCAGCAACCCCCTGCCCTGCTTGCCAGCAGGGAGGACACTGGAAGTCTGATTGCCCCACCCTGAGAACAGGTGCTGCGTCTCCACGTGACCCCCTTTCCCAGGATCCTGGGAGCTCCTTCCAGCTCCTACATCTGGACGATGACAACTGAAGGTGCCGAGACTCGGGGACCCCCATCACCCTCACCGAGCCGCGGGTAACTCTCCTGGTAGTGGGTAAGACAATTTTTTAATCGACAGCGAGGCTACCTATTCTGTTTTGCCATCCTTCTCTGGACCTAGCCTTCCATCCAATATCTCTGTAGTAGGAGTAGGCGGAAAGCCATCCACTCCACGAAAAACTCCACTTCTTAATTGCTGCCTGGCCAACAACTACTTTGCGCAGTTGTTCCTCATTCCCAGCTAAAAAGGGCCCCTACCGAAAGCAATCAGTGGAAAACAGTTTGGCTTTCCCCCACTTGCCTCAAACTTACTAAATTTTCTTAACTATCTCATACTCCCCAACCTTGCCAGGACCATCCTTCTGGGTTTTGCCCATATTCCAACAAATGCTTCCATTCCTCATTCCTATACTAATACTGTGCCTTATTTTATTCTTCATCCATTCGTCCAAATACCAACCATGGGCCCCGACCTTAACGACGCCCCTTAACAGCAGGAAGTAGCCAGACAGACCACAGCGCCCCTTTATCACTATTATCAATAAAAGGTTGGACTGTTTGGACGAACGGAGGCAGGATGGTGCACTTCCGGGTTCTTCTTCACCACCAACTCTTCCCGTGTGTGCGAGAATGCAGCTGACGCCCGGGAAGGTGCAGATTAATCAGGCATGCACCAGGTGATGTCAATCCGAGGAGACCAAGATTTACCTGGTGGCACCTGCGGAGCACCCCCCCTCCCCCAACATGCCCGTGCCCCGCCTATTGCCCTTCCACTCCTAGAAAAGTCGCTCCCAGCAGATGCACCGGGGGCGGGCTTTCTCAGCCCCCACTCTTGTCAGGACTGTATTAGAAACTCCGCCCCTGCCCCCCCTCCCCCCACCCCCAGCTCCGGTCCCTGAAGCTAGATGACCAAAGAATAAATTTGCAGTTTTGCTTTTAGCCTTGCCTACTCGCTGGTTCTTTTGTGCCCACTCTGGTGGTCTTAGAAAAACAAATCACCTCCTGTTTTTTTCTTTTTTTGGTGATTTAAACAATAAAACCTTTATTGTTACAAAACCCAGCAGCGTGAGGAGTTCCTGGGTTGGGTGCCTTAGAGGCTGGAAAAATTCATCCCAGCATTACAAGATAACCAATGATATACCCCCGGTGAAGGAAAACCTCTGCAAGCTGCTAGCTGAAGCCAGCTCCTGTCCTCTTATCCAAAACTGGGTCGTGTCCAGCCAAACCATTTTGGGGGTTGAACGAGTCACTTCAAAGGGCTCAAATGACCAGTGAATCTTCCAGATAAAAGGAGAGAACACAGCCTTTCCTGCGCATTTTAAAGTGACTGAGGTGCTCCACACTCTGATTTATCCTTTATTACCCTGTGGCAGTATTAACATACCCCTGCTACCACATGCATCTTGCGAGCAGTGATGCGTCGTCAATATGTGCACCGTGGTAATCACAGAGTGCTCAAATATTTATTGAATAAAAAGAGCAAGCCGTACCTAATTATAGCTAGGTAAGTTGCATCTTAGTGTTTTATTTGCTTCCCCCACCCCGGTCCCCCATGACTCCTAAGCCCTATCTAAAAGCTTTATATAACTCACCTGGATTTAGCAATGCTATGAATGAGGAAAAACAAAGAGGACCAATCTACACTGTGGAAGGGAAACTGGCACTTCTCTGACGGAGACAGTGATCATTACAGGTCCTCAAGGGAAAGGTGAATATCAAGGGAAAAGACTGGGAAGCCATGAGGTCTTTCCACAGTGATATTGGGCATTTGCATTTTCTTAAAATAGTAAGTATTCCTCCAGCTTTTTCTGTTGCCTAAGAGGGTATTATAATTCAGATTAAAAGGTGGCTATGGATGTACGAAGAAGTTGGATAAGAAAAATATTTGAGAAGTAGAACTGACCAGATTTGATTGAATGTAAAAGTGCTGAAAATATTTCTTCGTTTTGTTTAGCTCATGTATCTTCTCCCCAGATACTAAGCACAAAGTGATAGACTAAATTCCTATCTCTGCATGTCAATATGTTGACTTTCAGTCTGAAGTAGAGCCACACATATTTGATCAGAAATTGTAAAGAATAAAAACCCTGGCCGGGCGCGGTGGCTCATGCCTGTAATCCCAGCACTTTGGGAGGCCGAGGCAGGCGGATCATGAGGTCAGGAGACCGAGACCATCCTGGCTAACAGGGTGAAACCCCGTCTGTACTAAAAATACAAAAACTTAGTCGGGCGTGGTGGAGGGCGCCTGTAGTCCCAGCTACTCAGGAGGCTGAGGCAGGAGAATGGTGTGAATTCAGGAGGCAGCGCTTGCAGTGAACCGAGATCGTGCCACTGCACTCCAGCCTGGGCCACAGTGAGACTCCGTCTCAAAAAAAAAAAAAAAGGATAAAAATCCTGTCCCACCAGGAAATGAGCAAAAGAGGGCTGGGGTGAAGATTGCAAGAATATACACCTCAGACTCCAAGAAAAGAAAATATGGGAACTGTGGTGAAGACTGTTTTCATATGGAGACCAGCAGCCATTCCCTCTATTGCTGCTACCCAATTAACAACTTCCCCTTTGTGACTTAAATGCCAAAAATATGACTTTAATGGCTCAATTCAGTGTATGAAGGATTCCTGAGAAGCATATATGATAAAGCATAGCTTCCTAGGTCACCCTTTTAACAGGGACCAGGAGTTTGGGTTACGGTAGGGCAGTGTCCTGAGGTCAGAACAAGAAGTGGGCAGATATGTTAAAGGACCACTGAATACTTCTTCAACTATAGAAAGACCTATATATGGCCTATATAAAAAACTATATATGTAATGCCATGCTATGTGATTAATTCATTTCATTTTAGATTTTTAAAAAACCCAACAAAGAGAAATTCAAGGTAATGGAAACATTTTAAGTTTTAAAATCTGGTCCTGGTCATGGGTCTACTACAAATGTGATTTCTTCCCATTGCTTCTGTTTCTCTAGACTAAATAAGGAAGATAGTTGTCAAAACTTCGGGTACTGTTTTAACATACATCAGCTCTTGTTAATTTGTTGTAAGTCCCTCAATAGAACACCCAGCTTTAGTTTTCAGTATGTTTCTTGGGCAAGTGAGGTGGTAGGTGGCCATGTACTAGATTCAAACTTGATTTTCTAGGGATTGTTTTCCCACTTTTAGAGAATACCATTCTTAGGCTAAACACAATTACAGAATCTACTGCATGCTATACAGCCCTCTATAGAAATATTCACCCTCAGTAGTTAATTACATCTCTTAATGGGCACATTTTTTATCTACTCTGTTTTTATTATTTCATAAAATCCAGATCTCCATAGCTTAAATACACTTCCTCCTATTTTCCCTACAACAAATATGGAAAAGATCTATAATATATATTTGAATATGTATTAAGTTGTTCCTCACCCTTTTCTATTTTTGGTCAGCTATTGAGGGTTTATTAATGCTCCAAACACTTCCAAGTGCTTTATGTGTATTAACTGATTTAATTCTTAAGTTACTCTGTGAGATGGTATTATTATCCCAACTTCATAGGAAACTGAAGCACAGTGAGCTAAAGTAACACTCGAAGTGGTGGAGCAGAGAGATGAACTCAGGCAGTCTGGCTTTAGAACATCTATGTTTACCACTATGATGTTCTCAAGGACCCTATTCTGAATATAGGAATAAACAAATTCAGTTTCTCCCACTTTACTCTCACAACACCCTTCTGACTCCAGATGTATGTGGAGGGGGGTTCCCCACGCACTAAGCAAATAAGCAGTTTTGCAACAGACACCAGCTGGGTGTCCTCTAATTCAATTGACTTCTTACACTACCTGGAGATAGCGTCAGATACCATAGGTTGAAGGCTCAGTCCCACAAGATGGCTCCCACTTCAGATGCCAATCAGAAGCCCCAGATGGTGACCGAGGGTCCTAACCAACTAGCTATAAGTTAGCATTCCCATAACCCCTTCTTGGGCTCCATTAATTTGCTAGAGAGGCTTACAGAACTCGGAAACACTATACAGTCATGCCATACATAATGACATTTGAATGTCAGACAGCATAGACAACGGTGATCCCATAAGATTATAATACTGTATTTTTATTGTACCTTTTCTATGCTTAGGTTTGTTTAGATACATAAATACAGTCAACCCTTGAACAACACAGGTTTGAACTGTGTGGGTTCACTTATACATGGATTTTTTTTCAATAAATATATTGGAAAATTTTTTGGAGATTTGCAACAATTTGAAAAACCAGATGAACCTCATAGACTAGAAATATCAAAAAAAATTAAGAAAAAGGTATCTGAAGAGTGCATAAAATACATGTAGATACTAGTCTACCACTTACTACCATATATAAATCTATTATAAAAAGTTAAAATTTATCAAAACCTATACACACAAACACAGACCATACATTGTACCATTTGCAGTCTAGATAAATATTTAAAAATCTAAAAATGCAGTGTTAAACCATAACTGATGAAAAATTAGCTAGTGGGTACAATGTGTGCTATTCAGGTGATGGGTATACTAAAGGTCCAGACTTCACCAGGATACAATTCTTCCATGTAACGAAAAACCACTTGTACCACTAAAGCTATGGAAAGAACAAAAATTATTTAATTAACTAATTAAAACAAACAACTGCATAAAATTACCGTAGTACATACTGTTCCACTGAAATAATTTTGTATCCACCTCCTGTTGCTATTACAGCAGAACCCAAATGTTGAGAATATCCACATGAAACACCCTGTGAGCTAATCATCTCCATGTGAGCAGTTCTTTGCTCTAGTAAATTGCATATTGCAGTAAAAAGTGATCTCTCACACTTCTCCCGTTTTTCATCATATTTAATGCAATACCCTAAACCTTGAATAACACCATGAGCCCCATACGAAGTGCCACCAGTGATGCTAGAAATGCTCGCAAGAAGCAGAGAAAAAAAAAATGACATTATGAGAAAAAGTTGAATTGCTTGATAAGTACCTTAGATTGAGGTCTGTAGCTGCATCTCAGACAGCTGACTCATTTTGGAAATGAAGGGGCATTTAACAAACCCTAAACTTACAGTATTGATAATTACAGTACAGTACAGTAAATATGTTTTCCTTAGGATTTTCTTAATATTTTATTTTCTCTAGCTTACTTTATTATAAGAAGACAGTATATAATACATGTGTTAATCAACTGTTTATGTTACTGGTAAGTCTTCCAGTTAGCAGTAGGCTATTAGTAAAATTTTGGAGAAGTCAAAAGTTATACATGGATTTTTGACTGTGTGGGTGTCAAACCCCTAATCCCCTAGTTGTTCCAGGGTTAACTGCACTTGCCATTGTGTTAAAATTCCCTACAGTATTCAGTACAGGAACATGCTGTACAGGTTTGCAGCCTAGACAATAGGATATACCATATAGCCTAGATGCATAGTAGGCTATACCCTCTAGCTCTGTGAAAGGACACTCTTATTTTGCACAATAACAAAATTGCCTAACAATGCCATTGTCTTTTTTATTTAATTTATTTATTTATTATAGAGTTGGAGTCTCGCTATTTTGCCTAGGCTGGTCTCAAACTCCTAGGCTCAAGCAAGTCTCTCACCACAGCCTGCCAAAGTGTTGAGATTACAGGCATGAGCCACCACGCCTGGTGACAACACAATTCTCAAAATGTGTCTCCTTCATTAAGTGACACATGACTGTACTCACATTTACTAGTTTATTATAAAGGATATTACAGAGGATACCGATGAACACCAGATGAAGAGATGCATAGGACAATGCATATGGGGAGGAGCGTGAAGCCTCCATCTATTCCATTCTAATCTATTCAGGCTCTATAAAGTTTATATTCAACCTGTATATTCTTATTTGTGGCTCTCCTTTAAACACTTTTGTTCCTTTGTTCAGCATTGTAGAATCCAAATTGCACAAACTGAGTCTAGGGAATTTTGAGTAGGATAAGTCATCACACAGTCCTACCTGTTGACACATATTTGCATACATAATCATGATTTTATAACTAAATTTACTGCAATGTTGACTCACAGTAATCTTTTTCAGAATGCTTACATGTACTCCAGGGGTTGGTTAACTGCCTCTGCTTACCACACAGTCTCTCTTTTTGGCCTCTCTCCGTCTTGATGCAAAACTCAGCAACTCTGAATTCCTAAGAAAATATCCATTTGCATCCAGAGCATTGGCAATTTCCTACAGAGGAAAACTTGTTGTTAGTACACAAAGAACACATCCCACAGAAAACAGATGCATCCTTATCCTTACTGTAATGAGGGAGAGTATGATTAAGAGTACAGGCCCTACAGTCTGGAGCTTGACTGCCTAGGGCCAAATCCCAGCTCCATGCCTTTCTCTCTGAATGACACTAGCAACCTCTGCTCTATGCTTCGGTTTCCTTGTCTCTAAAAATGGGGAAAATAACGTAACTCCAACTTTTTTTTTTTTTTTGGGGACAGAGTCTTACTCTGTCTCCCAGGCTGGAGTGCAATGGTGCAATCTTGGCTACTGCAACCTCCGCCGCCCAAGTTCAAGCAAGTCTCCTACCTCAGCCTCCCGAGTAGCTGAGATTACAGGCATGTGCCACCACACTGGCTGATTTTTGTATATCTAGTGGAGACAGTGTTTCACCATGTTGGCCAAGCTGATCTCGAACTCCTGACCTCAGGTGATCCACCCGCCTTGGCCTCCAAAGTGCTGGGATTACAGGTGTGAGCCACCGCACCCGGCCTCATTTACCAAAATTCTTAACCACCAACAGTTCTCTCCCCTTTTCCTGTGTGGCATCAAATGTGATGGCTCCTATTTCCAGCCCCTTAGGTGACCCTTGTTATACGAAGAACTTGGGCTTTCTTCCCATCTTATACCTCCATTACAAACCCCAACCCATCACAACGTTTATTAAACAAAAGACCTACAGGTACCAGAATCCACCCTTGCCCCAAATCAGGGGTACTATAAAGAATAAGAAAGCTTTCCTGGCTGGGTGCAGTGGCTCATGCCTGTAATCCCAGCACGTTGGGAGGACAAGGTGGAAGGATCACTTGAGCCCAAGAGTTTAAGACCAGCCTGGGCAACATAGTGGGACCCCATCTCTAGTTATAAAATTTAAAAAGGTTTTTAAATTTTTTTAATTAATTTTTTTTCAAGAAAGCTTTTCGATCACATGCAAATAGCTCTTTCTCTCCATCATTTATTCTTCCCATTCATCTTCACCATCCTACTCTCCTCCTTAGTCAATCTCACTTTCTTTTATTGAAGCAACTATAATTTGTTGATATTTTCCAAGTGCTGCACAGACTACCCTGTGTTGAACATGAAGATGTACCACCTGGATCTCCTTTCAAGGAAGAATTTGTTTTGCCAGCTGCTGGGAGTGTGTTCAGTGGACAGTCTTCACTCTCAACCACTTCACGGCTTGCCTCAGCTGCAGAAAACCACTTTGCCCAAGACTATGTCTGGGGAGGGGGAGAGTGGTGTGCTCCAATGATGGGGAATACAAAGGCTTGGCCTTCTCAGCCCCACACAGTGCAACGATAGTGGGCCATTTGCACTCCAGAGCTTCCCCAGTTGGCTGAAGATTGGGGAAGCTATGGAGCCCATATTAGAGCATGACTTTTTCCTCTCCCCTCTCCTTCCTTTTCCTCCTTTCCATGGGTGTTGATACCAAGGCACTCCTTACTAAACACCTTGTACTCTGAGTCTGCTTCTCAGAGAACTCAACCTATGTCACACTCTAAGTTTAGTGTAGTCTGTAAATAATTAAGTCAACAATGTTTATTGACCATTTAATATGTGTCAGACACCATGCTAGGCACCATACATATATGGTATCATTTAATTTTCATAATATTTGGAGTAGGTACTATTACTGCTTTCTGTTACCAATGAGGAAACACAGACCCAGAACTACTGTTAGTAACTGGTGGAGCTAGGATTTGAACTCAGTCTGACTCCAGAATCTGCATTCTTAACCATCATTCTATAATTCTACATTGTATTCCATCATAAAGTCCACTTCTTTTTTTTTTTTTTTTTTTTTTTTTTTGAGATGAGGTCTCGCTCCGTCACCGAGGCTGGAGTGCAGTGGCATGATCTCGACCTCACTGCAACCTCCGCCTCCCAGGCTCAAGCAATCCTCCCACCTCAACCTTCTGAGTAGCTAGGACTACAGGCACACACCACCACATCCAGCTAATTTTTGTAGAAATGGGTTCACTATGTCATCTAGGCTGGTCTAGAACTCCTGGACTGAAGTGATCCACCTGCCTCAACCTCCCAAAGTGCTGGAATTACAGGCATGAGCCACCATACCAGGGCAGTATCCACTTCTTATGGAGCAAAAATGGCATTAAATGATATCTTATAAACATATAATGCTTGCAGGGTCGGTGGGGGAAACGTAGCCACATTTTTTATGGAAAGACTTTGTGTTAAAAGTGAACATTTTGAAGGTTTTTTACTGGTGAAAGAAACTAACCTGGAATAATGCCACCAGAGACTGAGTAGAAATCACCCCTTTTGAAGGTGCCATTCTTATGAGCCAAAAGTTTGTCGTTTAAAAGTTCATTTTGAGGGAATAATGTGTAATATAATTTGAAATAAAGGTATAGTAACCTTAAAAAGAACATTATAGCTGAATAGTGTGAATGGGGTGAATTTGTTAAATGAATAACTTTGATAAAGTTTTCACACAGGGGAAATTGTATTCACTAGATTTCTTTGTAGTGATCTGCTTTTACTTTGTAATTTGTAGTCGTCAAAAGACTGTAAGTCCATACTTACCCTTAAAAAAAGATACATAATGCATGTATGTTGAGGAAACATACTGGCCCATAGAATCACTAGATTATCTAGTGAAAGGTACACCTCGCTATAGAGGTAAAAACCCTACAATAATATTTGGAATTCTGTTAGGAAGAATGCTCTCTAATAACAAAGGCCTATTATGGTTCTGATACCCTAATTTGAAAGTAAGTTGGGCAGGGCACAGTGGCTCACGCCTGTAATCCCAGCACTTTGGGAGGCTGAGGTGGGTGGATCACAAGGTCAGTGGTTCTAGACCAGCCTGGCTAACATAGTGAAACCCCATCTCTACTAAAGATAAAAAAAATTAGCCGGGCGTGGTGGCATGCACCTGTAGTCCCAGCTACTCAGGAGGCTGAGGCAGGAGAATCACTTGAACCCAGGAGGCGGAGGTTGCAGTGAGCCAAGATTGCGCCATTGCACTCCAGCCTGGCGACAGAGTGAGACTCCATCTCAAAAAAAAAAAAAAGTCAGTTGAACTAGATGATATTTAAAGTCCCTGTCAATGCTGATTCTATAAAATTGGCAAAGTTTGTAGTAGCTGAATATAATGTAAAGCCCAGAATATTTTGCTTGATACAGCCTCTGAAAGAGAATCACTTGTAGTCCATGATCTGTCCAACGTTCAACAGACATCTCAAACTGTGTTGCAGTAGTGTAATACTTGCTGCTTGAAATAGAAGATCTGAGTGAGCAAATTCCAATGAAATATTTTCCTTTGGAAATAGTTCGAAAGAATTAAATTTTCTATTGTTAACTGGCAAGTTCCAAAGACCAAAGTTTTGCTCCTCTGAAATATTTTCATTAGCCTTGAAAAAGCAGGTTAGCAGACAGAGGGAACGAAGTACTTTTTTGTTCAGAAAATGCAGCCAACTTCCTATCTCTGACTTTACCTCTAAGTTTTTGTTATTGAATCAGCAGTTCTGGTTATTCTCAAGGTGGCCCTTTGACCTTTGCAGTTTGCCCAAAGGCGATCGACGTGTATTAGCTGGTTGGACTATAGGTTAAGCTTAGATTTAGCTCTAAGCAACTAATCCTTTGCCCTTGTATCACCTGTTATCTCGTTCCTGCAGAAAAGGAACACAAACATCCAAATTTATAGCAGTCTCAACATCTGCGTTAAATCTTTCGCAAAGTGTACAGGAAGTAATGTAAATATGTGCATGCTAACATTAATGTGAAAGAAACTCTAAGTAAACAGGAGGAATGAATGGATAAGGCTAATAAAACCTTCATAGCTATAGCCATCTCCCATAATTAGAGAGTTAAGTGCTTTAAAAATTTTGTTTCAAATTTTAAACATAAGAATTTAAACAAAAAAAATTAAAGTTTTAATTTCATGTTTTCTTCAATGCATCAATTCTCCTCAAAACAATCAAAACAGCCAATGAAATTAAAATATATAAAGAGTACCCAGTAAATAGAAATGAATAAAGTATAAAGTAAGTTGAACAGGAAAAATTTGGAAGTAAGGTGCTGGGATAATCAACAAGCCTGGTGAGGTCCGTTTCTCAGACAGTATGAGGTCATGCTGCAGATAGCAAAATACTTCTGGCGCCTTCCATCTGAGGTTCCCCAAGTGCATAGCTGACATTATCTTACAGCAAATATTATTACCTCCATTTTATAGGTGCAGAAACTAAAATACTAGGAGATTAGATAACTTGCTTAAGCATGCACAATGAGTCAGTGATAGAATCAGAAATGTATTTCAGGAATCTAATCTTTTCAGTTTGAATCACTAGGTCAGCTTTCTAGATACCAAAATACATATATGAATTTTTATTAAAATTAATAAATTGTACATTTTTGTTAATATACTTAGAAAACTGATTATCTTCTGTGAACAATCCAGTGAAATATTTTTGTTGTAAGTCATCGTTGCTTTTTGGGGGGGAAATTTAAGAGGTGATTTAAAAATAAATTCTCCCAGATTTGAAAAGGTATTCATGTGAGGTTTAAATTATTTAGGAAAATCCATTTTAAAGGCTGAGCATGACGGTGAACGCCTGTAATCCCAGCACTTTGGGAGGCTGAGGCAGGCAGATTGATTGAGCTCAGGAGTTTGAGACCAGCCTGGGCAACATAGTGAGTCCCTGTCTCTCCAAAAGGTTTAAAAGTTAGCTGGGTGTGGTGTGCACCTGTAGTCTCAGCTCCTCAAGAAGCTGAGGCAGGATTGCTTGAGCCCAGTTCAAGGCTTCAGTAAGCTGTGATTATGCCACTGCACTCCAGCCTATGTGAAAGAGTGAGATTCTGTCTAAAAAAAAAAATAGAAAAGAAAATTATTTTGGCAGAGTACAAGGATTGGCACATGGTGTTGTGGTCCTTGTAGACTTTCTTTTTTTTTCGAGAGGGAGTCTTGCTCTGTCGCCCAGGCTGGAGTGCAGTGGCCGGATCTCAGCTCACTGCAAGCTCCGCCTCCCGGGTTTACGCCATTCTCCTGCCTCAGCCTCCCGAGGAGCTGGGACTACAGGTGCCCACCACCTCGCCCGGCTAGTTTTTTGTATTTTTTAGTAGAGACGGGGTTTCACCGTATTAGCCAGGATGGTCTCGATCTCCTGACCTCGTGATCCGCCCATCTCGGCCTCCCAAAGTGCTGGGATTACAGGCTTGAGCCACCGCGCCCGGCCGCGGTCCTTGTAGACTTTCAATGACAGATAAAGTAGTTCTATAATTAGGATAAAAATTAGTACAAGGGTAATAAAGAGTGAGGAATATTTTGGAGTCTTATACAGGCAGGGGCCAGAGACCTGGGCCAGCTGTCAGCTTCTCATGTTGCCCGCTTCTTATTCCAAGACTGAGCAGCAGAGTGGTTCCTGGTAAATTTTAGTTTCAGATCACCATCAGATTGAGATGTCCGTTTAGGAGACTTAGCCTTAAAAAAAATTTTTTTATAACACCTGGACCAGTTTCTTACAGTAGGTGAGCACGTGACCTTTGATTAGATTTGATTCATAAAGTGCATGGGTCTTCCAGTAATCATCTCAAATGAGGATAACCTCTGTTTTCCAAAAGGGGTAGGTCTAAGATTAAACAGCACCAAGGGCAAAACTTTTGGCTAGTACAGACTGAAAGATTCAACTAATTTTGCCAGTTGAGTCTTAATTGTCCCATCAGTATGTTCCACTAATCAAGAGGACTGTCAGTGGTGGGCATAGTGGAAATGCAGGATAGGCAAAATTTTACATACTGATTTTATATCTGCTCAGCCAAATGAGTGCCTTCATCACTATACAATTCTAAGGGTACACCCCATGTGGGGATTATTTTTTTCTAATAAGATTTAACTTACTGCTTAGGCTGTTAGTCTGCACTAGGAAAAGGCTTCTACTCAGTGGGAAAACAGACACATCATAACCAAAAGAAATTTATATCATTGAGATAGTGGTAGCTAGATAAAATCCATCTGTCATATCTCAAAAGATCCTGAAGCTAAAGGAAAACGTCCTATGGAACTATGAATATATTTTCTAGGGTTGTGTTTGGGACAGACTTGGGATCTTTGCTAAACTTGAGAAGCAACCTTTGGGGAGGGTTTCCAATAATATTATCATTTTATCCCCAATGGGTTAAGTGATTAATATAATCTAAAATTTGATCTTGGAGGCTCTCTGGCAAGACTGGTCTCTTATGGAGCCCATACCATAGGCTGGTGTATTAGTCACGGTTCTCCAGAGGATGTATGAAAGGGAGTTTATTAGGGAGAATTGGCTCCCACAATCACAAGTCGAAGTCCCACTACAGGCCGTGTGCAAGCTGGGGAAGAAAGAAGTCAGTAGTGACTCAGTCTGAATCCAAAAGCCTCAAAAGCAAAGAAGCTGACGGTGTAGCCTTCAGTCTGTGGCTGAAGGTCCAAGAGCCATCAGAAAACCACTGGTGTAAGTCCAAGAATCCAAAGGCCGAAGGACCTGGAGACTGATGTCCAAGGACACGGGGAACAGAAGGAAGCATCCATCATGGGAGAAAGATGAAACCTAGAAGACTCAGCAAGCCACCTTATCCCACCTTCTTCCACCTGCTTTGTTCTAGCTATGCTGGCAGCCAACTGGATGGTGCCCACCTACATTGAGGGTGGGTCTTCCTCTCCCAGTCTACCTACTCAAACATCAGTCGACTCTGGCAACACCCTCACAAAAACACTCAAAAACAGTACTTTACCAGCTATCTAAGCATCTTTCAATTCAATCGAGTTGACACCTAATATTAATATTAACCATCACAGCTGGTTTTAGAGTCATGAAAACATACTTCAGTTTTCCTATCTTTTTTTCAATTTGGGGCCTGTCATGCATTGCGGATACAGGTCTTGATTATATTACATTGGCCATTAGAGGATCCAAAGGGGTATTGAGTTTTGGGTGGTTGGTTCGTAGAAGCTGCAACTTTTGCAGCTCTGTCAGTCAAGTCATTTCCTTTACCTTCTTTAGTACCAGTTTTTTGTGCCCAGAATTTTAATTATTGCTAAAAATTTAGGTTTTTAGATAGCATCAAGTAATTTCAGGACATAGTCACTGTTTTTGTTTGTTTGTTTGTTTGTTTGTTTTTTATCTTTTGGCCAGTAGAGTTCAGAAAATCTTTGTGTTTCCAGAGCATAACAAAATCACGTGTGACCCCAGAAGCACAGTGTCTATCAGTATAGGTATTCGCAGTCTTATTAATTGCCAGGATGCTTGGGAGAGAGCAAAGAGTTCTGCCTGCTGTGCAGAAGTAGTCTTGGGTAGGGAACCACTTTCAATGGTTTCAGACTGTGAGACAACAGCATAGCTAGCTTGACATTTCCCTGAGGTCTTTCAAGGTAGAATCCATCAGTAATAGACAAATTCAGCATTTGGAATGGGGACTTCGAATAGGTTTTTTCTGGGGGTTACTGTTATACAGTCATGTGGTGTCTCATCAGAAGGAAGAGGAGATAATGTGGCAGGACTCAAAGAGTTACAGCAATCAACAGTTACCTTAGAGGGATGATAATAATAGGATCTGTAAGAAGTGAGTCTACTAGCAGTGACTCACTAGTTGGGTATGGATTGAAATTAATGGAGATCCTATCATTAATTATTTGATTGCACTTAATAAATTTGCAGTGGCTATGATAGCTCACATACAGGATAGGAGTCATGTTGCCCCAGGACCTAACTGTTGGTTGTAATATTTGAGGGGACTGATGGTCTCCATGCCTTCAGGTAAAAACCCCTAAGGCATTTTCATTTTGTTCATGAACAAAAACAGAAAGGGGGTGGCTCCAGTTAGAATGCCCTAATGCAGGGGGCTCAAGAAGATTCTCCTCAATATTTTCGAAAGAGGAGGAGGCTTCTCAGGCCACTGTAGGGGTTCAAAGTGGTCCATTTCTAGGAGGCAATGCAGAAGCTGAGCCATGGCAGAGAAATTTGGGATCCACTATCTAGTGCCCTGTTAATCTCAAGAACTCAGAGAGTTGTCTTTTGATCATGGGAACAGGAAAAGCCAAAACTGATTTTTTTTTTTTTTGTGATGGAGTCTCGCTCTGTTGCCCAGGCTGGAATGCAGTGTTGCAATCTCGGCTCACTGCAACCTCCACCTCCCAGGTTCAAGCAATTCTCCTGCCTCAGCCTCCCAAGTAGCTGGGACTACAGGCACATGACATCATGCCCAGGTTTTTTTGTTTGTTTGTTTGTTTTTTTTTTTTGTATTTTTAGTAGAGATGTGGTTTCTCTGTGTTAGCCAAGATGGTCTTGATCTCCTGAATTCGTGGTCTGCCCACCTTGGCCTCCCAAAGTGTTGGGATTACAGGCATGAGCCACCACGCCCAGCCCAAGATTGATTTTATTCTTTGGGGATCAAGTGAAATACCCTGTCCTGAAATTAGATGTCCTAAATATTTCACTTGTGAGAGAGAAAGCTGTAGCTTCTCTTTTGAAGCTTTATGGCTTTTAGTGGCTAATTTCTTTAATCAACAGTGGCTGTCCTCTATGGAGGCCTTTAAGGTAAAGGAACAAAGTAATAAGTCATCCACATATTTCATGAGAACAGAATGCAAAGGAAATGCCAAATCTGCTATGTCTGTTTTTAAGACTTGGGAGAAGTATTTGGGACTATCAGCATACCCCAGAGGCATTACTGTCCAGGTATATTGTTGTGCTTTCCATGTAAAGGCAAAAAGATACTGGCTGGCTGGATCAACCAGGATGATTTGAAAAAAAAAAAAAAGAAAGAAAGAAAGAAAAAAAGCACTGCGGAGGTCAATCACAGTGAAAACCTGACTACCTGGTGGTATGGCTGATAGTAATGTATGCAGGCTAGGTACAACAGGATGATGGGGTATTAAAATGTTATTGATGGCTCTTAAGTCCAGGACAGATCTTCATCCCTGGTTATTAGGTTTTTGTACTCATAGAATGGGGGTATTATATGGGCTAGTGCATGGAATGGTTAGTCCCTGCTTGAGGTAGTCCTCAATAATTGGTTTGATTGCCTGAATGGGTTCCTGGCATAAGGGAATCTAATTGTTTAACGTTTGGAAGTCTTTTTGTTTCATCTATTTGTGTGTTAATTGGTTGTGCTGAATGAAAATAGCCAATATCTGTGGTGCATTTGGACCATAAGTTTTCAGAGCAGAGAGGAAGTAGGTCTTGAAATGTTTCACTAAGTGATATTTTCTCCTTGTTTTCAAGAACTGAAAATATAGAGATGGAAATTACAGAGAGTTCCTCGAGGGTTCCCTCTATAGCAGTTTTTTTCCAGTAGTAATTGCATTTCCCTCTTTTGGAAGAAAGAAATGTGAGCTTTGTGGGCTTCCAGAAAAATTTCAGCCAATTAAGTGAATGAGAGCTGAAGGGACTAACAGAAACTGATAAGGGCCCTGGAGTTCCCCAAGTCAAAAGGCTATGGGGAAATGGCCTCTTTCACTGCAACCGGGGACTCATCTTGTTTATGCAAAGATCTGCTGGGCCACTGGCACAGTGTTCTGGATCCAGGTCCCTTGTCAGTGTTCCCCCACAGTCCCAGTACCCTCCTTGGATCTTCTCCAGGTTCATCTGGAAAGCCCCATCAACCTTGGAGTCCTCATGAGACTAACAGCAAGCCTGGGCCCAGAGTGTCTTCTAGTGCTGGGACAGCTGCAGTAATCACAGCCTAAGGGAACACGTCAGTCTGCTTAGAATCTCTGGAAGGACCTCTGAAGAAGGACAGGGACAGATAAAGCCAGACCGTGAAGACTAAAATAAATACCTAATCCCTCAATGTGCAGACATCATTGCATCTACATAGGCATCAAGAGCATTCAGGGAAATAAGAACTCACCAAACAGACAAAATAAGGTGACAGAGATTGACCCTAAAGTGATGGAGACATGTAATCTCTCCAACAAAAAATTCAAAATAGTTGTTTTAAGGAAGTTCAATGAACTTCAATAAAACACTGAACATCCATTCAAAAATGTATCAGGGAAGCTTAACAAAGAGATTGAAACAATAAACACAAAAATTAAATGGAAATCCTGGAGCTACAAATTACAATAGATGAAATGAAAAATGCAATAGAAAGCATTAACAGAAGAATTCATCGAACAGAAGAACTAGTGAGCTTGAAGACAGATTATTTGAAAATATAGTCAGAGGAGAAAAAAGAAAAAAGAAATGAAAAGGAATGAACAAAGTATATGGGATCTATGGGACAACATCAATATTTTCCAGGATGTTGTGGTTGGCAATCATACAGTTTGGCCCAGTTCAAGGGTTCAAGGCAAGTTCTTGATTTTTGTATGTGGAAGTTTGTAGGACATGCAGGCAGTCCTTCTTAGAATGACTTTGCACAGCCACATGGTGTAATGGAATAGTTATACATTCTGGATTTAGAAAATGGAGGTTCAAATTTTAGCTATACCACTTCTCCAACCTTGTGACCATAAGCAAATCATTTCACCTTTCCAATAAATTTCCTTATCTGTGAAAGAGGACTATGGTAATATAGCATCGATATTGATAAGAATTAAACAAGACAAAGTATGTGAAAGTATTGAGGTTATTAGAGGTTATACAGGTGTTTGTCATATATATGTTATATAAAATACATATGTGTTATAACCATTTATATATAATTATATATTTATATATAATGAAAATTAGAATATATACACATTTAATACATGATCAGTATATGTTAGATTGTATTAAATGTTTGCTTTGCACAAGTTGTTCAATTCCTGCTTAATAATACATGTAATCACGTATATTTCCAAAACTAGCTACCATTTCATCATTATTCTTATTTCTGCCTGACAGTTTTTCAGCTGCTTTTCCCCCTTTATAATATTTTGTGGGCTTTCTGTTAATGCAGTAGGATTTGTAACCAAATGCTCACAGATTCGCGTTCCTTTTTCAACAGGTGGGTGCACTCAGTCCTGGGATTCCAGGAGTGTTTTTAGTAGTCAGTGAGTCTCACTAAAACCTGAGGGTCTTCTTCCAGGCTAGGCACCCAGCTGCCTTTTTCTATTTTTGGAAGGACCACAGAAAATCTCCTGTCAAAAGTTTAAAACTTTCCACTGCCTGTAAATAGGGTGATTCATCCCTTGTAAAATATAACCTGGTTTGATTACATATAACCTCATTCTGACATATCCTTCAGCTTTTTAAAAAATTGCAGCTGTCTTGCTATAAGATGTCCCATTGCATATTTCATTTGTATTATTAGGCTATAAATCAGCATCAGAACAGAGAGATGCTCTTAAGAGAGACACTCTTCTTTTTAAGAGTGTTCTAAGAAAAAGGCATTACCTTTGTATAGTTAAAGTGATTACCTTGCCTGTGAGCTACACTATTTAAAGGAAGCCCCCATAGGGAATGTATTAAAGAAGATACTCGACATTGAAAGAAACTAATCTTTGAGGGTTTGTAAAGATTAAATGTAGGAAAATATAATTTTTAAAGCTTAAAAACATTCCCAAATCACACATTTCAGAAGTACTCTTTTTCTTAACAGGTATAAAACGTAATTTAGTGAAATAGGAAAGACTTAGTAGTTAGATTTAAATATATTGGTTGTCTGATTCACAAATCTTCTTGAGGAAATTAACAAAATGGAAGCAAATCACAGCAATTAAATGGATCAAAATTGGCCTCATCTCCCCACCACCAGAATTTACCATTTTTATATATTGTTGTAGATTTGTACATATACATAGAATTATTTTGGCTTTTATTTATGTAAATGTCAGACTACAAACATCATTTAAGCAACTTCATTTTTTTCACTCAGCAATGCTTTTTTTAAACAAGCAACAAATGTTTTTAAGATGTACCCATTGTTTCTGTCTCACAACTGTTACAGTAAATGAGTCTATGATTCTAAGTCTTTGTTTGTTTGTTTGTTTAAAGCCAGCCTCAGGTTTGCTAAATCCCAGTTTGCTTTTGACATTACCAGAAATAAAGGAGGAAGAAACTAACTCCATTGCTTGGCTTTATTCCAAGAGCACTTCACTACTAATCTTAAGGAGAGATTAGCCAACAAAAGTGAAATGTGGATCTGAAGCAATATTCCTGATACGTAATTTAATCCTCAAAACTACTTTGTTCTGAACAACCAGATACTTAAGAAGTGGATTTGTTCTGCCTTGGATTTCCAGCTAGTTCCTCCTAGTTTATCTCACTGATGGATGAATTAGTTCATCCACCCATTCAATGAGTTTTTATTAACTGTCAGCTAAATGCACAGCACTGCATTTAACAAGTTGTTTTAGTTTTGATTGTGAAGAACTAACTTTGTGAAGGGCATCTTTATTCTTTTTATGTCATCTTTACATATTACAGGATGTACTTCCTAAATCCTAGTTACCTTTCCCAAGTTATTGGTTCCCATGAACCAATAACTCAAACAAGGTGGTGGAGAAAATATAGGTGCTACCATGGATTTAGCTGTTTGTTCTATAGTTCCACCAAATCTTCAAGATGTATCCTATACTTCAAAAAAGATACATACCTTAAAATTAGAATTCCTGCTAATACTAAGTCCACAGAGGTTAAATTCGTTATTCTAGAGTCACAGGGCAAGTGATTGTGAGTACAATGTTTGCAATCAGATGTAGGTTAGATCAACAATACCCTGCTACTGAAATATGAAAATTTTAAGCCCTTATAAACGCTGAGCTATTTTATCACAAGAATTTCATTTTCAGCATCTGGTTTGTGCAAAATCAATGTTAATTATATTTATAGATTATTTGGGGTGTGGATTTTAAGATCTTTTTTAAAGTCATGAAACAAATTCCCAGACTGGATCATCCAAAATGAATTTGTGCTTATTTGGGCTTGTTTGTTGCTAAATTCATTTAGGCACAATGTAGATTGAAGATCTCTCTGATCTTTTTCCTGGAGTGATGCCTTGACTTTCATAGAGAGCAATACACTTTTACCTAGCAATAAAGCAGAACCCATCTGTTTTCATATTTACCAACAAGAGATTGTAAGTAAAGCCAATGAGGTAAAGGGCCCTGTTTTAATTTTACTAGACTCTGTTTAATTAGAGTTTCTTCTGTTCCAAGCTATGGCTTTTCATAATGGTCAGGTTAACTTCACATTTAGGAGAGTGAGATTCTGAGCCACTGATAGCTCAGATTTCAAGGTTCTCTTTTTCTGTGTGGTAGACAAACATTGTTTCCTTACCGGTATTTTATCTGTGACTCCGAATGGCTGAATACTCAAAGAACTTTAAGGCACACTGTACATGATTTTTTGTGTGTTTTGTTTTTTAGGTGTCAGATCAGCAACAGGTTCCATCATGTGCCCTCCCACAGAGTCTCAAAATCTCGGGGCAATTCCTTTGAGTTGAGTTGCCGTCTCAGGGCTGAGCAGCATCCATCATGAGACGAACACCATGTTGTTGAGGTAGACTCATACCTGGAGATCTGCCCAGTGAAAAACAGACTCTGCTTAGATTGTCCAGTGCATTCTCACCAAAGGCAAAGTCTTGCTGTGTTTTTCTTCTAAGGCTGTTAGGATGATTAAACAAATGGGCTAAAGCCCACTGAAAACACTACAATAAGGTATCATACCTCATGCTTAGCTCATACCTAGCCTGCACTGGTTTTGTTATTTAAATATTAACGTAATTCCACACTGACTGGTAAATAGCTGCTGACTTCCAACATCTAACAACCAAGGAGTTTACACCCACTCCAATAAGGAGGGCCTCTGATTCTGCTCCATTCTGATTGGCTCCCAATTTTAGTGATTGTTTTAATGTCCTTCCTGCCCAAAACAAAGGTGAAAATAAAAGTGAATGAGGCCAGACACGGTGGCTCACACCTGTAATCCCAGGACTTTGGGAGGCCAAGACGGGTGGTTCACCTGAGGTCAGGAGTTCAAAACCAACATGGCCAACATGGTGAAACCCCGTCTCTACTAAAATTACATAAAATTAGCTGGGCGTGGTGGCGGGCACCTGTAATCCCAGCTACTTGAGAGGCTGAGGCAGGAGAATCGCTTGAACCCGGGAGGTGGAGGTTGTGGTGAGCCGAGATCGTGCCATTGCACTCCAGCCTGGCAACAAGAGCGGAAACTCCATCACACACACACACACACACACAAATTAGTCGGGCATGTGGCTGGTGCCTGTACTCCCAGCTACTTGGGAGCCTGAGGCAGGAGAATCGCTTGACCCAGGGAGGCGGAGCTTGCAGTGAGCTGAGATGGTGCCACTGCACTCCAGCCTGGGCGACAGGGCGAGACTCCATCTGAAAAAAAAAAAAAAAAAAAGGAATGAAACAACAAATGTATACACAAATAGACTGTGGTTTACAAATATCACTTCTAGCTACTAATGCTGAATAACAAGTTATCCTGAAAGCTAGTGGATTAAAATAACAATATTTTGCTCACAAGTCTACAATTTGGGCATACTTGGTGGAGCAGCTTGTTGCTGTTCCAGTTCGTGTTAGCCAGGGTAGCTTGATGGTTGGTGTAATGGTTAATTTTATGTGTCAATTTAGCAAGGTCATGGGACCCAGATCTTTGGTTAAACACCAGTCTGGATGTTGCTTTGAAGGTATTTTTAAAATGAGATTAACATTTAAATAAGTAAACTTCTCAAGCCTGTAATCCCAGCACTTTGGGAGGCCGAGACGGGCGGATCACGAGGTCAGGAGATGGAGACCATCCTGGTTAACACGGTGAAACCCCGTCTCTACTAAAAATATAAAAACTAGCCGGGCGAGGTGGAGGGTGCCTGTAGTCCCAGCTGCTCCGGAGGCTGAGGCAGGAGAATGGCATAAACCCGGGAGGCGGAGCTTGCAGTGAGCTGAGATCCGGCCACTGCACTCCAGTCTGGGTGACAGAAAGAGACTCCACCTCAAAAAAATAAAAATAAAATAAAATATAAATATAAATAAATAAGTAAACTTTGAGTAAATTATCCTCCATAATGTGGGTGGGGCTCATCCAATCAGTTTCTTAAGTAAAAACGCACTGAGGAAACAGAAGAGAGGATTCTGCCAGCAGATTGCCTTTGGACTTGAGCTGCAACATCAACTTCCATGGGTATCCGAGTTGCTGGTCTACCCTACAGATGTCAGACTTGCTAGCCTCTGTAATCATGTGATAACTTCTCTGGAGGACCCTGACTAAGACAGCTGGGAACTGGAATAATCTGAAGTCCTTACTCCATCACATGTCTGGTGGTTAACACTGGAAAGACTTAAACAATTGGGATTAGGAATACCTGGGGCTTCTTGGGCATCTCCATCTCATAGTCTTCCAGGATGGCAGCTTCAGGTGAACTTTTTTCATGTTAGATCAGGATTCCAAAGGCATTCGTCCCTAGAAAGAGAAAACAGAGCAGAATCTGAATTTTTTTATAACTTAACTTCTGAGGTCACATTGTATCATTTATGATGTCTTCTATTGGTTGAGGCCTTTACAAATGTCCACCCAGATTCAAGAAGAGGGAATTCAGACCCCATCTCTCAATGCGGAAATGTCAACATCACATTATAAGAAAAACATGTGGGATGAAATATACTGGTGCAGCCATCTTTGAAAAATACCATCTGCCTCACTAATGTTTTCAAATTCTAAAACATATTTTCTATTTATTTAGGGTTACTAATGCTTGATGCTCTGCTTTTTGAGTGGATCCACTTGTTAACCATTCATTTTTTTTTTCTTTTTTTCCCTGTAAGTAGTTATTTTATTATCAGAGAGATGTATATTTGAAAAACTTAATTTCCAGTTTTTAATTCCCCTAAATTTTTTATTTATTTGTTTACTTTTGAGACAGTGTCTCACTTTGTCACCTAGGCTGGAGTGCAGTGGTGCAATCTCGGCTCACTGCAACCTCTGCCTCCCAGTTCATGCAATTCTCCTGCCTCAGCTGGGAACCACCAGGCCCGGCTAATTTTTGCATTTTTAGTAGAGACAGGATTTCCCCATGTTGCCCAGGCTGGTCTCAAATTCCTGGCCTCAGGTGATCCCACCCACCTCAGCCTCCGAAAGTGCTGGGATTACAGGTCTGAGCCATTGCACCTGGCCATAATTCCCCTAAATTTTAGTGTCTTGATGTTTTTTCTTAAAGTCACACAAAGTAAGTTCAATGTACAACTAAGAAGTTTTCATGTGCCCCTTAAGGCTACAAAACTGTTTTATAAAAGAACATGTAATGAGAATGCAATTAACGAAATGGCCATCTAAGACAATTTAATCGTTTGGCTTGAGTGAATCCCAATTTGGACAATGTTAGCATTATCTTCGAGTCTCTTTTTACTTAGAACCAGCTGTTCTGCTTTTCCATGCCTCTTTCTCTGGTAGGAATTTAGGTAGAGGAGGGGCTGGGTTGAGGCAAGAAGATGACCTCTCTTGGTTGGTATGAAAAAGTAGCTTAGAGTCAGGATAGGTAGAGTTGATTCTACCCTACCATTCCCAAGGGGGTAGTTACTTCTTACTGGAACTGCTGCTAATTTACCTTCAAGGTAGTTGCTGCTATTTTTTCTTAGATATAATTTTGACTTAAACTTTGAAAAACATAACAACTATACTTGTCTGTTCAGTGTTACAAAGAGGAAAAGTTTCTTGAGCCTCAAATCAGTGGGATATCATTTCAACTGAGTGAAGTTATTTTCTTGTAACCTTTATGCCTCCTTCTTGGCTGTTCTTTCGCCCATTCCCCACATGTATATTTAAATTCCTATTATTTATTTTTATTTTAAAAATTTGTTATTTAAGATTTTGAAAATAAAAAAGCTACAAAGATAATAAGACATTCATCTGTGTATCCACACCTAGCTTAAGAAATCAAATGTTACCAACATAGTTGAAGCTTCCTATGTTTACCCCTACCACATATTAATAAATTGCTCCCTCAGGAGGTAATCGCTTTTCTGAATTTAGTATTTTTTATTCCTGAGCACTTAAAAATCTTTTACTACATTTGTATATGTTCCTAAATAATCTATACCAGTACTGTGCATGCTTTTAAGCTTTATGGAAGTGGCATCATACTATATATATCCATCTGCAAACTGCTTTTTATTTTTATTTTTTGAGATGGAGTCTCGCTCTGTCGCCAGGCTGGAGTGCAGTGGCACGATCTCGGCTCACTACAACCTCTGCCTCCCAGGTTCAAGCGATTCTCCTGCCTCAGCCTTCTGAATAGCTGGGATTATAGGCACCCACCACCACACCCAGCTAATTTTTGTTTTTGTTTTTGTTTGTTTGTTTGTTTTTGAGATGGAGTTTTGCTCTTGTTGCCCAGGCTGGAGTGCAATGGTGTGATCTTGGCTCATGGCAACCTCGGCCTCCTGGGTTCAAGCGATTCTCCTGTCTCAGCCTCCCGAATAGCTGGTACTATAGGCATGCACTACCACAGCTGGCTAATTTTTTGTATTTTTAGTAGAGATGGGGTTTCTCCATGTTGGTCAGGCTGGTCTCAAACTCCCGACCTCAGATGATCCACCCACCTCAGCCTCCCAAAGTTCTGGGATTACAGGCGTGAGCCACTACGTCTGGCCTGCAATGTGCTTTTTAAAAATTATATTTATGTGATTGTGAAAATGGCCGTACTTCCCAAGGTAATTTATAGATTCAATACCATCCCCATTAAGCTACCAATGACTTTCTTCACAGAATTGGAAAAAACTACTTTAAAGTTCACATGGAACCAAAAAAGAGCCCACATTGCCAAGACAATCCTAAGCAAAAAGAACAAAGCTGGAGGCATCACACTACCTGACTTCAAACTCTACTACAAGGCTACAGTAACCAAAACAGCATGGTACTGGTACCAAAACAGAGATATAGACCAATGGAACAGAACAGAGGCCTCAGAAATAATACCACACATCTACAACCATCTGATCTTTGACAAACCCGACAAAAACAAGAAATGGGGAAAGGATTCCCTATTTAATAAATGGTGCTGGGAAAACTGGCTAGCCATATGTAGAAAGCTGAAACTGGATCCCTTCCTTACACCTTATACAAAAATTAATTCAAGATGGATTAGAGATTAAAATGTTAGACCTAAAACCATAAAAACCCTAGAAGAAAACCCAGGCAATACCATTCAGGACATAGGCATGGGCAAGGACTTCATGTCTAAAACACCAAAAGCAATGGCAACAAAGGCCAAATTTGACAAATGGGATCTAATTAAACTAAAGAGCTTCTGCACAGCAAAAGAAACTACCATCAGAGTGAACAGGCAACCTACAGAATGGGAGAAAATTTTTGCAATCTACTCATCTGACAAAGGGCTAATATCTAGAACCTACAAAGAACTCAATCAAATTTACAAGAAAAAAACAAACAACCCCATCAAAAAGTGGGCAAAGGATATGAACAGACATTTCTCAAAAGAAGACATTTATGCAGCCAACAGACACATGAAAAAATGCTCATCATCACTCGCCATCAGAGAAATGCAAATCAAAACCACAATGAGATACCATCTCACACCAGTTAGAATGGCGATCATTAAAAAGTCAGGAAACAGGCCGGGCACCGTGGCTCACGCCTGTAATCCCAGCACTTTGGGAGGCTGAGGGGGGTGGATCACGAGGTCGGGAGATTGAGACCATCCTGGCTAACACAGTGAAACCCCGTCTCTACTAAAAATACGAAAAAAATTAGCCGGGCCTGGTGGCAGGCACCTGTAGTCCCAGCTACTCAGAAGGCTGAGGCAGGAGAATGGCGTGAACCCGGGAGGCGGAGCTTGCAGTGAGCCGAGATTGTGCCACTGGACTCCAGCCTGGGTGACAGAGCGAGACTCTGTCTCAAAAAAAAAAAAAAAAAAAAAAAGTCAGGAAATAAGTGCTGGAGAGGATGTGGAGAAATATGAACACTTTTAGACTGTGGGTGGGACTGTAAACTAGTTCAACCATTGTGGAAGACAGTGTGGTTACTCCTCAAGGATCTAGAACTAGAAATACCATTTGACCCAGCCATCCCATTACTGGGTATATACCCAAAGGATTATAAATCATGCTGCTATAAAGACACATGCACACGTATGTTTATTGCGGCACTATTCACAATAGCAAAGACTTGGAACCAATCCAACTGTCCATCAATGACAGACTGGATTAAGACAATGTGGCACATATACACCATGGAATACTATGCAGCCATACAAAAGGATGAGTTCACATCCTCTGTAGGGACATGGATGCAGCTGCAAACCATTATTCTCAGCAAACTATTGCAAGAACAGAAAACCAAACACTGCATGTTCTCACTCATAGGTGGGAATTGAACAATAAGAACACTTGGACACAGGAAGGAGAACATCACACACCAGGGCCTGTTGCGGGGTGGGGGAAGCGGGAAGGAATAGCATTGGGAGATATACCTAATGTAAATGACGAGTTAATGGGTGCAGCACACTAACATGGCACATATATACATACATAACAAACCTGCATATTGTGCACATGTACCCTAGAACGTAAAGTATAATAAAAAAATAAAATAAATAAAAATTATATTTATGTGATACATCCTTAAACTTATTTTCACTGTTTCTTGATCTTTCATTATATGAATATTCCTCAGCTTACTACCCATTCTTCTATTGATGGCCATGTTATTTCCCATTTTTGCTATTATAAACGATGCTTCTGTAAAATTCCTGGTACTTGTCTCCTTGTGTACCTGGGTGAGTTTCTTATGGCAGTGAACCATTTAATCCAAGTGAGATAAGAAGTTTGTGTAAGAATATATATATATCATCATACCGTCTCCTTCATTAAGGAAGTCTTATCTTTAAAAATGTCAGCTTGGCTGGGCATGGTGGCTCATGCCTGTAATCCCAGCATTTTGGGAGGCCAAGGCGGGTGGATCACGAGGTCAGGAGATCGAGACCAGCCTGGCCAACATGGTGAATCCCCATCTCTACTAAAAATACAAAAAGTTAGTCGGGCGTGGTGGCAGGCACCTGTAGTCCCAGCTACTCAGGAGGCTGAGGCAGGAGAATGGCATGAACCCGGAAGGCGGAGCTTGCAGTGAGCCAAGATCATGCCACTGCACTCCAGCCTGGGTGACACAGCGAGACTCCATCTCAAAAAAAAAGTCAACTCGTCCCTAAATAGTATGTTTAGGGACATAGTTGATTTACATCCTTGCATGAGCTCTTTATCTTATTGGTCTAATAACAAAGAGTTTGAGAATGTGGACTATTTTGAATGAAATTGTTGGGTCATGGACATATCTTCAATTTTACTGCATATTTCCAAAATGTTTTATAAAATCATTGTACCAACTTACACAGCCATCAGAAGTGAATTAAAAACTCCCATTGTTTCACATCTTTGCCAACATGTAATATCATCAGACCTTTTAAATTTTGCAAATCTGGATATAAAGTTTGGCTTAAACTCTGATAAAAGCATCAAGTGGCTTCTCAATATGGTTTTATTTTGTCTTTCCTTGATTGTTAATGATCTAAAGCATCTTGCCATTTTTCAGAAACTGGTTTTGAGGCTGGGTATGGTGGCCACTCATGCCTATAATTCTAGCACTTTCCAAGGTGGAGGTGGGAGAATAGCTTAGGCCCAGAGTTTAAGACTAACCTGGGCAATGTGACCTGATATCCACTAAAAATATAAAAATTAGCCAGGTGTGGTGGCATGTACCTGTGGTCCCAGCCACTTGGGAGGATGAGATGGGAGGATCACTTGAGCCCAAGGAGTTTGAGGTTACAGTGAGCTGTGATCATGCCACTCTAGCCTGGCCCATAGAGTGAAACCCTGTGTCAAAAAAATATATAAGGCCAGATGCAATGACTCATGCCTGTAATCCCAGCACTTTGGGAGGCTGAGGTAGGTGGATCACTTGAGCTCAGGAGTTTGAGACAAGCCTGGTCAATGAAGTGATACCCCATCTCTACAAAAAATACAAAAACTAGGCGGGTGTGGTGGCACACGCCTGTAGTTCCTCTAAGCTACTCAGGAAGCTTAGGTGACAGGATAGCTTGAGCCTGGGAGGTTTCAGTGAGCCAAGATCATGCCCCTGCTCTCCAGCCTGGGGGACAGAGCTAGACCCTGTCTCAAAAAAATATAAAATGAAATAAAGTCAGATAAGATAAGATAAAATAAGATAAAATGGTTTTTAGTGTTTTTATAAGCATTGAACTTTTCTGGACTGTTGCTGCTAATCTTCAATTTTTCTTCATTCATTTCTTCCTTTTATTCAATGTTTCAAAGGTAAACTATGTTTGCTTATTGCTTTTTAATCTCTTTTTCCTATTTCTTTCTCCTTTTATCATTTCATTCTTGCCTGTGGAATGTTATGCTTCTATGACTGGCTTTCTGCTTTTCTACCTCTACCGTTACTTTTTCCTGGCTCAGGTTCTCTCAGAATCCTTTTCTGGCCAGTTGCGTGGCTCACACCTGTTATCCCAACACTTTGGGAGGCCAGTGCAGGGGGACTCCTTAATCCCAGGAGTTCAAGACCAGCCTAAGTAACACTGCGACACCCCATCTCTACAAGAAATACAAAAATTAGCTGACCGCGCCACTGCACCCCAGGCCGGACAACAAAGTGAGACCCTGTCTCAATACAAACAAACAAAGAATCCTTCCTTTTGGTAAAGGTTATGTCTTTGGTAAAGGTCATTATTCATGCATGCGACTAAACAAGACTCAGGGGTGTAATAATAGAAGCAACTTTATTTTCTTCTCCCACTGTCCCTAGTGGGGAAATTCCTTTTACTCCTGCATAAAAACTCAGGCTAGCCCCATGACTTTTCTCATCCATTGTAGTTAATAAAAATCTTACATCACATTAGCTTGCAAACACAGCATTAATTCAGGAATAAAATATTCAGCCCAGTATATGAATCAACATTTTAATCTTTACACAAAGGTACAACTTCTATCCTTTTGGATCTAGGACTTCCTGCAGTAGTGCTGCCTCCTTCCACGAAGTGAGGCATGGTCCTTCTTTTCTCTTTTCCTGTCTGGACTATATCCCTTTCCTCAGGTTTGCTAATTATGATTCCTACCCTGCCCAGGGTGGAAGGCAGGGAACTGGGGAGTCAGGGAAGAGCCGTAAGGGAGACAAGAACATTCTTAGATGACTGGTACTGTTGTAAGGTGGCTTTGTCTCAGGCTTGGTAGATGGGTAAAGCCCATTGTTTCTCTTAGAGGTCCTGGGTTCTTTAAAGATTCTGCTGCTCAGCCTCTGCAGCTACAACTCTCTGTATATTGCCTCTCCTTTGGGTGGCCATTCCCAGTGTTCCATAGCCAAATATTCCTCTTTCTCTGGGGTCCACTCACGCTGGTAGGCTACCTTCTTAGGGGGATTCCTTCAATTTTAATTTTTTTTCTTTTTTTTTTTTTTTGAGACAGAGTCTGGCTCTGTCGCCTAGGCTAGAGTGCAGTGGCACGATCTTGG
Organism: Piliocolobus tephrosceles; assembly: GCF_002776525.5. Taxonomy (NCBI): domain Eukaryota; kingdom Metazoa; phylum Chordata; class Mammalia; order Primates; family Cercopithecidae; genus Piliocolobus; species Piliocolobus tephrosceles. Next base: position 36,513,391 of record NC_045434.1, read on the forward strand.
CTCACTGCAACCTCCGCCTTCTGGGTTTAAACAATTCTCCCTGCCTCAGCCTCCTGACTCAGCTGGTATTATAGGCACCCACCACCATGCCCAGTTAATTTTTGTATTTTTAGTAGAGACAGGGTTTTGCCATGTTGGCTAGGCTGGTCTTAAACTCCTGACCTTAGGTGATCCATCCACTTTGGACTTCCAAAGTGCTGGGATTTTAATATCCTCCTCCTCCTCCTCCTCCTTCTTCTTTAGGAAAATGCCTATTCTCTTTTTTTGGTGACAGGGTCTCACTCTGTCACCCAGGCTGGAGTGTAGTGGCACAGTCATGACTCACTGCAGCTTCAACCTCCTGGGCTCAAGTGATCTCCCCACCTCAGCCTCTTGAGTAGCTGGGACTATAGTCCCGTGCCACCAGGCTCAGCTAATTTTTGTAGAGACAAAGTTTCATCATGTTGACCAGGCTGGTCTCGAACTCTGGGCTTAAGTGATCTGCCCACCTCGGCCTGCTAAAGTGTTGGGATTACAGGCATGAGCCAGTGTGGCTGGCCTAACTCCCATTTTAGAGCAGCAACACTTACCTTCCCTGCCACCATCCTCTACTCTGCTATCAAGGTTGCTGTGCCTTTTTCAGGCCTGAATCCAGTTACAGGCTACTCTGCCTTTCAGATTCTGGCCCACGCATCAAGCTCTCCATATTGTCTTCTCAATGCCCCTATTATAAGCTTGAGGTAAGGAAGAAGCCACCTCCACACCCCACTGCCTATCCAAAGAAATCTTCCTGTCAAACCCTTTGAATGTACAATTTCTCCATCCTTTCGTATCAGTGACCAGGTTGAAGGGTCTTGCATGAGGAGGTTCAAGAATCACATACTTGGTCTCATATATCTCCTCTTAAAATGTGCATCTTAAGGGCCAGGCGTGTGGTTCACGCCTGTAATCCCAGCACTTTGGGAGGCCAAGCCAGGCAGATCACTTGAGATCAGGAGCTTGAGACCAGCCTGCCCAACATGGTAAAACCCTATCTCTAGTAATAATACAAAAATTTGCCAGGTGTGATGGTGTGCACCTGTAGTTCCAGCTACTTGGGAGACTGGGGCAGGAGAATTGCTTGAACCCAGGAGGCAGAGGTTGCAGTGAGCCGAGATAACACCACTGCACTCCAGCCTAGGCAACAGAGTGAGACTCTGTATCAAAGAAAAAAAGTGCATCTTGACCAACCTGGGTAACATGGCAAGACCTCGTCTCTGCAAAAATACAAAAATTAGCCAGGTGTTGTGCATGTAGTCCCAGCTACTGGGGAGACTGAGGTAGGAGGATCACCTGAGCTCCAGAGGTTGAGATTGCAGTGAGCTGTGATCATGCCCCTGTACTCCAGACTGGGTGACAGAGTAAGACCTACTCTAAAAAATAAAAACAATTAAAATGTGCATCTTCATGTATACATATGTAACAAACCTGCATGTTGTGCACATGTACCCTAGCACATAAAGTATAATAAAAATAAAAAAATAAAATAAAAAATATGCAATACATTGAAATACTGTATTTTTAGGTAACTATATCTTATGTTTATATAGAGTTAACCTTAGCATCAATTTTTACTTATAAAACTCTTTAAGATGAATGAGGCTATTGTGAATAACTTCCTTTAAAAAAATCTAGTAGTTTTAAATATTTACACCTAAACTAAAAACACACAAGCACTCTTATATATAACACTGAATAGCAGATGGGATCATTTCTTAAGATGTAGTATCAAAGAAAAAAAAACAGATTGTACTATTTCTATTTGGACAGCAATAAGATGAACAGTAAAGAACTTCCAAGAGATACCTGTGAATAAACATGGCAAAAACATGTTTTAAGTGATTTTAAAAAATAACTTTTATGGTGCAAGCATCTGTAAGCATATACAAACTATGGTGCAAGACATATATGTGTAAATGTCTGTTGTCTTTTATATTAAATATTGACTATATTTACATTAATTAAAAAAATGTGCATCTTATGCACCTGTCTCACAACTTACTCTGGTTGCTGCTATCAGTTTGTTTTGGGACCTCACTCAAAAATTTCAATTTTTAACTTTCAATTGTAGTCAAATATGGTTAAATGCTGCCTTTGTAGATATGCCTTTTTTTTTCTTTCTGGATTTGATATCAAAGAGGTTTCTATGATCAATATTTCCTTGGTTGTGTGCTCATGTACTCATACTCACATACATACACACAAATATTTATATACATGAAGATAGATGGTTATGCCTATTTTCTTATCAAAGACATTTATTTCTGATAAATTTTAGTTTTTTCATAATTCTGCTCAGCAGAATAACAAATCTCCTAGAAAAGTGCAAGACTAAGCCAAAAGACCGACTCTAGAAAAAATAAAAGTAACAAGAAAACCTATCCCTAAACTTGGCATCTGCATAGCGTTTTAAAATGAAAGGGAAATTTGTTATGGTTGAATTTATTATTGAAAACGTGGCGGACAAGATTACAGACCAGATTTGGCATCTAGGCTTGACATTTCCTTAGGAATGCCTTTAGTTAATCCTGACACATAATTTTATTCAATGAACTACAAATAGTGAATGACATAATTACAGCACCAAAGCTGTATCTGCCATTTCTTAGTTTGTTGTCTAGAGATCAATATCAAATTTTGCATTCCCGGGAAAGAAAACATCACTATTCACCTAGAATTTAAATTCAACAAATAAATTTAATTCAACAAATATTGAATACCTAACTATATGCAAGGCACTAATTCAGTGTATTAAAAATAGTAAAAATAGGCCGGGCGTGGTGGCTCAAGCCTATAATCCCAGCACTTTGGGAGGCCGAGACGGGCGGATCACGAGGTCAGGAGATTGAGACCATCCTGGTTAACCCGGTGAAACCCCGTCTCTACTAAAAAAATACAAAAAACTAGCCTGGCGAGGTGGCGGACGCCTGTAGTCCCCGCTACTCGGGAGGCTGAGGCAGGAGAATGGCGTGAACCTGGGAGGCGGAGCTTGCAGTGAGCTGAGATCCGGCCACTGCACTCCAGCCTGGGCGACAGAGCGAGACTCCATCTCAAAAACAAACAAACAAACAAACAAACAAAAAATAGTAAAAATAAGCAATATTTTTCAGCACCTATTATGTGCCAACTATATGTCCTTCACATGTTGTTATTTCTTTTTCAACACAGGTTTATTGATATACTTCACATATCATACAATTCACCCACTTAAAGCATACAATTCAATGGGTCTTAGTATGTTCACAGAGTTGTGCGACCCTTGCCACTATCAATTTTAGAACATTTTCATCACATAAAAAAGAAACTCCGGGGTTAGGTGCAGTGGCTCACACCTATAATCCCAACACTTTGGGAGGCTGAGGCAGGTGGATCACCTGCGGTTGGGAGTTCGAGACCAGCCTGACCAACATGGAGAAACTTCATCTCTACTAAAAATACAAAATTAGCTGGGCATGATGGTGCATGCCTGTAATCCCAGCTACTTGGGGAGGCTGAGGCAGGAGAATCACTTGAGTCCAGGAGGCAGAGGTTGCAGTGAGCCGAGATTATACCATTGCACTCCAGCCTGGACAACAAGAGCAAAACTCTGTCTTAAAAAAAAAAAAGAAAAAAAGAAAAGAAAAAGAAAGACCAGGCACGGTGGCTCATGCCTGCTCATGCCTGTAATCCCAGCACTTTGGAAGGCTGAGGCAGGCGGATCACCTGAGGTCAGGAGTTCAAGACCTCAAGACCTTCAACATGGTGAAACCTCGTCTCTACAAAAATGCAAAAATTCGTATGGCATGATGGCGGGTGCCTGTAATCCCAGCTACTCAGGAAGCTGAAGTGGAAGAATCGCTTGAACCCGAGAGACGGAGGTTGCAGTGAGCTGAGATTGTGCCATTGCACTCCAGCCTGGGCGAGAGAGCGAGACTCCCTCTCAAAATAAAAGGAAACTCCATAACCACTAGTAGTCATTTCCCATTTCTCCTCCCCTCCCCTATGTCTATTCCACTTCCCAGTCCCAGGCAATCACTTATCTACCTTCTTTCTCTATATATTTGTATATTCTGAACACATTTTATATTCTACATGTGTTATTTCTTTTAATACTTACACAACCCAATGAGGTAGGTACCACTGCAATCTCCACTATACACAAGTGGAAACTGAGTCACGAAGAGGTTAAGTACCCTGACCAAAGTTATAGGGCTAGTAAGTGGTTCAGCCAGGCTTTATTTATTTATTTATTTATTTATTTATTTATTTATTTGAGACAGAGTCTCATTCCGTCAGCCAGGCTGGAATGCAGTGGCGCAATCTTGGCTTGCTGCATCCTGTGCCTCCTGGGTTCAAGCAATTCTCGTGTCTCAGCCTGCCAAGCAGCTGAGACTACAGGCGTTCACCACCATGCCTGGCTAATTTTTTATATTTTTGGTAGAGATGGGGTTTCATTATGTTGGCCAGGCTGGTCTCAAACTTCTGCCTTCAAGTGATCCACCCACCCTGGCCTCCCAAAGTGCTGCGATTATGGCGGTGAGCCACCGCACCCGGCCTCAGCCAAGGTTTAAACCCAGAATTTAAATTCTAGATGAATAGTTATGTTTTCTTTCCTGGGAATGCAAAATTTGATATTGATCTCTAGACAACGAATTAATAGACAGATACAGCTTTGGCGATGTAATGATGTCATTCGCTATTTGTAGAATTCATGCTTTTAATCCACTATGTAGGAGACAAAGGTCCTTAGAATCTGACATGATCATGAAGTATAAGATACAAGGAGAACTATTGATAGTAGATATTGCTCTAAGCAGGAGACACAGCATCACACAGTTCGGGGGTGGAAGAGCATCTGGAAAGTATGAGCAATCAAGGATTTTTTTCTGTAGTAGTTAACTTCTCAGCTGGCACTTAGAGAATGTAGCAGAAATTGAGAGCTGGGGTAATATGTGTTCCAGGTTAGGGAACAAAGGCCTAGAGGTAGGAATGAACAGGTTGTTTCTCAGATCCAGTGTGGTTTGAATGTAACATTCTCAATCAGTGTATCACTTCCCATTTCGTGATGTTAGCTACTGTTTATTTCTGTCTTTTAATGCCAAGCTCTTGACAGATATTATTTCTAATCTTTAAGACAACCCTACAGGGTAAATATCATTGACCTTGATATAGTTGAGAAGATTGAGGTTCTTGAGGGTCACAGGGCAAGTAAGTGATAGAGCCAAGATTTGAATAAGAGTCTTTCTGATGTTACATTCCTGCCCTTTCTACTTTATCGTGCTGTCTTACTTCAGGGAGATGGAAAGTTAGGTTGGTACCACACTGAGAAAAGCCTTGATGGCTGAGGTGAAAAGTTTTTACTTACCTTGGCAGGTAGAGACATGGTAGAGATAAAAGTCAAGCTGAACTGTGGAAATACTACTATAATCATTTGGGCAGTAGAAATGAGAGTCTAAATTAGGAGGGCAGTGGTGCAACTGGACAAAAGGGAAGTACATATAAGAAATATGCATCAATGGTATTTAGAGACTTAATAACTGACTGGGTGGGAGCAAGGCATACAGAGGAGTATATAATATTTCTGAAACTTTGGTCCTCTTAGTTCTCAGAAGAGTGTTCTGTGACGGCCATGAACAGAAATACAGGGAAAAAGAGGAGGAGCTGGCTGTGTGAGACTGAGGAGAGGAAAAATGATAAGCTTAATTTGGGAGCTGAAAGTGCTGGTGACTTCTATATCTATGTGAAGATAGGTAACAGGTAATTGGAGATTTAGTCTAGGGCCAAGATCTAGTTATCCAAAGAGTGGTGAGAGTCAAGGCCATAGTAATCAACAAAGAATATAAAGAAAAATCCAATCTTAGTGTCTACTAAAAAGTAGGAGAAATAGGGAGCCATATTGAACACCTATTACTGGCCTAACACTGTGGAGACGTCTGGGAAAGGCAAAAAACCTTTTAGCATTAAGCCCCTATCTTGTCCCAGAGATTAATTACTTTCATGAAACTATACGCAACTAGTACAAAACTTGACAAACTCACGGCCAATCTGTAGGGTAAACACAAGAGTAACAGGATATTAGAAAAGAAAGACATTGATGTGCTTGCGGAATTTAGGAGGCAAGGAGAAGACAGACCAACACAAGGTATAAGAAGTAGCAATTGTGCATAGGCTGATACTAGGGTAACCCTGCTCCAAGCACAGTGACAGAACTTTAGTGTTTTCTCTGTTGCCAAGGGGATAGCATGGGGCTGAAAAAGTATTAACGGGCTTTTGGGGTAAAGGAGATCCCAAATCTTATATCTCCCTTTGATTGATGGTATAAAATTGGGCAAATTACTTAGCTTTTTCAGTACTTGTTTCCCCCTTTCTTTCTTTCTTTCTTTTCTCTTTTCTTTCTTTCTTTCTTTCTTTTTTTAGAGGGAGTCTCTCTCTGTTAACAGCCCAGGCTGGAGCGCAGTGGTGCGATCTCGGCTCACTGCAACCTCAGCACCACAGGTTCAAGCGAGTCTCCTGTCTCAGCCTCCCGAGTAGCTGGGATTACAGGCACCCGCTACCATGCCCAGCTAATTTTTGTATTTTTAGTAGAGACGGGGTGTCACCATCTTGGCCAGGCTGGTCTTGTACTCCTGACCTCGTGATCCACCCGCCTCGGCCCCCCAAAGTGCTCAGATTATAGGCGTGAGCCACCGTGACCGGCCAGTACGTGTTTCTTCGTTTTAAAAAAGTGAGTATATCTAATAAGACGGTTGTTTACATTCAGTAAAATAAAGCATGAAAAGCATCTAACACAGGGCTTTAAACAGCAAGACTGGGCAAAATCTAAATAACATTTTCCTTATGTTGTCTTTTTTGCTACCACTTGCACCATACGATTACCCACATTTCCTGTCCCCTCCAGTGCAGCTTCCTGGAGACATTTTACACGTATACAGGACTTCTGTACATCCCATTAAGGCATAGCTGTAGGCCCTACAAAGAGGGACCATTACTGCCTCCTGCTGTCATTGATATTCGACAAACATTTATTGAGCACCTACAATGTCCTAGTTACTGTGCTAGGCCATTTTGGGGTATAGAGAGATAAAAGAGACCTTAACGTCTTCAAGACACTTGATGAGAAACAATCTCTGGGTAAATAACTATCGGAGTTCAGAGGGTGGACAGAAGTGATGGGCGGCGAGTCTGTGTGCAGTGAGCACCTAGTGGAAGGTGGCATTATTTGCAGAAGAGAGGTCCTTTCAGCCAAGTCTTGACAGATGATTTCACCACGCGGAGATTGAGAAATAAGGACAAAGATATAAGAAGATACATTGGCCATAGAGGGCCTCTCAAAGCACTGTTAGAGCAAAGCCAATACTTAATGGGAGGAAACTCCGTTTTACTTGCGTGGAGTCTTAAGTCATTAGAATGCATGTTAAACAGAACTGTAACCCTCGCGAATAAAACGGCCACAGTGACAGTAGTGGGTAACCGCAGAGCTGCAACTACTCTGACAGGGGTGACGATTTATTTGGACGACAGTTGGTGAAACATTGTAAACTTTCAGAAGCTGCCGTTTCCAGACTCTTGAGTTCATTCTTGTCAAATCCCCAGCTTGTTTTCTCAGCCCGGGGTGAAATGCGCAGCCAAAAGGCCCCATGAGCGTCAAAGGGAAAGGGCAGGGGTGGTCTCTTCTGCGGGTATACCTTGGCTCCTCCCGAGTCCTACGAGTTTAAACTTCGCCACGCCAAACATGGCTTCCTCGCGGTTCCGCTCCTTGTTTTATCTCGCTCCGACCTTTCGGCCACACTCAACATGGCCCTAACCGAAGGTTGGCATTCCTGTGGCACTGTCTCAGGACAGTTCTCGCGAGGTTTGCCTGGGCCCGACTGTTCCCGCCCTGCCTCGCGCCGCCGCCACAGCCACTGCCGCTGGCGCCGCTCCTCCTCCGTGTCAGTTGTTGGGCTGTAATGGCGACTGGGCCGCCCCTGCCGAAGTGACTCCCGGGCTGGGGAGCGGGGCCAGACCTGCGCCAGAGGGAACTGCAGAGAGCCGCAGCTCGGGGGGTGGCTTGCCGTAGGGGAGGGGAGGCAGCCTTTTCGCGTCGTCTTCTTTCCCAGCGGACCGGCGGATCCCCGGAGCCGGTGCGAGGCGGGCACCCGGTGCGTCCCCGGAGCGGGGAGGCCAGGCCGGGCAGCCCTGGGGCCGGTCGGGGCGGCGTCACTGCACCCTCCGCCAGGCCCCGCGGGATGCACCGTGGGAGCCGAGGGCGGAGGCGACACTCTCAGGTGAGCTCCGGTAGGACCTGGCTGAGACCTCGGAGTCTCGCTCACCCTCAACTGTCTCTGTCCGCGGTCCCGGGTCCCCGGTGGCAGCGAGAGAGGCGGGGCCGGGCGCCGAGAGTTTTGGCCCTGCTTGGCGTCCTCCTCGGGGAACCTCCCTGGGTTCTGAGGCTTTTGGGGGACCTAGGTTTCGGGTCCCACCAGTGCCTGCTGAAGACGGAATTTCCTTCCTTACCTGCCAGTGTCCTCCCGCCTCCTCTGTCCCTCCTCTACCCTGCAGAGAGGTAAGATACCTCTAGCCTTTGCTCCCCGGAGAAGTGTCCCTTCTTCATTTGGCGATCATGCATATTTGGGGAGATTCCGGGGACTGACTCCGATGGCAAGGATGATCAGTTTCTGTTCCTTTTCGGTGGGGATCACATTCTCAAGTATAGGGAAAACTTTGATCTACTCTAGTCTACCGGCTGCTGAAGGTAGTCTACCGGTTTATTCACAGATAATTTGGGATGAGATTTAAAAAGCTTTATGTTTTGGAAGTTAGCAGTGTTTTCCTCCGCCTTCTTTTAAATGCCGCTCAACATCCAATGTCACAATATATGAATTGGAATTTGCCTGGATTTTAAATTTTGAGATAGAAAGTTGCACATAGGCATAGATTTTAATGTTTTAATGCAGTAGCAAATCTTTCGTATGGGAAAAAACAGGTTGTCAGAAATAGTGATCAGTATCCATGTACTCCACCTGATTGTTTTGTTTTGCTGGTGATCCTTGTTTTGAATTTGGGGAAGTCGTTATTGTTACCATGTTAACGATACCTCCTGCCGTGTATTTGAAGAGTTTTAAAAGAAAGACTATCTTTCGTAGAGCTAGTAACAACCTGAAAAGTTCTGTAGAAACAATGATAAAATTCAAAAAATTGCCCTCCATTCTAAAAATTTCTTAGTTTAAAATATTGTTTTTAAACAAGGAAATGCACTGCTAATGACATGGAATTATGACTTTGAGGGATTAGTTGTTAGACCCATGCTGGAAGTTGCTTCAAAGCCATGGGCATATAATAATTAGTTTCGGTGTGCTAAATTGACAAATTTCATTTAATGTAATAAAATAAATCTGAATCATTTGAACTGTCATTGCATTAAATTTAAGATACTGTAATCGGAAAATAAACTTCAAGCTAGAATACATTATATGTGTGGATAAATACATGCGTATCTCTGTATCTCTTCTGTTCATCCTCAAGAGCAGAACTTTGTGTATGTAGAGATGGCAAGTTCTATTTGTAAAAAATTTCATACATATGTGAACGAATTTCTTTGATTTTCTGAGATTAATTTGTGTGTGTGTCATGTAAGAGCGTTAATACTTAACCAACCTTCTGTGAGGCAATCAGTTTATGAGTTATAAAGTTTTTGGATTTTTTCCTTCTGCTTCTGATTGTCAGTCTTGCTCATTTTATAACACTTCTACCATATCATGAGCAGAAGAAAGGAGATGAAGTCCTGCTGTAATCAATTTTATTTGTTAAATTGCTATAATTTATAGTGGGAGCAAAAAAGAAGTTGTCCGAAATAACTGACATCATTTTTTGGTGTGCTTCTATATACATTATTTTATTTAGTTTTCACAGTGATCTTGTGATGTAGGTATGGCAGATATCCATATTTTGCAGTCGTGGAAACTGACACATACGGAAGATCATTTATGTGAATGCCTCTCATTTCTGCAGATAATCTGGGATTAGTTTTATTTTAAAGTAAATATTAATACAGGTACTCTGGTATTTGGCATGATTTTAAAATATAAAAAAATTATTCTATTTTTATTCCTTTTTACATGCCACTTGCCCCTTACGCTGATAATCGCCAGTTCTTTAAAAACATTAGTATTTTTATAACATTTTGTTAATTATTGACAAGTCATGAATTATAATGGATCACTTTATTTCTTTACGTATATACTTTTTGTTTGAACAAGATTCTTAAAGTGTAGTTCATTTATTGTCTTTCACTTTGTTTGGATACTCAGTTCTGTCATCTTTATTCTTCCAGTCATTTATACTCTTATGTAAAACAAACGTTCAAGCCACATGATCAGTAACATAGCTGAAAAGTAGTAATATCTTGATGATTTTATTGTTGAGACAACTGATGATTTAAAAAGTTAGTTCTCTGTGTATAATTGTGATTGTTATTTTTGCAATGTGAGGCAAACTGAAATAATTTTCCTTATTGACTTTTCCCATGTCAAAAAATTTTAGTGTTATAGTTTAAAAAAAAACAACAGATTGCATAGTATTTTTTTCTATATTTTTGTTGTTGTTGTTCATTGTTACCATTTGTGGTTATTTTGAGTTACTCTTTGCCTTTCTCATCTGGTCTGTAAGTTCCATGATGGCAGAGATCCTTTAATCACTACTATGCACCCAGTGCCTAGCATATGGTAATATAGTCAACAAATACTAGTTGAAGAAATTGACTAAAGAATGGTCCCAGGATAATATTTTAAATGCAAAACAAAAGACTAGTTCTTAGTTCCTAGGCACACCTCAACTCTTGGGAATATATTCCAGAGATATGCTCAAATTTGCTAGGTAGCAAGGGAATGACAGCCTGGGATTAAAAAGCCACTGGGAATATGCCACAAGTGGAAACTTTATTTACTATTTTAATGATTTGCCTAGGCGCTCTGGCAATAGTTATGGTAATTTAAAGGAAATAGAAACTTTAAGACCCTAACCTGTTATACTAGTACTGTAATTATAGGCTTGTAATAGCTTTTAAGTCACTTCTTAATCTCAGCATTGGGAGTTTAAATTCTTCAAGGCCAGCTAGTCCAATTCCCATATTTTATACATAAGAAAACAGAGGGTTGTATAGGGGGATATCTCATGCATAGTTGATTTCATAACTGGGAGAAGAATCCACTGCATAGCTGCTAAGTCTACATTTGTTTAATATGTCAGATAATTATAAAATTAGAACATAACTGTGATCAACCTGGCAGTCTATTTAGTATTAATTAAAAACTCAAAATGGGACTTTTTTTTCATGAATCAAAAATGTTAACTAACGAATCTGAACCCTCTGTAATTGGGACTATAAATTGATACCATTGAAGCAAACTTCTGGAAGGAAATTTGGCATTTCCTATCAAAATTAAAAGTATATATATTCTTTGATAGAATCATTTCCTGCTTAGGAGTTTATCTTACATAAATTTTAACACAGCACAGGAATTCTTTAAGAATATTTATATTGGCATTATTCCAGGATGTCAATAAATTTTATAAATAATTTTAAAATGTCCTAAATGTCTGTTGGTAGGCTAATAGTTAAAAGTCTAGTATATTTATGCTGTGAATTACTATGCAGTTGTTAACAGGTTTCAGGGTATCTATATTTACTTCATGAGCAGCAGCTGAGGATATCCTTCAGCTCCTGGGACCATGCAGTGGACCTTCTGGGTTCAAAACCTAACTGCACCACTTTCTAGCTGTGACTCTTGGTAAATTACTAAAAGTCAGCTATAAATTGGATATACTAGTGGTTCTCATCTTACAGGGGTACCATGAGAATTAAATGAATTAACACTTATGCCCTAAGTAAGCATTAATAAGCTCACGTGTTTGCTGTTACTATTATGTATTGACTTGGAAGAATGTTCATAATATAAAATTAAGTGAAAAAATAAGTTGTACTATACTATAGAATATGATTCATTTAAAAAACACATAGACAAATAAATGTAGTTTTGTTTTCATTTTGCATGTGAATAGAAAAAAGGGCTATAAGGACAGACATTAAACCATTAAATGTGTTATTCCTGAGGGAGTGGATGACTTTTCTTTTTTACTTTAGACATTTTTGTATGGTTTTATTATAAGAATTACTTTCATAATTTTTGAAACTTTTTTCTAAAAAAAATTGAAGTAAATTTTTTCTTCTATTAAATAGTGCTACAAATGTAATTTTGAATGTGATTTTTAGAGATAAACACATTTAATCAACAGAGTATCTCATAATTAGATCCTGTGTCAAAACATTGGTTGATGGAAGGGCCGGGACTTGGTGACTCACGCCTGTAATTCCAGCTCTTAGAGAGGCCGAGGCGAGTGGGTCACTTGATGTCAGGAGTTTGAGACTGGTCTGGCCAACATGGCGAAACCCGTTTCTTTCTAAAAATACGAAAACTAGCAAGGCATGGTGGCAGGCCTATAATCCCATCTACTCGGGAGGCTAAGGCAGGAGAATTGCTTGAACCAGGGAGGTGGAGGTTGCTGTGAGCCAAGACTGTGACACTGCCTGGGCAACAGAGAAAGACTCCATCTCAAAACAACCAAACAAACAAAACTTTTGTTGGTTGGGTGCAGTGTCTCATGCCTATAATCCCAGCACTTTGGGAGGCTGAGGCAGGCAGATCACCTGAGATTAGGAATTTGAGACCAGCTTGGCCAACATAAGGAAATCCCACCTCTACTAAAAATACAAAACTAGCTGGGCATGGTGGCAGATGCCTGTAATCCCAGCTACTGGGGAGGCTGAGGCAGGAGAATCGCTTGAACCTGAGAGGTGGAGGTTGCAGTGAGCCAAGATTACACCACTGCACTCCAGCCTAGGTGACAGAGTGAGACTCTCTCAAAACAGACAGAGAAACATACTTTTGTTGGTGGAAGGTTGAAATTTAGGGAAATCCCTAATAAATATGTTTGTTTTTCTGCTAGCTTTGTAACCTTAAGTCTTCTTAATTTACAAAGTAAACCTCTAGGCTAGATCAGTGTTTCTTAAATCCAGTATTCCTAAACTGTGCACTGAAATAAGTCCTCACTTAATGTTGTCCATAAGTTCTTGGAAACTGCAACTTCTAAGACCCCAAATGCCTCTAATATTAAACATTGAAACAAATGGGACCTATACATACATTTAAGAAATACTAAGAAAAGTCAAGGTAATTATTTACCCACTTATTTCAGTTAAGGATGGCAGGTGGCTGGAACCTGTCTCGGCAAGTAGGGCACAAGATAGGCTGCCATTCCATCGCAGGTAGCATTTACACACACCCACACACCCACACACACACACACACACACACACACACACTGTCTCACTCACTCAGACTGGGACCATTTAGACATGCCAATTCATGTCAGTTCACCTAATGCGTTCTCCTCTGTGATATGGGAGGAAACTGGAGTATACGGAGAAAAGCCACACAGATGTGGGGAGAACATGCAAACTCATACATAGATGGTAGCCCTGGTGGGGAATCAAAATTTTTTTCTCATCAAAATTGTAAAGAAATGACATTGAATGAAACTATGCTATGGAGGACCTGCTGTACTATGGAGCACCATAGTAACTCACCTGGACACTATGGGATATTTGAGAAATTTTAAGGGAAACAGCAATATTGGATATCTGTGGGATATTTGACATCTATAGGACACTGCTCAAACTACCAGTTTGAGATACTGCATAAGAGATTGTGTTACCTTTTTTTTTTTTTTGATGACGCTGTGTCTTCCAAACGCTAGGTTTTGGGAGGTTGCTGTGATAAAAAGCAAGTACTATGCAAAAATCAGTTTGGAGCAGTAATGAAGGTAGTGATGTCCAAAATGATTTCAAGATTTGAGAACTTGTGTAATGTCTAGTAGGTACACACATCTTATTAAGTAGTAGGTACACACATCTTATTAAGTAGTTGTAATTTTGTTTTAAAAATATTTATTTCAATTTATACGTATTTTCGAACTGCTATTAAGTTGTTAGGCTAAAAATACTTATTAGCTTGTGAACTTAACTCCTTAGTAAATGGAACTGTTAGGTATTTTTTTGGCCTAGGGGTTCCATGATTTAAAAAAAAAAAAAAAAAAAAAAAAAAAACTGGCATACTGAGGGGTCTGTGAACTGAGAAAGTTTAGGAACCTCTTGAACTTTTGACCAGGACACCTACAGTAAGAAATATATTTTCCATGTTCTGTGCTCCCAGAGGTTGATTTTTTTACATTTACCTTTATTTTTTTAAATAAAAAGAACAGACGTGTGTTATATGTGTATGTGTATATATATAATGAAACAAAAGTTTCACTTTTTAAAGTTTTACTTTAAAAAGCCCTCATGGCCAGGCATGGTGGCTCATACCTGTAATCCCTGCACTTTGGGAGGCTGAGGCAGGCAGATCACTTGAGGTCAGGAGTTCAAGACCATCCTGGCCAACATGGTGAAATACCTTCTCTACTAAAAACACAAAAAAATCAGCTTGGCGTGGTGGCGAGCACCTGTAATCCCAGCTACTCGGTAGGCTAAGGCAGGAGAATCACTTAAACCTGGGAGGTGGAGGTTGCAGTGAGCCGAGATGGCGCCACTGTGCACCAGCCTGGGCAACAGAGAGACTCTGTCTCAAAAATAAAATGAAATAAAATAAAGCCCTCACTACTTTCAATACACCTGATATTTGCAAATCAATCCTATATAGTTCCATTAATAAAATGCTAGATCCAGTCCACCATATTGTTTTGTTTTATTTTAACCTGCTAACGGTTCATGACGACATACTTGAAAACACGAGTATGGTTGACTTCTAATGTCCAGCTTTAATACGATTTATTTCTCTGATTAGTTATAAATGAAGTTAGACTACACTTTAGCTTTTATTTTAGATTTGGGTTTTAGGGGGGATACATGTGCAGGTTTGTTACATGGGTATATTGCGTCATGCTGAGGTTTGGACTTCTATGGAACCTATTTTTGGACTCCTATTGAACCTATCACTAAAATAGTGAAACTACCCAGTAGGTAGTTTTTCAACCTTTACCCCTTGCCCCTCACTTCCCACTTTTTTCTTTTTTTGTGACAGAGTCTTGCTCTGCCACCCAGGCTGGAGTGCAGTGGCTTGATCTAGGTTCATTGCAACTTCCGCCTCCCAGGTTTAAGCGATTCTTCTGCCTCAGCCTCCTGAGTAGCTTGGACTGCAGGTATGAGCCACCACACCTGGCTAATTTTTTGTATTTTTAGGAGAGATGGGGTTTCATCCTGTTGGCCAGGCTGGTCGTCAACTTGTGAGCTCAAGTGATCTGCCCACCTTGGCCTCCCAAGCTGGGATTACAGGCGTGAGCCACCCATGCCGGGCCCTTTCCCACTTTTGGAATCCACAGTATCTTGTTTTCATCTTTATGTCTGTATTTACCCATTGTTTAGACCCCACTTATAAGTGAGAACGTGTGATACTTGATTTTCTGTTTCTGCATTAATTTGCTTAGGATAATGGCCTCCAGCTGCATCCATGTTGCTCCAAAGGACATGATTTCATTCATTTTTGTGGCTACATAGTATTCCATGGTGTATACATACCACATTTTCTTTATCTAATCTGTGGTGTTTGTTTGTTTGTTTTGTTTTGTTTTTGAGACAGAATCTTGCTCTGTCGCTCAGGCTGGAGTGCAGTGGCCTGATCTTGGCTCACTGCAACCTCTGCCTCCTGGGTTCAAGCGATTCTCCTGCCTCAGCCTCCTGAGTAGCTGGGATTATAGGCACGCGCCACCACGCCTGGCTGATTTTTGTATTTTTAGTAGAGATGGGTTTCACCACGTTGGTCAGGCTGGTCTCGAACTCCAGACCTCGTGATCTGCCCACCTCAGCCTCCCAAAGTGCTGGGATTACAGGCTCCCAGCCTATCTAATCTACTGTTGATAGGTACTTAGGTTGATTCCATGACTTTGCTATTATGAATGGTGCTGCGATAAACATACTAGTGCAGTGTCTTTTTGATAGAATGATTTCTTTTCCTTTGGGTAGGTACCTAGTAGTGGAAATTCTGGGTCTAATGATAGTTCTAAGTTCTTCGAGAAATCTCCATACTCTTTTCTACAGGGGTTGAACTAATTTACATTCCCACCAGCAGTGTCTGTTGCTCCCTTTTTAATGGAGTTATTTGTTATTTTCTTGTTCATTTGTTTATGATTCCTTGTAGATTCTGGATCTTAGTCCTTTGTCACATGTATAGTTTGCAAATATTGTTTTCTCATTCTTTAGGTTACCTCTTTACTTTGTTGATTCTTTTGCTCTGCAGAAGCTTTTTAGTTTAATTAAGTCTTGTTTATCAATTTTTGTTTTGTTGCATTTGCTTTTGAGGTTTTAGTCATAAATTCTTTGCCTAGGCCAATGTGCAGAAGAGTTTTTTTCTAGGTTTTTTAAAAATAGGATCGTTATAGTTTGAGGTTTTATGTTTAAGTCTTTAATACATCTTGAGTTAATTTTTGTATGTGGTGAAAGGTAGGGGTCTGGTTTCATTCTTCTGTATACGCTAGCCAGTTTTTTTTTGTTTTTGTTTTTTTGGAGGGGTTTTTTTTTTTTTTTTTTTTAGCACCGTTTATTGAATAGGTATCCTTTCCCCATTTTTGCTTTTGTCAGCTTTGTTCAAGATCAGCTGGTTATAGGTGTGTGGCTTTATTTCTGGGTTCTCTATTCTGTTACGTTGATGTATGTGTCTGTTTTTGTATTGGTAACATGCTGTTTTGGTTAGTATAGCCTTGTAGTATAGTTTGAAGTTGGGTAATGTGATGCCATTGTGTTCTTTTTACTTGGCTATTCAGGCTCTTTTTTGGTTCCATATGAATCTTAGAATTGTTTTTTCTAATTTGTGAAAAATGATGTTGCTAATTTGATGGGAATAGAATTTTTAGATGTTTTGGGCAGTATGGTCATTTAAATATTGATTCTTCCAATCTGTGAGCCTGGAATGTTTTTCCATTTGTTTGTGTCATCTGTTATTTCTTTCATTAGTGTTTTGTAGTTCCCCTTGGAGCAATCTTTCACCTCCCTGGTTAAGTTTATTCCTGGGTATTTTATTTTTCATGTGGCTGTTATAGATGGGATTGCATTTTTGATTTGATTCTCAGCTTGAACATTATTGGTGTGTAGAAATGCCACTGACTGTTGTACGTTGATTTTGCATCCTGAAACTTTACTGCTCTTTTTCTTAGATCTAGGAGTTTTTTGAAGGACTCTTTAGGATTGAACAGAGATAATTTGAGTTTCTCTTTTCCTATATGGATGGCTTTGTTTTTAAATTTTAATTTTCTGCCTGATTCCTATGGGTAGGACTTCCAGTATTATGTTGAATAGGAGTCGTAAGAGTGGACATCCTTGTCTTGTTTCAATTCATAGAGGGGATGGGATGCTTCTAACTTTTGTCTATTCAGTGTGATGTTGATTTTTTGGAATAGTTTGAGTAAGATTGATACCACCTCTTCATTTGTTTGGTATAATTTGGCTGTGAATGCATCTGATCCAGGGCTTTTTTTGGTTTGTAGATTTTTTTTTTTTTTTATAACTGATTCAATTTTGTAAATCGTTGTTGATCTCTTCGGGATTTCATCTTCTTCCTGGTTCAGTCTTGGGAGGTTGTGTGTTCCCAAGAATTTATCCATTTCCTCTGGTTTTGCTAGTTTGTGCGCATAAAGATGTTCATAGTAGTCTCTGAGGCTCTTTTGTGTTTCTGTGGTATGAGTTCTGTCACCTTTGTCATTTCTGATTATGCTTCTTAGGATCTTCTCACTTTTTAAAAAAAAATTTACCTAGAGGTTTATCTGTCTTGCTTATCCTTTCAAAGAACTAACTTTGTTTTGTTGATCCTTTGTATTTTTTTTTAATGGTATCAATTAATTTAGTTATGCTCTGATCTTAGTTACTTCTTTGTTTTCTGCTAGCTTTGGGTTTAGTTTGTTCTTGTTTTTCTGGTTCCTTTAAGTTCAACATTAGGTTGTCAATTTGATATCTTACTCTTTTTGATATAGGTACTTAGTGCTATAAACGTTCCCCTTAACATTGCTTTTGCTGTATCCCAGAGGTTTTGGTATGTTTTTCTATTTTCATTTGTTTTGAAAAATTTTTTTATTTCTGCCTTAATTTGTTGTTTTTTTTTTTTTGTTTGTTTGTTTGTTTGTTTGTTTGAGACGGAGTCTTGCTCTATCCCCCAGGCTGGAGTGCAGTGGCTGGATCTCAGCTCACTGCAAGCTCCGCCTCCTGGGTTTACGCCATTCTCCTGCCTCAGCCTCCCAAGTAGCTGGGACTACAGACGCCCGCCACCTCACCCGGCTAGTTTTTTGTGTTTTTTAGTAGAGACGGGGTTTCACCGTGTTAGCCAGGATGGTCTCGATCTCCTGACCTCATGATCCGCCCGTCTCGGCCTCCCAAAGTGCTGGGATTACAGGCTTGAGCCACTGCGCCTGGCTAATTTGTTGTTTAACCAAAAGTTAGTTAGGAGCGAGTTGTTTAGTTTCCATGTATTTATGGTTTTCAGAGTTCCTTTTGGTGTCAGTTTCTTATTTTATTCTACTGTAGTCTGATAATATGCTTGACATGATTACATTTTTTAAGAATGTATTGAGACTTGCTTTATGACTGAGCTTGTGGTCCATCTTAGAGAATGTTCCATGGGTAGATGAGAGTGTATATTCTGTGATTTTTAGGTACAGCATTCTGTAGAAGTCTGTTAGGTCCATTTGGTCAAGTGTCTAAGTCCAGAGTTTCTTTGTTAGTTTTTTTGCTTTGACGTTCTGTTTCTAATGTATATAGACACATACATTTACAAATGGAAATCTCCTTTATAGATGTAAATTTCATTTACAAAAGGATTTCAGAATAGCCAGCTAAATGCCAGAAAAGTGTATTTTAATTGCACAGGTGATCTTTTTTCTTTTTTTTTTGAGACGGAGTCTGACTCTTGTCACCCAGGCTGGATGGAGTGCGGTGGTGCAATCTTGGCTTACTGCAACCTCCACCTCCCGGTTCTCCTGTCTCAGCCTCTTGAGTAGCTGGGATTACAGGCGCCTGCCACCACACCCGGCTAATTTTTGTTTGTACTTTTAGTAGAGACGGGTTTTGCCATGTTGGCCAGGCTGGTCTCGAACTCTTGACCTCAGGTGATCCACCGGCCTCGGCCTCCCAGAGTGCTGGGATTATAGGCATGAGCCACTGTGCTCGGTCTACAGGTGATCTTTTTAACCTAGCTACTATTTCTTAGGTGAAATTACTAAATTCAGGATAGAGCCCATTAAGGAATAGGGCAAAGAAAGCCTTCTCTGTACCTGGACTCAGCGTGAATAGATCTGAAAAAGGAGGAAGCTTACTTTACCTGACAGCCTACCTTTTATAAACACTATCTAGGATAACTTTCTTTTCACCTTCAGAGAAGAGTAGTAACAGAGCCGAAAGGTTAGCAGATTTAATTTTTCTTATCAATTAGTTGCTCAAGCTTTTTATTTGCCTTCTACAGTCTTTTTTTAAAAAGCAATAAAAATATTGAAATCTTTTTAGAAGCTTCTGCACACCAACAGGCATCCCTAAATGAAACTGATTTGGGAGCCCTCATTTTCAAATGTACTTCTTAAAGTGCAGTGTTTGTTTGGAATGTACCGTTGTGATTTTAAATTACCTTAAGTAAGATTTCACCATTTTTGTAAGCATTTGCTGCTTCGGGGACCTAACAATACTGCATGTATATGCTGGAAGGTATAGTACTCAGGTCTTAGAAATTAAGGATCCCATTTTTACCTTGAATAGTGGCTTTGGCTCTTGGATCCCCTTGGTCAACTTAGCTAATGATTTTTCCCTCCCTAAGCATGCAAGAAAAAAGAAATAAAGGGGGCTAGAACACACAAATCTTTGCAAATTTCTGAAAGCTGAAGTTGGTACCCCCTTCAGTATTACCATTTAAACTAATTTCTGTCTAAACCAGCCAGACATTCTGAGGCCTCTAATTAGATCCAAGACAGTTAGATACAGTTGGATCCTGGACCCAGTCCAGTTTCTGTTGTAACTTCCAAACCTAGTTTGGATCAGAAATTTGCTCAAACTCGGATAGCTCAAATGCACACCCATGGAGCTTCAGAATCTGAGAGAGAACTTACCCACAATCTCCAGCAGCTTTGAGAGAGCAGTGGACAAAATGAGTCCAGTTGGTACCTTGCTTTGTCACTTGGCGTTCTTGGGAGTTGCTAGAAGCTTAGTTTGGATCCCACTTCTGACACCATCTATTAAAATAAAAACCTTAGACAAATTAAATTTAACAGAATTTGATTGAGCAGAGAACAGTTCATAAATCAGCCAGCTTCTAAACCAGAATAGGTTCAGAGAGGCTCCTTAGACTACCCTTTATACAATAGATCATCTCTGAAAATGTGTATAGTTGCTACATTTTTGTATGATAAGTTATTAAATGTTATAGAGCAATAATGATGTAAAGAAGACCTTTGTACAAATAGAAGGATATTTTTCCAAAGAGAAAATCTGATATATCTTTGAATAGTTTGGGTTTTGGTGATTTTTTGAAAAGCCATTTATAGTTTTTGTTGTTGTTAGTGGGCTTGTAGAAGTTGTTTCTGGAATTGTGGCACCTTCCTTTTTAAAAACTGTATCTAAAAATCATTGATGAGTAATAGTAATAGCACTGGCCATAACTTAATAGGTTTCATTTCTTTTCTTTTCTTTTTTTTTTTTTTGAAACTGAGTCTCACTCTGTCGCCCAGGCGGGAGTACAGTAACGCGATCTCGGCTCCCTGCAACCTCCGCCTTCCAGGTTCAAGCAGTTCTGTCTCAGCCTTCCAGGTAGCTGGGATTACAGACATGCACCACCACGTCCAGCCAATTTTTGTATTTTTAATAGAGACGGAGTTTCACCATGTTGGCCAGGCTGGTCTCAAACTCCTGACCCCAGGTGATCTGCCTGCCTTGACCTCCTAAAGTGCTGGTATTACACGTGTGAGCCACCGGGCCCAACTGGCTTCATTTCATTCATGATTTCATGTCTAAATTTTAAAAGTGAAAATATTTTATGAAAGAATTTCTTTTTAATTTTGAGATTGTTTTAAAATATAAAATACATACTCACACGTATACTTTTTTTTTTTTTAAGTGTTACCATGTAAGATATTTTCTGTTTAGGAATGTCTAACCTTTTCAGGTTGTATAAAATACCTGGCTTCATATGTGTATTTGTGCCTGTTTGCTTTTAAGAATTGGATTCTGAGACTTATCAGTGTCATTTGGCAAACAGGTCTGGAGTATTCAGTGTGGCTATACACTGTGCATGAACTAGGGATATAAAGAGGAATAAGGCCAGGTGTGGTGGCTCATGCCTATAATCCCAGCACTTTGAGAGGCCAAGGCAGGTGCGTCACCTGAGGTCAGGGGATTGAGACCAGCCTGGCCAACATGGCGAAACCCCATCTCTATCAAAAATACAAAAATTAGTTGGGCGTGGTGGTGCATGCCTGTAATCCCAGCTACCAAGGAGGCTGAGGCAAGGGAATCACTTGATCCCAGGAGGTGGAGGTTGCAGTGAGCCGAGATTGCGCCACTGCACTCCAGCCTGCATAACAAGAGCAAGACTCTGTCTCAAAAAAAAAAAAAAAAAATAGAGGAATAAACTATCTCCACAGTTTTATGTAAGAGACAGATATGTCAATAATAGTACAGAGGAATAAAGATAATTGATAAAATTCTGTGAATGGATTCATAAAGAGGAAGCAAGTATACTGCATTAAGGAGTCATTAAAGGCTTCCAGTGAAAGAAAAATTGTTTCCATTTCCTTAAACAGCCTCTCAATGACTAAGTTATTGAATGTAGAAGGAGACTTTTGAAAATGATCTTGCTTTCCACGCTACCCAGAGAGGGGTGCCTACAGTGTTGTTCTGGATTCCCATTGTAACTTAAAGGGAAACGTTTACAATATCCAGAGGCCTAGATGTCCTGCAAATGAAGGAGGAGGATGTCCTTAAGTTCCTCGCAGGAGGAACCCACTTAGGTGGCACCAGCCTTGACTTCCAAATGGAACATTACATCTATAAAAGGAAAAGTGATGGCATCTGCATCATAAGTCTGAAGAGGACCTGAAAGAAGCTTCTGCTGGCAGCTCATGCCATTGTTACCTTTGAAAACCTGGCTGATGTCAACGTCATATTCTCCAGAAATACTGGCCAGAAGGCTGTGTTGAAGTTTGCTGCTGCCACTGGAGCCACTCTAATTGCTGACCGCTTTACTCCTGGAACCTTTACTAACCAGAGCCAGGCTGCCTTCCGGGAGCCACGGCTTGTGCTGCTTTGACCACCAGCCTCTCACTGAAGCATCTTAGGTTAACCTACCTACCATTACTCTGTGTAACACAGATTCTCCTTTGCGCTGTGTGGACATTGCCATCCCATGCAACAGTAAGGGAGCTCACTCAGTGGGTTTGATGTGGTGGGTGCTGGCCCGGAAAGTTCTGTGCGTGTGTGGCACCATTTCCCGTGAACACCTGTGGGAGGTCATGCCTGATCTCTACTTCTACAGAGATCCTGAAGAGACTGAAAAAGCAGAGCAGGCTGCTGCTGAAAAGGCTGTGACCAAGGAAGAATTTTGGGGTGAATGGACTATGTCAGCACCTGAGTTTAACACTACTCAGCCTGAGGTTGCAGACTGGTCTGAGGGCATGCAGGTGCCCTCTGTGCCTATTCAGCAGTTCCCTACTAAAGACTGGAGTGCTCAGAAGACTGGTCTACAGCTCCCATTGCTCAGGCCACTGAATGGGTAGGAATAATCACTGAATAGTCTTAAGCTGTTCTTGCATGGACTCTTAAGCAACATGGAAACGGAGTTGATGGAAAATTAACAGCAGTTTCTAAAAAAGGCAAAAAAATTATTTCTTTTTTCCTTGGAGTTTTCCTCAAAAAGTGATCAATGTGTCTGCTTTAAAAAAAGAATTCAGAAGCAGAAGCTGGGCGTGGTGGTGTGTGCTGTAATTCCAGCTGCTTGGGAGGCTGAAGTGGGAGGATTGCTTGAGCTCAGGAATTCAACAAGACTAGCCTGGGCAATATAATGAGACCCTGTCTTCAAAAAAATAAAAAATATATACACTGAAAAATCTACTTCCTGTCCTGGACCCTCACTTCCTCTCCTTGGAGTTAACCAATATTAACTTTCTTATGTATAAGGGAAAATTCTGTAGTGAAACTTTTATACTTTTAGGCAAAAAATAATCCTGACTTGCAAACTGTAAGACTCCTTTTTGTAGATATATTCCTTGATATTAATTTAGAAAAGTACTCAGGATAACTAGATAGTAAGCAAAAGTGTAGGCCTATTTTTAGGGCTCCCCCCTTCTTTTGGTTATTCCTGGTCCTATTTGCTGCCCTCAACTCTCCTAAAGTAAAAATCTATGGGTGTCTTGTTTACGAAATTTAACTCTTTGTTTCATCAGTGTCGTGCATTGTGTTCTCTTTTATCCTTACTCTGCCTCCTATGCTGCAAAGGCCAAAGTAGTACTAATGTTACATAGTATCTTCTGGATTTCCTGGATTACAGTAAGTCACTCAGTTTTTGTAAAAGTAGTTGTTGAGGTTTATATTTTATAAGTAGAAACATGTCAGGCTAAATTCTCAGGTTAGTGGTATATTAGACTATGTTATGGGAGTGTTGGTTATTCTGGAATTTACTTGGAACAGTGTAATAGATCTGAGTTATAACTGAGTATTTTCCACTTTTTTTTCTGCTGGTCCTTACTAAATTTACTATTTGTCCATTTTATGTTGAGGATAGATAGTAGGAATATTGCAGACTCATCTTTTTCTTAATCTTTCAGAGAGAGGTGATTGTTATATATGATCTGATATAGATGAGAGAACTGAAATGTAGCAAAGGTATGGGAAATATTCTCTCTAAGAGCCAGAATGAAGTCATTTGTTTCATCTTTTATCCCTTAATGCCTGGCACTTAGTAGGAGGCCAATAAATGTTGAGCAAAATGAAACTATGTGATTGAATGAAAACACTGTCAATATATGTGAAACAAAAATTTGCTGTTAGAAGATAATTGAGAATTGGCTATTTCACAATGTCATCTTATATCTTACTTGTGTATACACACCACAGGTATAGGTCATTGTTTCGCAAATGTTTTGGTATTAAGACCGCCTCATGCACTTGAGTTATGAAAGACTCAAAAAGATTTTGTTCATGTGGGATTTCTCTATTGATGTTTACTGTATTTGAAATTTTCAATGTACTTGTTTATTTAAAATAATGATAAACATATTGCATGTTAAAATAATAACTTTCTGTTGTTGCTGTTGTTTTCTTTTTTTTTTTTTTTTTTTTTGAGACAGAGTCTTGCTCTGTTGCCCAGGCTGAAGTGCAGTGGCACAATCTTGGCTCATTGCAACCTCTGCCTCCTGGGTTTAAGCAATTCTCCTGCCTCAGCCTCCCAGGTAGCCGGGACTACAGGCGCATGCCACCACACCCGGCTAATTTTTGTATTTTTAGTAGAGACTGGGTTTCACCATGTTGGCCAGGCTGGTCTCGAACTTCTGACCGCAGGTGATCTGCCTGCCTCGACCTCCCAAAGTGCTGAGATTATAGGCATGAGCCACTGCGCCCTGCCTTGTTTTGTTTTTAAGACAGGGTCTCACCCCGTTGCCCAGGCTGGAGTGCAGTAGTTCAATCATAGCTCACTGCAATCTTGACCTTTAAGGCTCAAGTGATCCTCCAACCTCAAGCTTCTTAGTAGCTGTGACTACAGGTGCATGCCACCACACCTGGCTAATTAAAATAAATTTTTTTGTAGAGACTGAGTCTCACTAAGTTGTCCAGGCTGGTCTTGAACTCTTGGACTCAAACAGTCCTCCTATCTTGGCCTCCCAAAACGCTGGGATTACAGGCGTGACCCACTGCACCTGGGCTTAACATTTTTAAATGAAAAATAACTAACTGTATCTCAACAGTAAAAAGCAGTGAGTGGCATTGTTTGACATTTTTCAACTCTTTTTAATGTCTGTTTTAATAGAAGACATCTGGATTCTCATATCTGCTTCTGTCTGCATTCAGTCTGCTGTGATATCATATGTCATGTGGCCTTTGGAAAACTCCATTATACATTCATAAGAGAATGAGAATAAAAAAGACAAAGTCTTAATATTATTATGTAAATAGTTTTGATTTCAAAGACGCTTCCTGAAAGAGTGTGAGAGACCCTCAAAGATCCCTGAACCACACTTTGAGAACTGGTAGTACAGATTATAAATTCAGAGTAGAAAAGAACCTTACAGGTCATATGGTCATCTCTTCTTGAGGTCACCTTTTCTTGTAGTTGTTTCTGGTTTATGCAGCTGGATTACTGAGATAAGGAATACCTCATTTGTTTTTTGTGGAATAATCATGAGCTGGCACTTGGGGATAGTGAGTTTGATGTGCCTTTCAGATTTCTAAATAAGCAGTTTGATATGTGGGTTAGGATATCAGAGGTAAAATCTGGTGTTTTGGTAGTCATTGGCATGTAGATGGTTTTGAAAGCCTTTTCCAAGAGTGAGGTTGCCCAGCGAGAGAGTATAGTGTTAGAAGCAAAAAAGCTGAAGGTCAAATCCTTCTGAGCTTCAAGGTTTAAAAGACATATAGAGAAAGACTAGTAAAGGAGACTGAGAAAGAGAACTAGAGAAGTGGGAAAATGTACGTATTGTATGTCTAGAGTGTAGTGTGTAGAAGTCAAGGGAAAAGAGTGCTGTTGTTTTTGTTGTTGTTGTTGTTTTGTTTTTTTGAGATGGAGTCTCGCTGTGTCACCCAGGCTGGAGTGCAGTGATGCGATCTCAGCTCCCTGCAACCTCCAACTCCCTGGTTCAAGCAATTCTCTTGCCTCAGCCTCCTGAGTAGCTGGGATTACAGGCACGTACCACCGCACCCGGCTGAAAAGAGTGTTTTTAGAGAATGGTCAGTTGTAAGGAAGCTGCCAGGAGGTCAAGGTCAAGTAGATTGAGGATTGAAAATACCCATTAGATTTGGAGACGAAGAGGTTTTGGTGATTTTAATGAGAGTTGTGGAGAAATGGGGATGGCAACCACATTGGAATTGCTTGAGAGTCAAGAGTCTAAATGGACACTGAGTGTATTCAACTTTTTTTTGGGGGGGGGGGGCAGAGTCTCACTCTGTTGCCAGGCTGGAGTGCAGTGGTGCGATCTTGGCTCACTGCAAGCTCCACCTCCTGGGTTCACGCCATTCTCCTGCCTCAGCCTCCCAAGTAGCTGGGACTACAGGCGCCCACCACCATGCCCGGTTAATTTTTTGTATTTTTAGTAGAGACGGGGTTTCACTGTGTGAGCCAGGATGGTCTCGATCTCCTGACCTCATGATCCACGCACCTCGGCCTCCCAAAGTGCTGGGATTACAGGTGTGAGCCACCGCACCCGGCCTCAGTAGGCACAAAATTTTTAACAAGGCAAATACGTTTGCTAAGTTGTAGCTAATAATTAGCAGTGGTACCCCTCTAGTAATTTCTGCAAATAATCTATGTACATTATTCCCTTTTAAGAAACACTAACATTTTTTGTAAGGTTGAAGCCATAGACCTAGTAGTCAGTGTTTGCTTTGAGTGGGTAGCTGAGAGAAATGTCTTTCCTTCTGAGTAGTTTCTGCTGTTCAGTGAATCTAGATGGCAATGTTTCATTGTTCCAGTTTAACTGTTAATCACCCTGTTTGTGTCAGTGAGTGTATAAATGAGTATCCAGTAGCATTTATATGTATTTGTTATACTTTTTTTTAGTGTAATCATAATTAGGCTTTTACTTGGTGATAGAGCAGTAGCATTATCTTTTACTCCAGTTTTCTGATTTATTGCACATTAATGATGACATGCTTTTATCAAATGGCTCCCATTATTTCCATGACATCATATATTTAGCTTATGTGACTACCTGTAGTGCTTTTCTTTGCCCTGTTATCAGCAGGTCAAATTTTGTGTGTGTGTTCCTTGTAATTTGTTTTGCTATATATTCTTACAGGCTACTTGCAAAATAGTATGTGAATTTCATTTCCTTATTTTTCATTTCTTTTCATTTTCTATTTTTTCAGTTTCTTTTTTCCCCCCTCATTTACTGCCATAGTGATAAATATGTTAATTGTTCCTCTTTCTTTCTGATGAGTGGTTTTGCAGCCTGGCCCTTTAACTGCTTCTTCTGCTTCTGAGATCATGTTTCTTAACACTACTGTTGACCCATCATACCTCATCCTTCCACTGGCAGCCCTGCCTTTGATTCTCCTTTATTTTTTTCTGTTTAAATGAAGCTCATAACAGCTTCTAATGCTGTCGTTTGTTCATTTGTTCATTGAAGGTTCTGTTGATCTCTAGATGAGTAAGAAGATACAGTCCTTAAGGACCACACAACCTTGTGGGGAGACTGATACATATATACTATTTGTAACTCTATTATAGCACTCATTATATTGTATACTATTTGTTTATGTGTGTATCTCCTTTACTTGATTATGAGCCTTAAGTGCTCAATGAATGTTCATTGAATGAATGAATTATGTATAATGTATGTATGTGTGTATATGTATATAATGATAAAACTATGAAAAATGAGCAGAGGCCAGCCGTGGTAGCTCATGCCTGTATTCCCAGTGCATTGGGAGGCCAAGGCTGGAGGATTGCTTGAGGCCAGGATTTGAAGAACAGCCTGGGCAACAAAAGAGACCTGTCTCTAAAAAAAATAAGGTAAATTAGTTGTACATGGTGGCACATGCCTGTAGTTCTAGCAACACAGGAGGCTGAGGCAGGTGGATTGCTTGAGCCCAAGAGTTTCAGGCTACAGTGAACCATGATTGCATCACTGTACTCCAGCCTGAGTGACACAGCAAGACCCTGTCTCTAAAAAAGAAAAAAAAAAGAAAAGGAAAAAATGAAAAGAGTACTATAGGAAACAGAGAAGTACTAATTGAAGTACTAATTTTATTAAGAGCCAGTTTGGGAAAGATTTATAGAAGATAACATCAGAGTTTGGCTTTGAAGGGCATTCTTGCCAGAGAAAATTTAGGAAAAGACAGTGTGGAGATAATGAAATGTTCTGGATATTCAAAGAATGTACTCTAGATATACCTATTCGACAGGAAAGTAGTTACACAGTTTTGCTTAAAAAAAGAATAAACAGGTGAGACTGTAAATTAATGTTGTGAAGGTCTCCAAGTGTCCATCATGCTAAGGAGTTTGGAGCTCTGTCCCATAAATGATAGTCATTGAAGAGTTATAAAATCAGAATTGCTAGGTTCTGTTTTAGAATGATAACTTAGATTGCAGTATGGAGAATGGATTTAGGAGCAGGATAATTTAGGAAGCTTTTACCGTAATGTAAGCTAAAGATGATGCTTTGAACAGAGGCAAGGGGAAGAAAGAAAAATTAGAGAAACAACTTAAATTTTTTTTTTTTACAAACAGCTTTATGTATGAGGCATAGTTTATATATCATAATAGAGAAACAACTTAAGGGTATAAATGATATGGTAACTAAGTATATGATGGAATGTGGGAGAGATAGGAATGTCAAAGATGAGCTAGATGCATGTTAATCCAATTTATTAAGAGTACAAGAAGAAAATTTTGAAGATAGATGATAATGAATTTATTTGGTTTTGAACATGAAAAATTTGAAGTGCCAATGGTACTTGGAGATAGACATCAAATAGACTGAAAACTTGCATGTAGAGCTCAGAAATAGATCTGAGGAAGAAATATAACATTTAGGAAATAGTTAAAGCCATGAAAGTATGTGAGGTTGCCTGGGGAGAAGGAGCTAGAGAAGAAGAGGCCTAGGAAAAAGCCTTGGAAATGTTACCATTGATGAATTAGACAGAAGTAGAGAACCCATCAGGAGTTGAGAGGTAAGAGATAAAACAATCAAGAGGCAAGGGAAACAGGAGAAATATGTTTTACGAATCCCAAAAGTAGTGAGAGTTTTAAGGTGAAAGTTTAAGATCCCAAATATTAATAACTTAGTGTTGTAATGCCTGTTGACTGGAAAATTGTATTACTAGAATGTAGGCATATTTCCTAGGTTTTCTAGACAGACACAATTCTTTTTTAATGTTTAGGCTTTTCTAAGACTTTAGTAAGAATAAGCCTGTAAATCAGAAAAAAATACAGCTTTTTAGACTATGCTCCAATTTTTGGTTTAAAAAATATGGACTTTTTAGTTGAAGAACTGTTCATAACAAAGTGAAAGATAAAGGCAACATTTTATCAGTTGGCTTAAAAAAAACACATTTTCTGATGACCAGAAAAAACCCTGCACATATCTCTGAGAGGAACTGTCACTCATTTTGGGGTATTTTCTGTATTCTCTCTCTTTAAAACAGTATATTTCTTAACACATTTTGTGTAGTGTATTTGAGATTCATTTCCAGTATGCTACAAAAAATGTGTTAAGAAATATATGAATATAAGAAATAAGAAATGAAATACAGGAAATGAATTTCAAATATATTTTTCATTAATAGCTTCTTTCCCCTCTAAGTACATGATTTAGAGGTTTGAAATGAATGATTATTTTGTTGGATCCTCTTTTTCTGTAGGGTTTTTTTTTTTTTTGAGATGGAGTCTCGCTCTGTCGCCCTGTCGCCCAGGCTGGAGTGCAGTGGCGCGATCTCGGCTCACTGCAAGCTCCGCCTCCCGGGTTTACGCCTTTCTCCTGCCTCAGCCTCCCCAGTAGCTGGGACTACAGACGCCCGCCATCTCGCCCGGCTAGTTTTTTTTTTTTTTTTTTTTGTATTTTTTAGTAGAGACGGGGGTTTCACCGTGTAGACCAGGATGGTCTCGATCTCCTGACCTCGTGATCCACTCGTCTCGGCCTTCTGTAGGTTTTTATCTTTTTTTTTCCCCCGTGAGGAAACTCAAATAAAGGGAAATTTGAGAGAGGCATCCAAGAATGTAAGAGCAGAAAATGAGGTACTAGCATTACGGGAACTGGAAAATTGTCAAGAGCAAGACCTCTTTTTCCTTTCCTTTGGGGCCACTGTTTTAAAATTTGGTTTTCTTTGATTTTCCTCTTTGTTTTTCATTGTATTTTTCAGCGTGGCTCCTTATAGCTCATGGGTCAGTTGCTTATCCTTTCAATTCCAAAACTCTGCAGTCTCTTTTTCCCGGGACTGGATAGGATGCTTTTGAGTCACTTCCTTAGTTCTTATCCAATCAGCTAGAGCTAGAGTGAGGGGCAGATCTTTGTGGATCACAGTAGTGAGTAGGGGTAATTCCTTAGAGAAAAGGACTATTGGTAGGCTAAACACAGTGATTGATATCTTTAGTATTTACACAGTTTCATTTAACAAAGCTTTATGGGAACATTTTGAAGGCATAATTTGTGATCAGTTGTTTTGTGCCTAGTGGGAAGTTGGCCTTTTTGACTTTTGAAAAATGTTAGAGTTGAAGGAAGGTAAACATGATAAATGCTGAGTTCAGCCTAGAGGTTATTCTTTCTGGATGAGGGGAGAGAGATGAGTATGAGTAGAGATACACAGAGGACTGCAGCCAAATTGGTAATAGTTTATTTCTTAAACTGAGAGGTAGGTACATGAGTGTTTTATTATATTATTTCTTATATCACTTGATGTGAAGAAGAAAGCTGTTTTCTGATAATTGAAGATTATTTAAATTTAGACCTTGGCAGATAGTAAGCCTCAGAAAATAAAGCAGTCCAACAGGCTATTGAAGGCTTAGAACATTACTGTACACTACTGTAGACTTTATAAACACTGTGCACTTAGGCTACACTAAGTTGACTAAAAAATCTTTCTTCAGTTATAACCTTAGTTTACTGTAACTTTTTTTACTTCATAAACTTTTTAAAAAACTTTTTGACTCTTTTGTAATAATTCTTTGCTTAAAACAAATATACAGCTGTACAGCAATAGTTTATAGCCTTATTCTGTAAGCTTTTGTTCAATTTAAATTTTATTTTTATGTTTTTACTTTTTATGCTTTAAAAATATTTTTTAAAATAAAATATTTGTAAAATATGTATTTTTATTTTTTAGTAAATAGCGGGAGCACACTCTATAATAACAATAAAAATATGGTATAGTAAATACTAGGCGATAGAAATTTTTCAGTTCCAATATAGTTTTAAGGGGCCAGTGTCATATATGTGGTTTGTGTTGACCAAAACATCATTGCATGGGCATGACTATACAGAGAACTTTGGCTGTCTTCCATTATGGGAGTAGAATGTTGTGACAAGCTTATTACTATGTAACAGAATGCTTAACTTTATCTTTTAAATTAAAAAAAATTTAAATTGACACAATTGTTGTACATATTCATGGGGCAATAGTGATGTTTTGATACAATGTATAGTGATCAGATCAGGGTGATTAGCATATCCATCATCTCAAATATTTATCACTTGTTTGTGTTGGGGATGTTCAGTATCTTGTCTTCTGTCTAGTTGAAAATACACAATATGTTATCTTTAACTATGGCCATCCTACAGTGCTGTAGAACACTAGAACTTACTCCTTCTATCTAGCTGTAATTTTGTATCCTTTAACAAATCTCTCCTAAGCGCCCTTAACTCCCCTCCCAGTCCCTACTAACCTGTGTTCTACTCTTCTATGAGAAGAGCTCTTCTGTGAGCTTCTGCATAGGAGTGAGAACATGCTGTGTTTAACTTTCTGTTCCTGGCTTATTGACTTAACATATTCGTCCTCCAGGCTCATCCATGTTGTTGTAAATGACAGAATTTTTTTCTTTTTAAGGCTGAATGGTATTCCATTGTGTGTATATATGTTTTCTTTTCTTTTTTATGGAAATGTGAATGGTTTTGACTTAAAGTGTATTTTGCCTAATATAATTGTGACCTCCTATGTTCTCATTTGGTTACTGTTTACATACAGTTTCTTTTTTCATCCTGCTAACTTTAGTCTATTTTTGTCATTAGATCTAAAGTGAGTCTCTTATAGACAGGATGTAGTTCCATATTTTCTTCATCTGTTCATCTTTGTTGGACACTTGGTTGTTTCCATTTCTTGGTTATTGTGAATAATGCTGCTATAAACATGGCAGATAGCTCTTCAGTATACTGATTTTCTTTCCCTTGGATAAATATGCAGTAGTGGGATTGCTGGATCATATGACAGTTCTATTTGTAGTTTTATGAGGAATCTCCATAGTGTTTTCCATAGTGGATATACTAGTTTACCTTCCCACCAATAGTATATAAGAGTTCCTTTTTCTGTATATCCTCGCTAGCATTTGTTGTTTTTTGTCTTTTTGGTAATAGCCATTCTAACTGGAGTGAGATGATATTGTGGTATTGATTTGCATTTCCGTGATGTTTAGTGATGTTGAGCTTTTTAAAAACATGTTTCTTGACCATTTGTCTTTGCCCATTTTTAATTAGATTATTTGGGGTGCTTTTTTTTTTTGCTCTTAAGTTGTATGAGTTCTGTATGTTCTAGATATCAATTCCCTGACAGATGAGTAGTTTGCAGATGTTTTCTCCCATTTTGTAGGTTGTTTTTTCATTCTGTTGATTGTTTCCTTTGCTGTGCAGAAGCTTTTTAGATTGATATAGTGCGATTTGTTAATTTTTGCTTTTGTTTTTTGTGCTTTTGGGGGTCTTATTCATAAAATCTTTTACCAGACCAGTGCTCTGAACTGTTTGTTTCCCTTATGTTTTCTTCTAATTATTTTGTAGTTTTGGGGGTCTTATATTTAAGTCTTTAATCTATTTCAAGTTGATTTTTGTGTAGGGTGAGAGATGGGGGTCTGTTTTCATTCTTCTGCATATGGATATTGTTTTCCAAGCACTATTTATTGAAGAGACTATCCTTTCCCCAATGAATGTTCTTGGCACCGTTGTAAAAAATTAGTTGACTATAAATACATGGATATTCTCTATTCTGTTCCATTGGTCTATATGTCTGATTTTATGGCAGTACCATGCTGTTTTGGTTACTGTAGCTTTATAGTGTATTTTGAAATCTGGTAGTGTGATGCTTCCTGGTTTATTTTTTTTTTGCTTTGGATTGCTTTGGGAATTTGGTGTCTTTTGTGGTTCCATATGAATTTCAGGATTGTTTTTTCTATTTCTGTGAAGGATGCCATTGGTATTTTGATAGGGATTGTATTGAACCTGTAGATCACTTTGGGTTGTATGATCATTTTAACAATATTAATTTTTCTAGTTCATGAACACAAGATGTTTTTCTTTTTTGTCTGTCTTCTTTAACTTTTTTCATCAGTGTTTTACAGTTTCCTTTGTAGAGATTTTTTACCTCCTTGGTTAAACTTATTCCTAGCCAGATTTTTTTTTTTTTTTTTTTTTTTTGTAGTTACTGTGGATAGGATTGCTTTCTTGATTTCTTTGTAAGGTAGTTCATTATTTATGTATAGAATCACTACTGATTTTTGTATGTTGATTTTGTATCCTACAAATTTACTGAATTCATTTATTAGTTCTAATAGTTTTTTTTGCTGGAGTCTTTGGGATTTCCTATATGTATGATTATATTGTCTGAAAACAGGGACTATTTGACTTCCTCCTTTGCAATTTGGATGCCCTTTGTTTCTTTCTCTTGCCTAATTACTGTGGCTAAGTTTTCCAGAACTATGTTGAACAAAAGTGGTGAAAGTGGTCATCCTTGTCTTGTTTCAGATCTTAGAGGAAAAGCTCATTCATGGATTACTAGGTTAAGAATACTTGTACTACATTGTGAGATTGTAGAGGTCAGAACCGTTTTTCTCTCTCTTTTTCTGTCTCTATTTTTTCATCTGTAAGGACCATTTCTTTTTAGTTTTTTTTAGTAACACACAATGCTTTGCACAAAGTAGGTACTCAAAAAACATTGTTAGTACAAGCTGTTGATATGCAAGTTTACTTTCCTCATTCTTAGTCTTAAAAGACAAATATTATTACATTGGGTTAAAAAAATCTTTTTTCTATATACAATATATGTTTAAAAGAAAGTGATCCAGAAAACTTAGAATTAAAAGGATAGGACAGATGCAATAAAGCAATGTTTGCTTTTTATTAATAGCATGCAAAGTAGAATTAAATACTAAAACATTTCTCTAGGGATAAACAGAGTTATTTTTTATTGATGAAATGTAAAATCCATTGGCAGCATAACCATGAACTTTTATATACCAAATAATAATATCAAGTTATTTAGGAGTTAAGTATTTTAGAAATATGAAATGGACAAAAATTCAGTAGTTCCGGTGAATTTTTGTCCATCTCTTAATTCTTGGCAAATTAAATAGACAAAAGATAATACATAAATGTCCAACAAATAAATAAATCCAAGTTTTCCGTATGACTTTTGAATAAGGTTATTGTCATGATATCTCTAAAACATTTAACTGGGAAGATGCTTTCATTATTCCCCAGGAAGTGATCTTGAATAATCTATTTGACTTGGTAAACACTTAAAAGTGGTTGGGAAAAAGGCCTTATGCAAATTGAGATTTATGCTTTAAAGATAGTAAACCTTTTGATAGATTATCTTATTAAGTAAGTTTTTTATTACACTTTTTTCACTAATTCTATTTTCAATTTCTACAAAAATGGTGATTTAAAAAATGTATTCTTATATAAAGAACAGACCAACTTGAATACATTATATTTAAAATATTCACTTACAGGGCATGGGATAACCAAAGATTTAAAAGGTAGGTTATTGGCAAATTGAGGTGCTTCATGAGAATAGATATCATAAAACTGATTTAAAACTATAATTATAGGCTGTGTGTGGTGGCTGACACCCATGATCCCAGCATTTTGGGAGGCTGAGGTGGGACAATCACTTGAACCCAGGAGTTTGAGGTCAACCTGGGCAACGTAGTGAGACTTCATCTCTATAAAAATTTTTAAAAAATTAGCCGGGCATGGTGGTGTGCACCTGTAGCCTCAGCTACTTGGGAGGCTGAGGTGGAAGGAACACCTGAGCCCAGGAGGTTGAGGCTGCAGTGAGCCCTGATTGCACTACTGCACTCCAGCCTGGGTGACAGAGTGACACCTTATCTCTTAAGAAAAGCCTCAAAAACTAGAATTATAAACCTAAAACAGGACATAATTCATGTTATCTGAAAATCTTTTGAAGTATAATATACATTGAAAAAGCACATAAATGTGCGAGTTGATAAAGTCTCTTAAACTGAACATACGCTTGAAGTCAGCACCCAAATCCGTGAAGATTAGCAGCACTTCCTTGCTCCAATTTCAGCCACCTCTCTAGCCACTTCAAGGGTGATGACTGTCCTCACTTCTAGCACTATAGATTCCTTTTGCTTATTTTATACTTTATTTAATGGAACTATATGGTTTTTACTCTTGTTTCTGGCGTTCTTCACAACATGTTTGTGATATTCAGCTATCTTTTTGCATGTAGATGTAATTCAGTCTCATTATTAGTGGGAGATATTCTATAATTATCGTATGAACTTTTACATAAATGTCATACTTCTAATATGTAGTCATTTATATTAAAGATGATTGCCCATTAATAGGGTATTTATTTTGAAGCAGATAAATTTTCTCTTATTTACTCATTTATACTGTCTCAGCCTTAGTGTTAGCTAAGAAGACATAGAGATTGTGGACACGTATGTAGTTTTTGATTATTTAATCTATCCTTTCCATTGGAAAATTGATAATCACTGTATATTTCAGCACTTATTTTAGTTTTAAAGCAAAAAGATGTCTGCCCAAAGAGATTTTTTGTCTAATCATTGACAGATATTCTAGTAATATAACTGATGTTTGCTTAATTTTTCAGTTGGCTAGATTAAAAATATTTTTATCAAAAGGAAAATGAGTTAATTTTTTGTTTGTTTGTTTTTTTGAGACAGAGTCTGACTCTGTTGCAAGGCTGGAATGCTGTGGTGCAATCTCAGCTCACTGCAACCTCTGACTCCCTGGTTCAAGCAGTTCTCCTGCCTCAGCTTCCTGAGTAGCTGGGATTACAGGCACCTGCAACCATGCCTGGCTAATTTTTGTGTTTTTAGTAGAGATGGAGTTTCACTATGTTGGCCAGGATGGTCTTGATCTCTTGACCTCATGATCCGCCTGCTGCGGCCTCCCAGAGTGCTGGGATTACAGGCGTGAGCCACTGCACCAAGCCAAAATGAGTTAATTTGTTAAACTGTATTGGCAGATTAAAGTTTTATGGTTGATAAAATGTTGTTTTTCTACTATGCTCCTCTATTTTCAGAAAACTTGTTTACTTTTCTTAGAGCCATATTCTATAATCTATGAAAAAATTTTATTTTTAGAACTTTTTTTTTTTTGAGATGGAGTCTTGCTCTCTTGCCCAGGCTGGAGTGTAGTGGTGTGATCTCAGCTCACTGTAACCTGTGCCTCCTGGGTTCAAGCAGTTCTCCTGCCTCAGCCTCCCGAGTAGCTGGGCTTACAGATGTGCGCCACCACGCCTGGCTGATTTTTGTATTTTTAGTAGAGACTGGGTTTCGCCATGTTGGCCAGGCTGGTCTTGAACTCCTGACCTCGGGTGATCCACACGCCTCAGCCTCCCAAAGTGTTGGGATTACAGGCGTGAGCCACTGTGCCCAACCCTATTTTTAGAACATTTTTGAGGTGTTTTCTAGGACATTTATAAATCAGGATTATTTACTCTGATAAATCAGATTAAATTAACTTCCTTAAAAAGTAACCATACCTTTTAGTTTTACATATTTTGACCTAAGAGGTGAGCCCTTCTTTTTCTTAAATTTAAATTGGTGTTTTTAATATTCAACATACTGTACTGCCTCTGCATACAACTAAGTGGAGAAAATAATGTTTATCAAATATGACAGGTTTAATATATTTGTAAGGCAAATAGCTCATCAACTTGATAAGAAGAACATTAAGATCCTGGTAGGTAAGTGGGCAAAGGATAGAAAAGACAATTCACAAATGAAGCACGAAGGTTAAGATATAGAGCAGAACGTTTTATCCTGCTAGCATCTACCAAATTCAAATTAAGGCATACATTTTTTTCCTGTTAAATCAGCAAAAGTAGAAAGAATAGATAATATTAAGATATTTATGAAATGGGTAGGCCCTTCTTGAAAGACCCATTGTATTTCAGTGACATGGTGTTTCAAGAGCAGCATGTTCTTCACATTCTTTCGTTCAGTTTTAGCACACTTTGCAGATACTGTTCTAGATAAATAATCCAAATAAGCAGAAATTCATAGATACAAATATGTTCATTTCAGTGTTATTTGTAGTAGAGAAAATGGGACATAATATTGTATTGGATAGCTCTTGTTGTGTAATTCATAACCTCCCACCCCAATTTAAGTGGTTTAAAACACAAAACATTTGCGATCTCACACTTTCTGTA
The DNA here is from genome assembly GCF_002776525.5 of Piliocolobus tephrosceles. Classification (NCBI taxonomy): domain Eukaryota; kingdom Metazoa; phylum Chordata; class Mammalia; order Primates; family Cercopithecidae; genus Piliocolobus; species Piliocolobus tephrosceles. Next base: position 36,550,784 of record NC_045434.1, read on the forward strand.
TGTAAGGAATTCAGGAGCAGCTTATCTGGGTGATTTTGGCTCAGTGTCTCTCATGAGGTTGCAGTGGGGATGTCAGGTAGAGCTGTAGTCCTATGAAGATTTGACTTGGGCTGGAGGATCTACTTGCAAGGGATAGCTCACCCACATAGCTGTAGGCAGGCGGCTTCAGTTCTTTGCCACATGGACGTCTATAGGATTGCTTGACTGTTCTTAGGACATGACACCTGGATCCTTGAGGTATAAAGAGAGAAGAGAATGTGTTTTATAGCCTAGTCTTGGAAGTCACATATTGTCACTTTCATCACGTGTGATATTAGTTTAAAGTAAGTCTCTAAGTCCCACCACATTCAATGGGAGAATAATTAATTTCCACAATTTGAAGAAAGGAGTATGAAACAAATTTTGAATATGTTTTAAAACCACCACAGACGTCCAGCAGTTAGGTAAAGTAGTTAAAATTGAAGTTACAGTGATGATAGTAATAAAATTATTTATTAATGATTGTATTAGGATTTAGGGAGTAATGAGGTTTTCTTCTATTTTTCAAACTTTCTGTGTTGTTACATGATTTTTATAAGAGACTAGTTCCTCTATATTCATAGGAAAATATAGTATGACTTATAACTAAGCTGTCTAACCATAGGCAGATCATGATCTTTCCCTTTGAGTTGTGATATATTTTTTCCTTTCATTTTTTTATTGTGGTAAAATACACATAACATAAAATTTACCATTACAACCATTTCTTAAGTGTACAGTTCAGTGGTGTTAAGTACATTCATATTGTTGTACAGCCATCACCACCATCCATTTCCAGACTTATTTTCATTTTGCAAAACTGAAACCCATTAAACGGTAACTCCCATTCATCTCTTTCCCCAGCCCCCACCACCATTCTACTTTCTGTCTTGATGATTTTGACTATTCTTACTGTCTCATGTAAGTGGAATCATACAGTATTTGTCTTTTTGTGATTGGGTTATTTCACTTAGTATAATGTCCTCAAGATTCTTTCATGTTGTATCATATATCATATTTCCTTCCTTTTAAGGCTCAATAATATTCTATTATATATATAAATGTCATTTTACTTATTCATTCATTTGTTGATAGATAGTTGGGCTACTTCCATGTTAGCTACTATGAATAATGCTGCTTTGAATGTGGTTGTACAAATAGTTCGAGCCTCCACAAGTTTTTTGGTTGTGTACTATATTCGTCCATTCTCACACTGCTATAAATTACCCGAGACTGGGTAATTTATAAAGAAAAGATGTTTAATTGGTTCACAGTTCCACATGGCTGGGGAGGTCTCAGGAAACTTACAATCATGGCAGAAGGCACCTCTTCACAGGGTGGCAGGAGAGATAATGAGTGCAAGCAGGAGAAATGCCAGACACTTATGAAGACATTAGATCTCATGAGACTCACTATCATGAGAATAGCATAGGGGAGACTGCCCCCCTGATCCGATTACTTCTACCTGGTTCTGCCCATGACACTTGGGGATTATGGAGATTACAATTCAAGGTGAGATTTGGGTGGGGACACAGAACCAAACCATATCATATATCTAGAAGTGGAATTGCTGGATCTTATGGTAATTCTAATTTTACTTTTTTGAGGAACTGCCACACTGTTTTCCATAGTGACTGTACCATTATACATTACCACCAACAGCACACACGGGTTCTAGTTCTGCAAATCTTTGCCAGCAGTTATTATTTTGTGTGTTTTTGATAGTAGCCTGTCCTATTTACATCCTAATGGGTGTGAAGTAGCCAATATAATTTGTAATGAGTTATTTTTCTGAGGAAAAATAATATAAGATTGATGTTCAGTGAATACTGATGTGATTGCAGGTAAATTGGCAGGATGAGGAGCAGCAAATCAAAAGAGGTGCCTTTACAAAATCCAAGGAACTCTCAAAGCAAGGATACTGTTCAAGGTATGATTTTGTTTTTTTAAGGGGAACTTAATACCTCATTTAGGTCATGTGTATTACATTTTGGTCTAATAAATAAATGATAATTATACCTATGCTTTGATTTATAGAAAGTGGATAAATAATTTTAAAATTCTCTTATATTTTAAATATACATGGTGCTTCATGTTAAAAGCATCCTATGGTAAACTGTTTTGTAAAGCAGGAATCCTTTTTTAAAATGAACCAGTATATGTAAAATTTTTCAGAAATTCTGGCCTAACTTCAATAAATGGTATAGCCCCAATATAGTTACAGACTTATAGGGTTACAGATAATAATAGTAAGAGTCTCACTGAATTCTTGTTAAAATAATGCATTAGAGGTAATTTTAAGGCATGATATTTTTTGAGGGAGATTGACAAACTAGAGTACATCTGGAGGAAGATTATTGGGTTTGTGAAAGATCTGGAGATCAAGTCATATGAAGAGTATTTGGAGGAAGTGGAAATATTTATCCTGAAGAAGGATGACTTATGGAAAATACACGACCTTAAACTATTTGAAGGGTTGTTCTCTGAAAGACTGAATGGATTTTACCTATGTTTTTACTGATAGATCAAAATCTGGAGTAGCTTTCTAATCTTTCTCACGTTGTATTATAAAATACAGTACAATATAAAATTTTATATTTGTTCAGCTCATTGGGGTAAACTGAGGATGCTGCTTATTTTTGGAGCTGTCTGATATAGGTGTGAGTGGAAATGCCAGTCCAATGGTAGCAGTGTCTATTTACCTTTAAACCATATGTTGGGAATGTTGGCTTAATAATCTTATAGATAAAAACCCATTTTGACTCAATATAATAAAGCATTTGCTGAGAAATTGTTCTGCCTAATAAGGTAGTTTTCAGACTTTTGAGTGCATTTGGGAGCTTATTAATATTCAGATTCTGAGGTCTAATTCAGAGATTCTGGTTGATTGATATAGTAAATACCATTTTTTTTCCCAGCAGATATTACCACATCGTGGGATGCACTTTCTCAAACCAAGGCTGCTGTAAGTAGTTTTAGCGTCCATTTATTTATTTCTAGATTAAAATCAATTTCCTGTTATGATTGAATAGATTAAAATTTTTTCCATACTGTTCTTTAAAATTTACTTTTATTTTTATTTTTTGTTAAACAGACGGGTTCTCACTGTGTTGCTCAGGCTGGTCTTGAACTCCTGGGCTCAAGAGATCCCCTCTCTCTCTCTTAGTCTTTCTCTCTCTCTCTCTCTCTATATATATATATGCACACACACACACTGTATATTATAAAATGAACATAAATGACAACTATTAAATGGTAAAGTAATAAACAGGATACTACTTTAGGAATTAGGAGCACAAGCACCATGGCATATAAAGTATTAAAATTGACTGGTTGTGGTGGCTTACCCCTGTAATCCTAGCACTTTGGGAGGTCGAGGTGGGTAGATAGCTTGAGCCCAGGAGTTTGAGATTAGCCTGGGCAACATGGCAAAGCCCTGTCTCTACCAAAAAATGACAAAAATTAGCCAGGCTTGGTGGTGTGCACTTGTAATCCCTGCTACTCAGGAGGCTGAGGCAGGAGGATTGCTTAAGCCCAGGGAGGTTGAGGCTTTGAGGTTGCAGAGACCCTTGATTGTGCCACTGCGCTTTAGCCTGAATGACAGAACAAGACCCTGTCTCAATAATAATAATAATTTGTACTGTTTATTCACCTTTAATAAATTTGTTCATTTGGTAGGTGGAAAAGATAATTTAAGCTGGATGCGGTGGCGCACCCTGTAATCCCAGCACTTTGGGAAGCCAAGGTGGGAGGATCATTTTGAGCCCAGGAGTTCAAGACTAGCCTGTAAAACATGGCAAAACCCCATTTCTACAACAGTACAAAAATTAGCTGGGTGTGGTGGCATGCGCCTATGGTCCCAGCCACTCGGGAGGCTGAGGTGGGGTGATTACCTGAGCCTGGGAGCTCAAGGCTGCAGTGAGCTGTGATCATACCACTGCATTCCAGCCTGGGCAACAGAATGAGATCCTGTCTCAAAAAAAAAGAAAGAAAGAAAATTTAAAACAGAGGATGAAGGTAGGGGCTTTGTCTATGTAGAAGGCTCATTGTTAGGGAGGAAATGAAGGAAACCAACTTCTTGAATGGACTGTGAGTTATTCTTCCTTTCCAATTTGGATGCCCTTTATTTCTTTCTCTTGTCTGATTGCTCTAGCTAGGACTTCCTGTACTATGTTGAATAACAGTGTTGAAAGAGTTACTTCTTTTTTGTGGCAATAACAGGTTGTTTTTTTCTCTTACTACTGAAGAAGAATGACTGTGGGCAACCTATTCCCATTTGTGTTCTGGCCAATCTTGTCTAGAGTTTAGGAATCCAAGTTTGGCAGGTGATGCAAATAGTTCATTCAAAGGGAAACTCTTTTCTTTTTAATTTGCTCTCTGGGCAAATTACTTTCCTAATATACCCTTTTTTGTTTTCTATACCACCTAATTTTGAATCACCTACTTCTTTACTAAGTATTTCAGTGATATTTTCTGTCCTCTAATCTTTAGAACTGGTTTGAAAATAAATCTGCAAAAGGTGATATAACCTAGATTTGGTCCCAATGCAGAGTCGTATTTTGGCCCTATGAATGTAGCAATATATATTCTCTCTCTTCTACCTGAGCATTATATTTTGTATAGTATAGAAATAGTTTTTATCCACCAGTTTAACTTAGTGCTAAACTAATTTACAGTTAAACTGTTAATAGTTGTTTTTTAAAACTATTGGGTGTTTTTGAAGAACATTTAAGGATGATAAAGGAATATAAGTAGGGGAGGCAATCTAATGTAGAACTATTAATATATCAAAAATTATTCCAATTTTTAAAATGCATTGGGATGCAAAAATCTGAAGGAAGGCTGGGTGCAGTCGCTCATGCCTGTAATCGCAGCACTTTTGGGAGGCTGAGGCAGATGGATCACTTGAGCTCAGGAGTTTGAGATCAACCTGGACATTTGGGAGCTTATTAAAATTCAGATTCTGAATTTTAAACCCCGTCTGTACAAAAAATATAAAATTAGCTGGGCTAATTAGTGGTGTACATCTGTAGTCCCAGCTACTTGAGAGGCTGAGGTGGGAGGATTGCTTGAGCCCAAGATGCAGAGGTTGCAGTGAGCTGAGATCATGTGACTGCACTCCAGCCTGGGTGACAGAGTGAGACCCTGTCTCAAAAAAAAAAAAAAAAAAAAAATCTGAAGGAAGATATATCAAAATTTTATATAAAGAGTCTATATGTGATGGAATTTTGATGATTTTAATTTTATTTTTTATATTGTTTCTGTTTTCCTAGTTTTTTCTTGTAAGCATATAATACTTTACTATTTAGGAAAAAATGCTTTTCAGTCATTGAGAACTTTGGTGGTTATAACCAAAAGTTGACTTATATTGCAGAGTTATATTTTCTCTTTATTGTGAAACTTATAGACATAAAACTGTAAAACACAGTGGCTGTTTGAGTACCTATAGTCTTAAATTTTGGTCCAGGTAAATAATTCTTTACTCATTTTTGCATGTAAAATGCACAGGATATATTGCATAATGATATGTCACATATAAAGTCAGATAATTGGCTGAACATGGTGGTTCATGCCTGTAATCCCAGCACTTTGGAAGGCCGAGGCGTGTGAATCACCTGAGGTCAGGAGTTTGAGAACAGCCTGGCCAACATGGGGAAACCCCATCTCTACGAAAAATACAAAAATGGGCCCGGTGTGGTGGCGCACGCCTGTAATCCCAGCCACTAGGGAGGCTGAAGGAGAATCTCTTGAACCTGTGAGGTGGAGGTTGCAGTGACCTGAGATCGCGTCACTGCACTCCAGCCTGCACGATGGACCAAGATCGTCTCAAAAAAAAAAAAAAAAGTCAGATAATTTACTACTTTTTTTTTACTAAACAATTTAAAAAATAGGTCAACATATGAAGTGGAAACTCTTTGATATTCTTCAGAATCTTACTGATTTTTCTTGTCTAAATTCGGGGAGCATTATGCCAGATGTTGTTATAGCTAAAGTATAAAATGATGAAAAACAAATATTTTAAGAAAGCATTCATGAGTTTTTTTTTCTACTTTGGAAAAAGGTATCGGGCAATATACTTTTAAATAACCATGTAAATTGATGGTGGATTATTTATGGAATTAACTTATGTCTTGTGATGGTATTTAAACTTTAGCTGAGACACATTGAAAATAAATTAGAAGTAGCCCCTACAAGTACAGCTGTGTGTGATTCTGTCATGGATACCAAGAAGTCTTCTACAAGTACTACCCGAAAAATAAGTAGAAAAGGTATGTATAAGTTACTTCCAAATATATACATATATTAAATGTAAATTTTGAAAAAACAGACAGCTCTATCTACAGGGGTGTAGCCTGTAGATCTAGCCACCACACCTGGCTAATCTTTTTTTATCTTTTGTAGAGACGAAGTCTCTCTGTGCTGCCCAGGCTTGTCTTGAACTCCTGGCCTTAAGTAATCCTCCCATCTTGGACTCCTTAAAGTGCTGGGATTATAGGCGTAGCTAACACACTCTGCCTTAAATATAAGTTGTTGATGTAGTAGTTTTGTTTCAGTTTAATTTCTTCTTATAGTCTCTTGTTGCTTGCTTTTTTGTCAGAGACACTGGCATTTAATCTTTTTCTTTTGATATTGGGTAGCTATGAAACAGCCTCATGTTCAGCGACTGTAGATGGTGTTTTCACCATCTTTTGATCAGGGACTTTAGCACTATTACATCACCCTTGACAATGAGTTTTCATTTGTTTTTAGCGATGAGAGTTTCATTTTGAGGTTATGTATGTCTGATTTGTTTTTTAAATTCACAGATACATAGTGCTTTGGAAATGAAATTTAGTTGACTTAATAAAATGTATATTTTTGTTGGGATTTAAAATCATAAATGGAATCTCTTTCATAATGGTGACTGTTATAAAATGATACAATGCAAATATTTTCTTGGGTTACCTTTTGTATTTTGATCTTGTGGTTTCTTTCCTTTTTTTTTCTTTCTTTTTTTTTTGAAACAGAGTCTCACTGTGTTGCCCAGGCTAAAGTGCAGTGGTGTGATTTCTACTCACTGCGTCCTCTGTGTCCCAGGTTCAAGTGATTCTCCTGCCTCAGCCTCCTGAGTAGCTGTGCCACCAGGCCTGGCTAATTTTTGTATTTTTAGAAGAGATGGGGTTTCACCATGTTGGTCAGGCTGGTCTTGAACTCCTGACCTCGTGATCCACCTGCCTTGGCCTCCCAAAGTGCAGGGATTACAGGCGTGAGCCATCATGCTGGGCCATTCTGTGGTTTTTTAATTGGTGGGTGAAAACCTCCAGGTCAGTACTTTCTACCTAAACTGTAATATATTTATATATATAAATATTTATAGATAGATAGATAGATAGATAGGTTTTTTTTTAACCTGGCAGTTTGTTAGGTTGTATCTGATACTTCTCTTTTAAGTGAGAGCCATGACAAAAATAAATTTTGTATGTAGAATTTTATTTTGCATTGTTTGCTCAGAATATAATTTCTCTATCAATGGAGTTACTTTAACAATTTAACCTGAATGTTTTTCATCTACTTACATAATATCCAACTAGAGATACTAGAGATAACTTATATAATATCCAACTATTAGAAATAATAGATACCTAATTTTTTTTTAAGATACCAGCCAAATTCAGAGGCAGTTGTATTTTATATCATATGTTCTCACAGATTTCCTTTTCCTTCAGATGGTAGATACCTGGATGATTCTTGGGTTAATGCTCCAATCTCCAAATCCTCTAAATCACAAAAAGAGAAATCTCGTAGTCCTCTCAGAGCTACCACCCTGGAGAGTAATGTGAAGAAAAATAATCGTGTGGAATTTCGTGAACCTTTGGTTTCTTATAGGTTAGTATTGGGAAAAAAAAGATATCAAATAGGTTTAGCCTGTAATATTTACAGTAAGAGTATACTTTGTTTTCTGAGTTTTTTACAGCACTCTGGTTGTGAAATAGTGTAATACTCTAGTATTACTACCTTTTTCATTCTCCACAAAAGATGGCTACAAAAGATAGTGCGAACGTGAAATACTGACTGCAGTAGCCTCTTCTACAGATCAGTATTTGAGGGGAAAAAATAGTAATAGTTGCCTCAGGCCACCTTTATTGTAATAAATATGTTCCCTAGAAACAAATTATTCCATCTCTGGAAGTGTGGCTTTTTTGTTTCTTCTTAATAACTCAGATCATTTATTTTATATAGTGAACTTTATATTGCTTACTTTTTTTTCTTTTTTGGGCGGGGAGCATTAATTAGTCACATAAAATTCCTATCTTATGAGAATGTGAGTTGACTTATTGTTTTATTTTGTTGCCAGTGGCTTTCAGCAACTTAGATGTTCAAGATTGATGTAAGAATTTTGATAGTATAGATGATATAAAATGCTTTGCATTTTTGTTAACATAGCTTAAGATATTCAACTGATAAACTTACAGAATTTTGTATTTGAGAGACACTTTACTAATGATTTCAGTACATTCATATTCTTAGTATGGCAAATATTAATAAGTAATAAACACTGGGCCTTTTTTTTGTTTCATTTGTAAGCTTTTTTTTGTGTTTTAAACACAAATCAAGTTTCATGATGATACTTCGTAGTTCTAGGTATATGTTTGTACTCTTAAATTTTACATACCTTGGGAGATGGAGGTGGATTGTCAGTTCAATTTTTATTATGTTGCATTTGATGCAATTTTGAATTATCTAGGTGGAAATATTAAGTAGGCATTTAAAAATTTGGGTAAGAATGTATGTGGGATGGTCAGGGCTGAGAATATAAATCTGGGAGTTATCACTAGTATTGAAGCACTAGAAGGGCTGGAAAAAATATAGAAAGAAGGTCAGGGGTATAATCTGGGTAAAGTTCAGAGCTTAAAAAAAAGGAGAAGGGAAAAGTTTGAAGAAGAATAATCAAAGTTCAGAATCTCTAAACACACAGATATTAAGCAACTTGCCTAGAGATATAATCATTATCAGAATTGAGACTGAGTTGCTCACTTCATATTTATGTTCAGTGTTCTTCCTGCAAATAATACTACTTTACCTTTAGAAGTATGTAAATTATGGTTTTTTGTTTTTGAGACAAGGTCTTGTTCTGTTGCCCAGGCTGGAGTGCAGTGGCACAATAATGGCTCACTGCAGCCTCCGCCTTCTGGACTCAGGCGATTCTCCTACCTCAGCTTCCTATGTAGCTGAGACTTACAGGCGTGAGCTACCATGCCCGACTAATTTTTTTTTTTTTTTTTTTTGTATTTTTGATAGGGATAGGGGTTTCACCATATTGCCCAGGGTGTTCTTGAACTCATGTGCTCAAATGATCCACCTGCCTTGGGCTCCCAAAGTGCTTGGATTACAGACGTGAACCACTGCAGCTGGCGTGTAAATTATGTATCTTTTAAGAAAAGAAAAAATACCCAGAGGATAGCTGTGAATGGAATACCCTCCACCTGGTGGATTCCATTCCTCACTTAAAACTCATTACTTTCTTTGGGAAAAATGGCCAGATCTGTTTCTACCCCACTCCCATTTTCCCAACCTAGTTCATCATCCCTCTCTGCTCCCAAAGTACTGTGTAGCTTCCTCTATTAAAGCATTTTCAGGTGGCATTATGTTTTGGTTCCCTATCTGCCCATTAGTCTATCTAAGGGTGTAAATCTTACTCTCATGGCATTAGCTTAATGCCTAGCATGTACTAAATATTTAAGTACTTTTTCCTAACCTATTAACCAGGAAAAATTTCAAATTTACAGAAAAGTTGAAGGAATTGTATACTGAACATCCTTATATGTATTCAGTAAATATTTAATGAGTGAGTGAATGAAAGATTGTATGAAATTACTTTTTGTTGGGGGGTGTTAATTTTCCATCCTCTTTTGAGAGTGGGACGTGATATGTAACCTACCATTTTATGTTTTTGTTTTTTGCATGTGCTAATTTTAGAACTAAATTATTTTAACTGTCAATTGTTGCAGTCTTGTTAATATAGTGAAAATAATCACATTTAGCCTCGGTCTCTAGGACTGATTTCACAGCCCCATCTCTTTCTGTTTTCTTTTTTTTTTTTTTTTTTGAGGCAGTGTCTCACTCTGTTGCCCAGGCTGGAGTCTGGTGGCCCAATCACAGCTCACTACAGCCTTGTTCTCCTGGGCTCAAGCCATCCTCCCACCTCAGTCTCTGGAGTAGCTGGGACTACAGACAAGCACCACCACTCCCAGCTAATTTTCGTATTTTTTGTAGAGACAGGTTTTTGCTGTGTTGCCCAGGCTGGTCTCATACTCCTGGACTCAAGCAATCTGCCCACCTTGGCCTCTACAAGTGCTTGGATTACAGGTGTGAGCTACCACACCTGGCGATCCCCATCTTTTTCAAAATCAACCACTCAGAACAGGGTCGAAAGTTTTTTGGGTTATAGACCCCAGTGAGAATCTGACAAAAGCTGTAGACTGTTTTTTCTTTCTTTTTTTTTTTTTTTTGAGACCGAGTCTCACTTTGACCAAGTCTTGCTTTGTTGCCCAGGCTGGAGTGCAGTGGCATGATCTCGGCTCACTGCAAGCTCCGCCTCCCGGGTTCACGCCATTCTCCTGCCTCAGCCTCCTGAGTAGCTGGGACTACAGTCGCCTGCCACCACGCCCTACTAATTTTTTTGCATTTTTAGTAGAGACAGGGTTTCACTGTGTTAGCCAGGATGGTCTCAATCTCCTGATCTCGTGATCCACCCACGTTGACCTCCCAAAGTGCTGGGATTACAGGTGTGAGCCACCGCGCCCGGCCAGCTGTAGACTGTTTTCTTAGAAAAATGCACATGCTCATGTGATCTCAGTAGAAACAGTTACTATGTTATGTTATCGTGGCTTTAAGAATCTTTGTAGTATTTAGGGTTTTACGCTTTTACCTGAAATGCCCTAGATCAGATCATTGCTATACAATAGAACCATTAATGTGAGCCACACATTCAACATTTTTAGTAGTCACACACAAAAAAGATATTTTACATTCCTGAATTTTTAGAACCCAGTATGTAACTTACATTATAGCAGCTGTCAATTTCGATTAGCCACATATAATGTGCTCAATAGCCACATGTGGCTAGTGGCTGCTGTTTCAGACCCAGCCTGTTGTTATGTCTGGTTTTATAATTTTCTTGACTATTTTTTTCATGATTCATGTGCTGTTCTCACTGCTGAAACATTTGTCTTCATTAGCCTCCCTTTTCATGAACTGCTTTCCTAAAATAAGGCTCAGCCAGGCACAGTGGCTCACACCTGTAATCCCAGCACTTTGGAAGGCCGAGGCAGGCGGATCACCTGAGGTCAGGAGTTCAAGACCAGCCTGGCCAACCAACATGGTGAAACCTCGTCTGTACTAAAAATAGAAAAGTTAGCCAAGCATGATGGCACGCGTCTGTAATCCCAGCTACTTGGGAGGCTGAGGCGGGAGAATCGCTTGAACCCGGGAGGCAGAGGTTGCAGTGAGTGAGATCATGCCACTGCACTCTAGCCTGGGTGACAGAGTGAGAATCCTTCTCAAAAATAAATAAATAAATAAATAAATAAATAAATAAATAAATAAATAAAATCTAAAGTAAGGCTTATTAGAATGACATGTAAAATAAAAATAGTCCCTGGAGGAAGATTTTTGGTAGTGTTTTCTATGAGCAGAGAATATGGACTTGTGAGAGGTACTTTGGCTTTGCCCAGCCTTCTTTGCTTACTCCTGATTTTCTAGATACGCTTTACAAAGTTTGAAGCTGCCAAAAACTACTTCGTGGTTAAGAGATTTAACATTACTAACCACATTTATTTGGAGGAAAATATTTATTGTACCTCCACTATATATCTACCCCTAGTCTATTTATTAATTTTGTTCCTTATTTAGAAGTGACATATATGAAATGCCAGTATTTGAGAACTTCTTTCCCGGTACGTAAGATTTTATAGAGTAGCAAATAACACATTTTATTGACAAATGTCAAGTGAATACCCAAAGTCAGATTATAATCCTGTTTTCTGGAGTTCTTAGGAAATCTCTCTACATGTCTTTTGCATATTTCTTATTTTATAATATGCAGATTGTTATTTAGATTATTTGCCATTTTACTTGATAGAGGGGGTATTGAGCATTGAGTTATAATATTACTAATGGTTATTTTGCAATCTTTAACTTACTGGAATTTCTAGGCTTTTTATTTTTTGGTTTCTAATGCTAGCTTAGAGTTCTCATTCAGTTTGTATGACTGGTTTCCATTTGACTAGTTTTTGTACTTTTATGAAAAGCTTTTAAAAAGATTTAGCTTTAAAATTGACAAGTAGAAACTGTATGTATAGTATACAACATGATATTTTGGCATATGTATACCTTGTGGAATGGCTAAATCAAGTTATTTAACATGTATTACCTCATATTCTTATTTTTTTTTGTGGTGAAAACACTTAAAATCTACTCTTAGCAATTTTCAACTATATAATATGTTATTAATTATAGTCACAGAACTTATTATTTTTTATTGTAGGGAAATCCATGGTGCACCTTCCAATTTGAGTTCCAGCCATCTGGAGTCAAAGGATGTATATTGTGTAGATGTTAATGAAGAAAAGAGTGAGAGTGATAACTGGATGATAGGCAGTCAGGAAGAACGGAATATACGGAGCTGTGATTTTGAGAGCTCCCAGTCATCTGTCATCAATGATACAGTTGTTAGGTTTTTAAATGATCGACCAGCAATTGATGCATTGCAGAGTTCTGAATGTTTGATTAGGATGGGAGCTTCTACGAGAACTGAGGAAGAAATGCCTAACAGAACAAAAGGAAGTGAGAACAATTTGAAGCTTTCTGTGAATAACATGGCCCATGATATTGATCCAAAAGTATTACGACTAACTGACTCTTCTCCATCCTCTACTAGTACTTCTAATTCCCAAAGATTAGATATTCTAAAGCGGCGACAACATGATGTCAAACTAGAAAAACTTAAGGAACGGATTAGAAAACAGTGGGAACACTCAGAAGAAACAAATGGCCAGGGTCAGAAGCTGGGTCATATTGACCATCCAGTAATGATTGTTAATGTTGATAACTCAGTAACAGCAAAAGTCAGAAAAGTGGCAACAGCACCCCCTGCTCCAGCATATAAAGGTTTGTAATCAGTCTTTATATCTTCCTCTCCCTGCTTCTTTGTTCTTCTTTCTCCCTAGGATGTATTTGAATAGAGAGGATCATCTTTAGAACAGGATGTTATTCTTGACTGCATAAGCACTTTGGGAGGCCGAGTTAGGTGGATCATGAGGTCAGGAGATCAAGACCATCCTGGCTAACATGGTGAAACCCCGTCTCTACTAAAAATACAAAAAAAGTTAGCCGGGCATGGTGGTGGGCCCCTGTAGTCCCAGCTACTTGGGAGTCTGAGGCAGGAGAATGGCATGAACCTGGGAGGCGGGGCTTTCAGTGAGCCGAGATCGCACCACTGCACTCCAGCATGGGTGACAGAGTGAGACTCCGTCTCAAAAAAAAAAAAAGAAATTATTTCAATATACATGTTAAAAATACAGATTCTAGATCCAACACTAGTCCTAAGTCACATTTTCTGGGGCTGTGGTCCAGAATTGGAATTTTTAATGAGTCCTTCAGGGGATTCTTGTGGTTCGAGAACCACTATATGAACATTTACTAAGTTATACAAATAATAATTGATACTATTTTCAGAGAACTGAAAGAATACTGCCCTTATATTATGTTGCCATTGTATTTGGATTGTTATTAGGAATTACTTCAAAAGTAATATTTAAAAGATAATTCCATTTCCAGTGAATATTTGAGTACAGAATATTTTAGCGTTGGCATTGATCCTGTTGATATTTAATTTTAACATGAATGATTTACTGTCCTCATATTTAAGAAAACAATATTTAATTCACATTTGTGCCAACATCGGTAGATTTTCATTAGAAAGTGCTCTTCAGAGCTTTTTTTTTTTTTTCTTTAAGCCAACTCAAGTTTTTATGTATGGTGGTTTTAAGAGGTTTCTATTTTTCTATTTTTATTTTTATGTTCCTGAAATTATTTTCACAGGGTCATCATGTGAAGTTTTTAATGAAGGGTTGATTTCTTGATTAGTTTAATTCGTGTTAGATTTTTGTTATTTAAACTTCTGCCAGGGTAGCCTTTTTAATTTTTTTGTGGGTATTTTTTCCAATTTTAGTTTTTGTATATATGCTTAGGTAGTTTTTGTATATATGCTTATATATATATAATATGTATATATGCTTATATATAATATATATTATATATAACATATATAATATATATTATATATACACAATTATAATATATATAATAATTTGTTTCTTCTATTAATTTCTTTCTTTTTTTTTTTTTGAGGCACAGTCTCACTCTGTCGCCCAGGCTGGAGTGCAGTGGCATGATCTTGGCTCACTGCAACTTCTGCCTCCCAGGTTCAAGCAATTCTGCCTCAGCCTCCCAAGTAGCTGGAATTACAGACACCCACCACTGTGACCAGCTAATTTTTGTATTTTTAGTAGAGACGGGGTTTCATCATGTTGGCCAGGCTGGTCTTGAACTCCTGACCTCAGATGATTCGCCTGCCTCAGCCTCCCAAAGTGCTGGAATTACAGGCGTGAATCACCGCGCCCAGCCTGTTTCTTCTATTAATTTTAAGTAACAATCTAGGGCACTTTTTTTTATTTTAAACAGTTTTTTTTTTTGTATTTCTGTATCGACTCTTAATTTTTCTCTAACAAGTTTTGCAGTTTTTGTAGACCTAAGGCATCTTTAGTCATTTTTCTCTAAAAACACATCTACTGCATATAGTTTTCGCCAGTTATTAGTTTTATTTTGTATTGTTTACTATGTTTTGCTAGTGATCTTCATTGTGAATTAGATAAAAATGGATAATTTGCATTTCATTCTAGCTAATTTGCGAGAAAATTGTGACCAATTCACTTTAGAATACTGAAGAATTGTCGTTCAATATTATAAGTAATAATATTTTTTATTAATAACTTATTAACACAATTCTTTAATATTTTTCTAGTCATTTGTGTATCACATCCATACCGTTAACACAGCACATAGCAAATGGTGAGGTCAAAATATTCTTTGTTGGTTCCAAGATAGTGATTACCCCAAATCTTTGCTGTAATTAAATACAGACCCATTAAGTACAGATTGCACATTTAAGTTTTGTTCTTTATACAAGTCAAAGTTCTGAAATACCAATTGTTATTCCACTAAGAAAAAGTTAAAATGTTCAATTTGAATTCATATTTTGTAATACTTTATAAAAACCTGAAAGTTAAAAACAATTCTATAGAATGAGAGTGAAAATCTTAAATATAACTTTCTTTGAGTTGATGACTGGATTTCCCGTAGTCCTTTTACTATTTTTTTAATGTGCTAGTTTTTATATTAAAATATTTTATAAATATAACTTTTGGAGGGGTTACTTTAAAAAAGATAGCAAACATTTGAGAACTCATTATAGAATGTGGCTTCCAGTTTCCTAAGCAGTGATTTTTTTTTCCAACAATGAAAAACTGTTTTTCTGACAACTTTTTGGTAGTGTAAATTAAAAGCATCTTAAAATACTGTATTCTAAAATGACATTTTAAGTTTGTTTGTTTAAAGACATAATAAATTCATTTTGTTCACAGTCCAAAAGATGAAAAGAGTGTACCTCGAAAAGTTCTGTCACTCTTGTGCTTGGACCCCTTTCTGGAGGTTACTTGTGTTAACAATTTGTGTATCCTTCCAGAAATAACTTTTGCAAACATAAGCAAATAGGAGCATGTGTGTATTGTGTGTGTGTGTGTGTGTTTATTTATTTTCTTCCTCTTTCTATACAGTTATTAGCATACTAAACTCATTTTGCACCTTGATTTTTTTATTTATGTTTTTTAAAAAAGAAACATAAGAAGTGCTTTATGATTCTGCTTTAAAAATTGGAAATGGTGAACACGAATGGTGTTTATGTGATTCTTTCTTGTACTATATTTAGTTGTTTGCATATATTTTTCTTCCTGGTATAAATGCCCATGAAGATAAAGAGCCTATCTTGGTCACCCTTCTTTTATCTCAGAACCTATTACAGTGTCATGGACGTAAGTAAGTGCACAGTAAATTTTTTATTTTAGTCAATAAGTTTAACCAGTAAGAAAAAAAGTGGACAAAGCAATGGAAATAAAGAGTTGGGGACAGAAAGATAAACTGATGGAGATAGCGAAATCTTCTTAAAGTTAACATACAAGATGCGAATGCAAAGAAAGACTCTCATAGGGATAAATGTTTCCTAAAGAGGAGAGGAGAAAAAGAGGGTTAAATAGTTGAGCAGTGGGGTTAGGTGATGGTGGAAAGTTGAGAAAGACAGAAATACATGTGCATAGAACTACCACACTTTCTTTTTTTTTGAAAGTTTTTTACAGTTTATTAATCCTCATGAAAAATCTGCAGTTATCACAGGTAAAGTCATTGCAGAATCTTTACTCCTGTTTTTAGCTTTTGCAGTCCCCCTGACTTTCTTCATTCTGTTCTTACGTTCCTTTTGCTGTTTCCTTGGGGTCTTTTTTGGTCTAATTTTTCATTGCATAATCCAAGGAATCATAAATCATGCTGAAACCATTTGTCTTCACCAGCAAAATGGGTTCTGAATCCGAATACAAAGATGACATTGGTGTGGCTTTGTACATTTGGGCTAGTTTTCCCCAAATTTCTATCTTTGGTACTGTTACCTTTCCAGGGTGAAGGACATCTGTGACTGTTTGTGCTCCTTGAGGTAGTTGATTGGTTATGAACTTCCTAGTACAAATAGTTTTTGTGTCATTCATGATGGCAGTCAGTCCTCAGGCAGCTAGGCAGAATTGCCACACTTTTTTAATGGCATACTATATTTTGCAAAACTGAACACTACGTTTATAAATTTTTTCTCGTATGTAGATACAGATGTAATGGTGTGTTCCTTGCCACAAATGTTGGGTGAAATTAAACTTATGCTATTGTGCCTAATAGCTGAATAGATTATTTACTATTAGATATGTAATTAATTTACCAGTACATTTTCTCTTATACCTTTAAAATACTACTACCAGTTTTTTACTCCAGCCTATTCTTTACATTGATTTAATTGTACGGTTATGTATAGGTTGCTAATTCTTTGATAAGTTGAACCAATCTTTTTTTTTTTTTTTTTTTTTTTTTTTTGAGACGGAGTCATACACTGTTGCCCAGGCTAGAGTGCAGTGGCGTGATCTGGGCTCACTGCAAGCTCCGCCTCCTGGGTTCATGCCATTCTCCTGCCTCAGCCTCCCGAGTAGCTGGGACTACAGGCGCCCGCCACCACGCCCAGCTAATTTTTTGTACTTTTAGTAGAAACGGGGTTTCACCGTGTTAGCCAGAATGGTCTTGATCTCCTGACCTCATGATCCACCTGCCTTGGCCTCCCAAAGTGCTGGGATAACAGGCGTGAACCACCATGCCCGGCCGAGCCAATCTTAAGATATAAATCTTTGTACTACTTTGGTTATCATCTATATTCATTGTTTTATTGTTTTTGACAAAACGAAGTTCAGTGTATTTCTTAAAGAATAGTGATTATTTTGTTTTATTTTTTGAGACAGAATCTCAGTCTGTCGCCCAGGCTGGCGTGCAGTGATGCAGTCTCAGCTCACTGCAACCTCCACCTCCTGGGTTCAAGTGATTCTCATGCGTCAGCCTCCAGAGTAGCTGGCATTACAGGCGTGCACCACCATGCCTGGCTAATTTTTGTATTTTTGGTAGAGATGGGGTTTTGCCATATTGGCCAGGCTCAAACTCCTGGCCTCAAGTGATCCACCCGCCTCAGCCTCCCAAAGTGCTGGGATTACAGGTGTAAGCCCCCATACCCAGCCAAAGAGTAGGGATAAATTTGAAGTGGAAACCTAGATGGTAATTCCTAGGAAATTCCATATGTGTAAGGTTTCTTGAGAAATTGAAAACGTATGTTTGAAAGACCTATTTTCCACACTTTGGACACAATTTGTCCGAATAAACAGCAGCTTGCCCATTTGTTCAGTCATAGGCAAAAACAGATAGATGGTAGCAGTTATAATGCCTGTCTTCAAAGACAAGAAGAATACATAGTATTGTCTCTCCCTTCATCTGGAGAAGGGTTGTTCGTGTCTTTGAAATTCATGATTTATGATCGGTATTCTTTTATCATTTAATTTAGTGCTTCTCCACTTCCAGTCTTTTTGAATGAATGTATATTGGTTTGTCTCACTGGTGCTTACTTTTCTTAAACAGTATGTGTTAACATACTATGTGGTAGCTAATTATGCATTCCTCTTTTAAAAGCTTATAAAAGCTGCTCAACATCATTAGTTATTAGGGAAATATGAATCAAAACCACAATGAGTTACTACTTTATACCCACTAGGGTGGCCACACAATAAGTAATGGCAAGGATGTTGAGAAATTAGGACCCCGATACATTGCTGGTGAGAATGTAAAATGGTACAGCTGCTTTAGAAAACAGTTTGGTAGACTGGGTGCGGTGGCTCATGCCTGTAATCCCAGCATTTTGGGAGACCAAGGCGGGTGGATCACTTGAGGTCAGGAGTTTGAGACCAGCCTGGCCAACATGGTAAAACTCTGTCTCTAATAAAAATACAAAAATTATCTGGGTATGGTGGTGTGTGCCTGTAGCACCAGCTACTTGGGAGGCTGAGGCAGGAAAATCACTTGAACCCAGGAGGCGAAGGTTGCAGTGAGCTGAGATCATGCCATTGCACTCCAGCCTGGGTGACACATTGAGACTCTATCTCAAAAAATAAAGTAAAATGAAATAAAATAAAATAGGTAAGATAGATAAGATAAAATAAATAAAATAAAATTTGGTAGTTCCTCAATAAGTTAAACATAGAGTTACTGTATGACCCAGCAATTCTACTTCTAGGTATAATACCCAAGGGAATTTAAAACATGTCTACACAAAAACTTACACAAGAATGTTCATAGCAGCATTATTAATAATAGCCAAAAAGTAGAAAAAGCCCAAAGGTCTATCGGCTGTTGAATGGCTAAAGTATTGGTATGGTCATGCAATGGACTATCACTTGGCAATAAAAAGGAATAAAGCCCTGATACGTGTTACATGATGGTTGAACCTTGAAAACATGAAAAGTGAGATAAAAATAAGACACAAAAGACCACATGATATATGATTTGGTTTATATGAAAGGTCCAGAATAGGAAAATCCGTAAAGATAGAAAGTAGATTAGTAGTTGCCAGGGGATGGAGTGGGTCATACAAGGAGTGACTGCTAATAGGTACAGGGTTTCTTTCAGGCTGATTAAATGCTCTGGAATTAGATAATGACAATAGTTTTGCAATTTTGTGACTATAAACCGCTGAATTATACACTTAAGCGTGAATTTTATGTATATCGATTATATATCACTTTAAAAAGTATAACAAACAAAACTTATAAAGCAACTTTGATAAGAATATTCTCTGTTACTGGTATGTATTAGGTTTCAACCCTTCAGAGACCAAGATTCGAACACCTGATGGGAAAGTGTGGCAGGAGGCTGAGTTTCAAAACATGAGTAGAGAACTGTATCGAGATTTAGCACTTCACTTTGCAGGTGAGAATAGAACTTTCTTATGTTTTGAGTGTCATATATGCTCTCTAATTTATAATGTTTACATATAAAATTGTCACCAAACTAACAATATTTTCCTTCTCTAACTGCACGGCATACTGAAGTTGTGGTGGTTTGAGGCATAAGGCTCTCTTAGCCTCTAGACTCAGCTCCAGGGTTAAAATTAGCCTACATGGTTAATGAGGCAGAAACTAGGCTATGTTTAAACTGAGGGACTTTCAGAGTTGGGACTGCCTGATTTGAAGGAAGCATAGCAGAATTTAGTTGAAGTTTACTTCTGCTTAGGCCTCTGAGATCTTCGACGTAGTAATTTGTCAGGCAGCAGATAAGATACTTACATGAGAGCAAGATACCAAAAGAAAAATAAGTATTATAGGAAGGGAATAAGTTGGAATTAGAAATAAGAGGAACCCATGGAAGACTGGGAGAGGGTAATAGGAAGGTCATACTAATAATGGTACAACCTACCGAATAGTATGAGCTTGGGCAAGATCTTGCTGAGTGGTCTTTTGTATTTTTTACAGTTGAGGAAATGGAGGCTCAAAGAGTCATTTTCCTAGGGTTGGATAGAGTAGTTAAGAATTGAAGCCAAGATTCGAAACCAATTGTGATTCTAAAGTATGAGATCTTTGTAGTAAGCCCTCATAAAGCTTCTACTAATACATTTCTGTGGCATTAAGTGTCCAATCCAGTTTTCTTGCTATTATTATACAACAACACTCGATTCAGAAATTTTTTTCTCATGTGGAAAGGAAGAATAATGTAGCAGTTAAGAGCAAAGATTTTGGAATCAGCTTTCAAGGGTTCCAGTTCTGCCTCTGTCACTTATTAGTTGAGTATACTAGCTGTGTTACATAACTTCTCTTTATTGGTTTTCTCATCTGTAAAATAGGAATAATAATATACCTCATAGGATAGTATCATTATAGACTAGTAGACTATGTCAGAAGACTTTCATATTCTGCCTTCTCTCTTGTTATGGTAGATGAACTATGATGTTCCTAGCTAAGACTCACCCATCTGCTTGTGTTTTAGATTCCATTTGCTCTTATGTATTTAAGGTGTTACTTCAGCCCTGTTGCCTTTCTTTTGCGTCATCAGGTTTTCCCTCTCTACCAGGTCATGCTCATCAACATACTGTGTGATAATGTGCTGTTATATCAGTCATTGTAAAAGAACCCCTCTTTTGGCCTTACTTTTCTCCAGCTGCTGCTCTGTTTATTTCTTGTGTTCAGCAAAACTGCAAAAAGTTGCCTTATGCTCATTGTCTTCAATTTGTCTCCTATCTTTCTCTTAAATCCTTTCTATAGGTGTTTGTCCCTATTTATCAAGATCATCAGTGACTTCTACATTGCTAAGTGCAATATTTAATACTAATTTGTTATCATGATCTGTCAGCAGCATGATTGATCACTTCTTCTTTGAAACTGTTCACTTGACATCTAGAATACTTTAAGTATCTGGTTTTCCTCCTAAATCTAACTATTATTTTTCACTTGTTTTTTCCTAATCATCAGGATGCCCTGACCTCAGTCCTCAGTGCTTGGGCAGGCAGGCTGGCTGGCTGGCTTTCTTTCTTTCTTTCTCCTCTCTCTTTTTTTTAAAATTTCTTTTTTTTTTTCCTTACCTTCCCCCTTTTCTTTTCTTCCCTTTCTTTCACTTTCTGTATCTCCAATCCCCCTCCCTCTACTCACTCTATTTTTCTTTCTTTTTTAAAAGCTTGTCTATATGCACACAGGACAAATTTATCTAGTCTCAGGTCTTTAAATATTCCCTGTTGCTAGTGATTCCCAAAGTAATGTCTTTGGCCCACACTTCCCCTGTGAATTAACTTATATCCAGCTGCTACTTCCATGTCTCCCTTTGGATGTATAATAGATTTCTCAATCTTAATATATCCAAAATGGAACTAACTAATTAAATGTGGTCATGGTATACCCTTTAAACCTGCTACTCTGGTAGTGTCTCCATGTCACTTAATTATATCCCTTTCATTGTTCAGGCCCCCAAATCTTGTCACTCTTGAGTATCACATCCCCGCCTCGTATTTTGTATGTAATATTGTCTGAAATATACTTAGAATATAATCACTTTCACCACTTCTATCACCACCACCTAGATCGAGGCCACCATCAGTTTCCTATCTGGATTATTCTGGTAGTCTCCTCACTGGTCTTCCTCTATCTGCTCTTCTTCTAATGAATCTGTTGTCATCATACCTTGCTAAAAATTAATTCAGATCATGTTGCTCCTTTGTTCATAATCTCTCAAAACCTTCCATCTCACTCTTAAGTGAAACCTGAAATTCTTACAATGGCCTAAATAGCCCTACATGATCTGGCCCGTAGTTATGTCTCTGACCCTAGTTCCTACTATCCTTTTCTTTGTTCAGTCCACTCACACTGACTTGCTTGCTGGTTTTTTTTAGATTCCAAGTATGGTCCTGCTTTAAGGCCTTTACTTATACTTATTTCCACTCTGTCCAGAATGCAGAACTCTACACATATTTTAAAGTACATTTATTCAGATCCATAATTGAGGTTAATTTTTTAAGCTTAACATGTGTAATCAGTTTATTTCTGCAAGTTGGATTTTTAAAAAATTAGTAATAATGTATATATAAAATACCTTGACATGTTTTACTAGCATCATCATAAAGCCTTAATTTAAGAATATTTTATTGAGTATTTTATAAAGTTTTTATATAGAAATTTCTAAATGAAATAGGAATCTGTGAGAGTGCGCATCTCTGAGATTCTATAAAATGCAGTGATCCTGACTTGGAAAGCATTTGTGAAACTAAGTAAATTTCTCAAGAGTTTCTTAGAAGAATAAATAAATAACAAAGGATTGGAACCCAATAGTGGAGTAGTAGTAATCTTTAGATATTTTCCAACTCCTTTTTTCCATAAAAGGAGTTGATGTTGGTATTATATGGGCCATGGAAATAGCCTCAATGTAGCATGTACTTTACACTGATTTTTCCTATAGGGGGAGGATAAGTAGGTGAGTGAGAATCATTGTTATATTTACTGTAAATGTTTCTGCTTTTCAGATGATATTTCTATAAAGGAGAAACCTGCTGAAAAAAGTAAAGAGAAGAAAGTAGTCAAGCCAGTACGAAAAGTCCAGAAAGTAGCACAGTTATCAAGTACAGAATGCAGAACAGGTTAGTTTTCTCAACAGGTCCATCCTTTTTTTTAAAAAATTGATTAATTTTTTCATTATACTTTAAATTCTGGGATACATGTGCAGAACGTGCAGGTTTGTTACACAGGGTATACACGTGCCATGGTGGTTTGCTGTACCCATCAACCCATCATCTGCATTAGGTATTTTTCCTAATGCTATCCCTCCCTTAGCCCCCCATCCCCCGACAGGCCCCGTTGTGTAATGTTCCCCTCCCTGTGTCCATGTGTCCTCATTGTTCAGCTCCCACTTATGAGTGAGAACATGCGGTGTTTGGTTTTCTGTTCCTGTGTGTGTTTGATGAGAATGGTGGTTTCCAGCTTCATCCATGTCCCTGCAAAGGACATGAACTCATCCTTTTTTATGGCTGCATAGTATACCATGGTATATATGTGCCACATTTTCTTAATCCAGTCTATCATTGATGGACATTTGGGTTGGTTCCAAGTCTTTTCTATTGTGAATGGTGCTGCAATAAACATACATATGCATCTGTCTTTATAGTAGAATGATTTATAATCCTTTGGGTGTATACCCAATAATGAGATTGCTGAGTCAAATGGTATTTCTAGTTCTAGATTCTTGAGGAATTGCCACACTGTCTTCCTCAATGGTTGGACTAATTTACAGTCCCACCAACAGTGTAAAAGCGTTCCTATTTCTCCACATCCTCTCCAGCATCTGTTGTTTCCTGAATTTTTAATGATCACCATTCTAACTGGCATGAAATGGTATCTCATTTTGGTTTTGATTTGCATTTCTCTAATGACCAGTGATGATGAGTTTTTTTTCATATGTTTGTTGGCTGCATAAATGTTTTCTTTTGAGAAGTGTCTGTTCATATCGTTTGCCCACTTTTTGATGGGGTTGTTTGTTTTTTTTTTGTAAATTTGTTCAAGTTCCTTGTAGATTCTGGATGTTAGCCCTTCGTCAGATGGATAGATTGCAAAAATTTTCTCCCATTCTGTAGGTTGCCTGTTCACTCTGATGATAGTTTCTTTTGCTGTACAGAAGCTCTTTAGTTTAATTAGACCCTGTTTGTCAATTTTGGCTTTTGTTGCCATTGCTTTTGGTATTTTAGTCATGAAGTCTTTGCCCATGCCTGTGTCCTGAATGGTATTGCCTAGGTTTTCTTCTAGGGTTTTTATGGTTTTAGGTCTTACATTTAAGTCTTTAATCCATCTTGAAGTTAAATATTACTGTTACCAAATTTCTCATTGTTTGGCACATATGAAAAAATTAATACATTTTATATATCGTGTGTTTGTGCACGTGTGTGTGTGTGTGTGTTAAGGTGTAATTGACATAAACTGCACATATTTAGAATGATACATTTGTTTGATACATTTTCATATTTTTATACATCCATGAAACCATTTATTTGTTCACCATATGTTCATCAACGTACTGAACACATCAGTCATCCCTCCAATTTTTTTAATGTTTATTTTTAATGTAAGTTAACCAGATTAAAGGTAATTTTTAGGTTGTGAAATTTATATACAAGGGGATTGTTTCTGATTGTCACTAAATCCTTTCACTTATTCTCAAAAGATAATAAATGTTGCACATCAGAACTGTGGCGTTCCATCCCATTATTGGTCAGGTAGAACTCTGAATTGATCAAGGATGGAAAGAAGATAATTCTCTAGTTCCATAACATTTTGGCCCTCATCCAGATTGCCCAGATTTATGACTAGCTTTGTTCCTTTGGTAAATGAGCTAATTTTAGTGTGCCTTGGTTTTCGCATATGTTAAATGGGAAAGCGGTAGTATTTATCCCACAGGGGTGTTGTGAGAACTAGGAGTTAATACCCAAAAGCGCTCATATGCCTGGCACATGATAAGGACTCAGCTGTTAGCTATGACTCCATTAATAATAGTAATTATTATTTCTGGCCATATTGAAAATGGCTATTTAGAATGTCATATTCATCTCAGTGAGTAATTTGGGCCAAGAGAGTGGAGAACCTGTCACTATCAATTTAGAGACATTCTAAATTCATTCATTCATTCTACAAATATTAATATTTTTGAGCATTTGCTATATGTGAGGTACTGTGCTGTACTAAACTTAGACAATACATTGGTAAGCAAGATGCATCTAGCTGCTGCCTTCATGGAGCTTATAGTCTTGTCAGGAAATAGATATGTGGTTACAATAAAGTATGATGAGTACTGCGGTAAGAGGTCACAAGATGTTATGAGAACACCAGGGCAAAACTGATGGGGTGCTGGTTTTGATCAGACTTCTGTTTTTCTAGTCATACGCTAATCAGTAGAATGGCGGATAACACATTCTGTGACGCCCATTGTTAACTTTAGATGTCATCATAGAGTGACACTTGCTATATACAGATAAAAAAATAAAATGTTACAAAAACATGAGTTATCTGAGCATTAACAATTACATTTTATTTTACTTTATTTTTTGAGACAGTCTTGCTCTGTCACTCAAGCTGGTGTACAGTGGCACAGTCTTGGCTCACTGTAATCTCCGCCTCCTGGGTTCAAATGATTCTTGTGCCTCAGCCTCCCGAGTAGCTGGAATGACAGGCATGTGCCACCACGCCCGGCTAATTTTTGTATTTTTAGTAGAGATGGGGTTTTGCCATGTTGGCCAGGCTGGTCTTGAACTCCTGGCCTCAAGCAATACGACTGTCTTAGCCTCCCAAAGTGTTAGGATTACAGGCATGAGCCATTGCACCCCGGCAATAATTACATTTTTAAAAAGTATTGTGTTTCATGTGGCGTTATGTAATACTGTTTTCAGAAGCATAGTTTGAAATGAAGCACAGGGACCACTAAAACTTATGAACACTGATCTTGAATTGTATTCATCCAGTTTTGTGGTAGGCTAACTCTCATATATGCACTGTGGCAATGAGCTAGATAGAGAGTCATTAAATGTGCTAAAGCTGTATTAATAGTTTATGTAGTGAAAGTCCTTTTTTTTTTTTTAAACCAGTGACTGTGTGTAACTCTTCCAGAAAGTTAGAATTTAGAAATAATCACTCAGCATATTCAGATGCCAACATGTATAAATAACTACCCAATGTATTCATGGTTGCTTGTTTTTGATTCAGAAAATCAGGCTGAAATTGAAGAGAAGCCTGTTCTCTCATTTTACATAAGAACATAAAGTTTCTTATAAATAGATTGAGCAGTATACTTAAAACCCTTTAAATATTTTAGGTCAACTGTATAAGGTTAATAACAAGGTGCAAAAACATTTCTAAAGTAAACAGCACACATTAAAACTCACCTTTTTATAACTGATGTTTTTATTAAAATGATACTTCCGTTTAAACTTATAAATTAAAGCCCTTTTTAAAGAAACTCTAAATGGAATGTCTTTTATTATAAATACAATAAAATAGCATCACAGACAGCTGGGAAAATAGAAGAAAACAGATAAAACCACTATCCAGACTTAAATAAAGAACAAGTATTATTTTGTATGTTTCCTTACATTCATTTTAAAATTGTAATAGTATGTTATGGTAATCACTGTTTATGTAAATTTTTTTGTATATGTAAAATTTCATTGATTTTTGCATCTTCTCAGAGGAACATTTCTATTGTTTCTTATGAAAATTATGCTTTGTAATGGCCACACAATGTTCTAGTAGAAATAGTAATTATTCACCATTATTCAGTATTTAGTTACTTCTGATAGTATAAAAATGATACAGTCAACATTTTCATTTATTTTTTTCTTTCTTTTAGATTATATTGTATAAGTTTCTGTTTGTTGGATCATTAATCAAGGGGAATGAATACTGTTGGGTCCCTGACACATAATCCCATGTTTGCCTTTTTTTTTTTTTTTTTTTTTAAAGAAACTATACCCACTTATGTTTCAGCAAGTAATGTATAGGCAGAATGATTTTATTATAATTTTATCAGCATTGGCTATTAATGTAAAAATGTTTACAATAATTTAATTAGGCTTGAAGTGCTACTACATTATTTTCATTGTCATTCTATTTCTTCCTTCCTTTCTTTTCTTTCTTTCTTTTTTTTTTTGTTTTGGAGGCAGGATCTCATTCAGTGTCCCAGGCTGGAGTGCAGTGGCATGATCTTAGCTGACTGTATCCTTGAACTCCTGGGTTCAAGTGATCCTCCCACCTCAGCCTCGTGGGTAGCTGTGACTACAGGCACGCATCACTGTACCCAGCTAATTTTTTTTTAATCTTAATTCTTTGTAGAGACAGGATCTTGCTGTGTTTCCCAAGCTGGATTCGAACTCCTGGCCCCAAGCATTTCTCCTGCCTCAGCCTCTCAAAGTGCTGGGATTACAGGCATGAGCCACCAGGCCTGACCTCTATTTCTTATCTTATTTTGCATTTAAACACTTTTATTCCATGTTTATTTTTTGTAGTTTCTATTTTGTAAACAGTCTTTTATTTCACTTTTTTTTTTAGTCACTGTCTGAGATGATTGCTTAATTTTTAATTTCTTACATTCTGAAGCTAGTGGATGAAAATCCTTTTTTCTCCTGGTAAACAGTTGTATTTATTGAATCACTTATTTTTTTGAATTTTTATGATGTGAGGACCTTTTAAAATGATTATACTTTTTAAATGTTACTGTTTTGTATATAGAAAAGTGGTGTGTACTTTTGGTATATACCTGTAAAATATAATCTGAAAGTCCCTGTAATACCATCCCCTTCAAAAGTAATCATTGTTAACTCTTTGTTATATGTTTCCTCAAAAGTTTTTACATGTTCTTTGATTAAGTCTTTTTTTTTTTTAGCAAACGTATTATTTTATCGTGTGCCATGTATGGTGCTAGATATTGGTAAACCAAACACTGTTGTGTGTCAAGACGTATTTTTGTTTTGTCAAATTTGCTGCCTTAGTTCTTTTTTTTGAGATGGTGTCTTGCTCTGTCGCCAGGCTAGAATGCAGTGGGGTGCGATCTCAGCTCACTGCAACCTCTGCTGCTTGGGTTCAAGCAATTCTCGTGTCTCAGCCTCCTTGGTAGCTGGGATTATAGGCACCCTCCACCACGCTTGGCTAATTTTTTGTATTTTTAATACAGACAGGGTTTCGCCATGTTGTCCAGGCCGGTCTTGTGCCTTAGTTCTTGAGGTTTAGGAATTATTATTTGGTACTTAACTTTCAAAGCATTTTACATTTATTTCAGATGTGTGGGTAAATCAAGATATAAACAAACGGTTAACTGACTTGGGGAGGTTAGGGTTTAACAATATCATTATTTGTAAATCTTTTGACCTTGACAGATAAGCATAAGATTAATAATAAAACCTGTATGGTTGAGTAGATACACTTCTTACAATTAAAATTTAAGTTTTAATTTCAGTGCAATGTATTTTTTTAGGTAGTAGTCATCTTATAAGTACATCTTCTTGGCGAGATGGACAAAAATTAGTAAAGAAGATTCTGGGACCTGCACCCAGAATGGAGCCAAAACAGCAAAGAACAGCATCAAGTGACAGAGGTGGAAGAGAAAGAACTGTTAAATCTGGTAAGTAGCTATAATTAAAATTGTTGAGAAAACAATTAAAAATTGCTATCAAGTACTTAGAGAAGGAAAAAGTACTCTTAAGAATGTGTTAGGACTTTGCTTTATAATTTTGAATGTAGCTCAAAAAAGAAAAAAATGTTCTATTGGGCTTGTTTATGGATAATATCTGCATATAGGTGTTATGTTCATCTTTATGAATAATTTTGTTTATGTTGTATTAATTACATTTAGTTGTCATTGTGAATATGAAAGCATTATTTTAATGAAATCATATTAGACTTTTAGGGACCTTAGAGAGAATCAAGTCCAACCTGGTTCATCCCAACATATTCAAGCAAACATGTACAAACAGTCACAAGGTTGGATTTTTTTATTTGACAGATTAGGGATACAGGCTCCGAAAGAGAAGGGATTTTTTCCCATGGGTATGTAGTCAGTGGGTGTCAGATTTGGTGGCAGAACTGTTTAGTTTGACCCTCAAGTCCACTGTTTTTCTCCTATCAAAGTTTCTTGAGTGAGCACTACTTCAAATAACTACTTTTTTCATGAACACTAATTTTGAGAAGTGAAATAAATACTCATATGCCAGTTTGTCTTTTTAGCAGCCAAATTTGTTTCAATTTAGTGTGAACTTCTGGAGTGGATTCAGTAAGATGCAGTTGCAACTATAATTTGGCATATAGAAGTCAATGTACATATACAATACTTTGTATTTGGGCCTCTTCACTTTTATCTAGCTTGTAAATATGCTCATGTGTATTCTCAGTCTAAAGCCATGTTACCAGATATTTTGATGATAACATTTTTTTTCCTGAATATTTTAAGTTTTTCCATCCTTCACTGGAGAGTTGTAGAGGCTTAACATTTATTCAACAAATATTTACTGAGTGCCCACTACATAGTAGGCACTGCTGTAATCTCTTGGGCTTCAAAATAAGCAAAATAGACCCAAATCCCTGGCTCTGTAGAAGCAGCATTCTAGTGAAAGGAATCATTATATTCTTCATATGTTTCTTGCTAAACTTTGCCCATTTTCTCTGGAAATAGGGTAAAATACACACAATTTTAAGAATATTTGAGCATTTGTTATATAGATGTTTAAAAATGTAAATGTGATCAGACGAGAGACTAATGCTAATCTTTTCCTTATATCAACGGGAAATATAAAGTTTCAGAAATCCTTTGATAAACTTGTCTGAACATAGTACCATTTCATGTAATTATGAAATGGATCAGTGTTGTAGAATTTTCAGAAAAACTAATATTTTCAGTGCCATTATTATTTGGCATATGCAGTCTGGTCTTTGCAAAGTTTTAAAAAATGTATTTTTTAGGATTATTAAGACATTTCCATTTCCTTGCTTCTCATTGGGATGCCTTCCACTAAAAAGACTGTTGACTTTTTTAACAGCTTTTTGAGAGAAATAGTAACATTAAATATGTATATGAGAGAAAAATCAAAATGCTAAATATTCATAACAACATAAGAGCTATCCTTTTTTTCCAGAAATACTTCAAACCGTATTTAAAAACAAACCAAGGAAATACAGTTTTTCAGAAGACTGAGATTCTTTTACTGCTAAAAAGGGAAGCTTTTCTTTCCTCTTATAATGTTCTTCAGAAGACTATAGGATATTTGAATTTGAGTTTAAGTTAAAATGAAATTCTCTAATTTTCTTGTTAGTGCAGTTAAATCTTAGGAATGAGTATAGAATTTCAGTATATCACTAACAGTTCATACTTTGCAGGGGGTCACATTGGAATAGCAGAATCTGATCCCAGGTTGGACATTTTACATAGACATCTTCAACGAAACTCAGAACGTTCAAGAAGTAAATCTCGGTCTGAAAATAATATAAAGAAACTAGCTTCATCTCTTCCAGATAATAAGCAGGAGGAAAATACCGCCTTAAATAAGGACTTTTTACCTGTTGAAATTCGTGGCATTCTTGATGACCTACAGCTAGATTCTACAGCTCACACTGCAAAGCAAGATACTGGAGAGTTACAGAATCAGAAGTCATCAGCACCAGTGCACGCTCCTAGGAGTCACAGCCCAGTTAAAAGAAAACCTGACAAAATAACAGCTAATGAGGATCCCCCTGTTATTTCTAAAAGGCGCCACTATGACACAGACGAGGTACGACAGTACATTGTTAGGCAGCAAGAGGAAAGGAAGAGAAAGCAAAATGAAGAGAAGAAGGCTCAAAAGGAGGCTACAGAACAGAAAAACAAACGATTACAAGAGCTCTACCGGAAGCAGAAAGAAGCCTTTACTAAAGTGAAAAATGTGCCTCCTTCTGAGCCATCAGCAACTAGGCGACTACAGGA
Source organism: Piliocolobus tephrosceles (assembly GCF_002776525.5). Lineage (NCBI taxonomy): Eukaryota > Metazoa > Chordata > Mammalia > Primates > Cercopithecidae > Piliocolobus > Piliocolobus tephrosceles. The sequence continues at coordinate 36,581,486 of NC_045434.1, forward strand.
GACTTACTCCAAATTGCTACTAGAAAAGACCTTGCTTGAAGAGCCATCTCATCAACATGTTACACAGGAAACACAGGTAATAGTAGTGACATATACAAAAGAGAGTCATTCATGGTCAGGAAACACTTATTTGCTATACTATTTAAACATTACCTATCATTCCTAGTATGCTCAGATAATACTAATAAAAATCATGGCCTTCATGAAGTGTATTAAATATGAGGAGTAATGTGATAAATGTGATGGAAAATAAAAGCTGAATTAAGAATTTCCTACAGTGATTGTGACTGATTTATTTTCCTCTCATCATTACTATTAGTTAAATCCCTGCATAGTTTTCATTGTAGTGCTGAACAAATACAGTTGACCCTTGAACAATGTGGGGATTGGAGTGCCAACCCCTTTGCAGTTGAAAATCCACATGTAACTTTTGATTCTCCAAAAACTAATTAACTAATAGCCAACTGTTGACCAGAAGCCTTATAACATAATGTTGATTAACACATATTTTATATGTTGTCTATATTATACACTGTATTCTTGCAGTGAAATACACTAAAGAAAATGTTATTAAGAAAATCATAAGGAAGAGAAAATATATTGACTATTCATTAAGTGGAAGTGGATCATCAAGGTCTTTATCCTCGTCATCTTCATGTTGAATAGGCTGAGAGGAGGAGGAAGAGGAGGAATTGGTCTTGCTGTCTCAAGGGTGGCAGAGGCAAAAGAGGTAGAGGTGGAAGTGGAGGTAGGAGGTGTGCACCACCATGCCTGGGAAATTGTTTATTTTTTGTAGAGACAGGGTCGCACTGTGTTGCCCACGCTGGTCTTGAACACCTGGACTCAAGTGATCCTCCCACTTCAGCCTCCCAAAGAGCGTGGCTCCCTGTTGGATTTTAGATGGCATTTAGCTATTAGTAACGTTTGTTTTTAAGACAAAATAAATTTTAATTGGTTTTGAGGAAAAAACCCGTACATTTTATGATCTTTGTAGAGCTGAGGTGACTTAATGTTTATCTTAGGTGCTACCTGAATATATCTTTGTGATAGAACTCATATAAATTTGATGTCCTTTTCTCCTAGGCCAAACCAGGGTATCAGCCATCTGGAGAATCTGACAAAGAAAACAAAATACAGGAACGTCCCCCAAGTGCATCTTCCAGTAGTGACATGTCTCTCTCGGAACCTCCACAGCCTCTTGCAAGGTAAAAAGGGAAGAATGAAAGATGATTAAGTTCTTTCTTTTCATGAAATTTAGTGGAGTGGTCTGTGTTCAGTGAATTTTGTTGACCTTTGTGAACAAGAGGGCAGAGAGGTTTATTTAGAAATTGGTTCTTATCTTCTGAAATTTAAGCATAGTGCCCATCTGTACTTACTGTATGTCCTAGGCCAATTGTTCAAATTTTACCTTTTAATGTAAATGTCAGTTTCTTTTACAGCTGGAAGCACTCTTGCCTTCACAATGAAAGTGTGTTGGATGAATGAATGACAATGAAATTTTAAAGTGTTTGTGGTTAATAATTTTCAGACAGGATTTCTGTATCCACTGCTATTTAAGATTTCTTCTTATGTGTAAGAACAATTTATCCATTGTACTTTCAAGAGCTACCTTTGGATATGCTTGTGAACATACTAATAAGGACTAGGGAGGGATCTGATTTGATTTCAGATAGTCAACAGACTATTTTACCTTAAATTTTCTTAAGAAATTTTTTTTGCTGTAATATATTGTTTATAATAAAGTAAACAAAAAAACTGAGTTTGGAAGTAAAGGTGATGTTTAGATTATGTGGTTATAAATTATACTTTGTAATAATAACCATTTTGGAAAGGGAAAGATTTTGAAACTCTTTTTTTTTTTTTTTTTTTTTTTT